>NC_133324.1:192971375-193277639 GCF_042186555.1 Aquarana catesbeiana
ACATCCCAAAAAAAAAAACAGACTATCATTCGTCCGATAATCTTATCGTGCGTACTAGGCTTAAGAAGTTTTTTTCTTTACAAATAAAAGTTTGAAGGAGATTTGATTACCCAGATATTTGATGAAGGATAGTTGCCAATTGACAGGAAATAGACTTGTAAGAGAGACAATTTCTAAGGGTTGTTAGGGGTGAGAATTATTGACATTTAGAATTTAAGATTTATTGATGTTGACCTTAAATAACTCTAAAGTTTCTAATACCTCAAATAGAAATAGGTTGCAAAGCAGTCTGATAAATAAAGATGTCAGAAGGGATAGAGTATAATGCTATCATTGGAAGGAGGTAGCTAAATTACTTTTGATTTGGGGCACCATTAGTTACATAGAATGTCCCATCAAACCCCTAATTAACAGATGCTAGCACATATTTTCTGCACTTAATACACGTACGTATGTTCTGCACATATGTCCTGGATATTTATTTACAACTGTAGATATAAAAGGTTGGAGGTAGGCTTTAAGTATTTGAGTTTAGAATGTAGTACACAGCTAAACAACCATTCTATGTATAAAAAATAGACATTGCTTCACAAAGTGCATTCTTGTTGTAAATTGTATTTGATGAATGTCAGATTGACTTCTTTATATACAGTATCTCACAAACGTGAGTACGCCACTTACAGTTTGGTAAATATTTTATTATATCTTTTCATGTGCCAACACTGAAGAAATTACTAATTGGGCCCAATTTGGACATTTTCACTTAGGGGTGTACTCACTTATTTTGAGGGGACAGCAAATTTACATTGTTATACAAGCTGTACACTCACTACTTTACACTGTAGCAAATGTAGCAAAGTGTCATTTCTTCAGTGTTGTCACATGAAAAGATGTAATAAAATATTTACAAAAATGTGAGGGGTGTACTCACGTTTGTGAGATACTGTATATAAAGAAGTCAATCTGACATTCATCAAATACAATTTACAACAACAACAACAAGAATGCACTTTGTGAAGCAATGTCTATTTTCTATACATAGAATGGTTGTTTAGCTGTGTATTACATCCTAAACTCAAATACTTAAAGCCTACCTCCAACCTTTTATATCTGCAGTTGAAAATAAATATCCAGGACATATGTGCAGAACATACGTACGTGTATTACGTGCAGAAAATATGTGCTAGCATAAAATATATATAGATATAATGAAGATATAATAAAATATTTTCACAAATGTGAGGGGTGTACTCACTTTTTTGAGATACTGTATATGCTCTTTAGTCTGTAAAAACATGACCTTACAAAATTTAAATTGGGATACTCCATCTGCCTGTTGTAAATGACACCTGGTGGACCTCATAAAGCCTACAGGATCCCAGGAGATATGTATAGTAAAGCAGTGGAGATAGCATGCCGCCAGAGAATGAAAGCAGCACATACCAGGAGCCTATAAACCATAAAAATTCATGAAAGACACATAAATAGACAAGGGTCATAGAAGAGGGGGAATAGGCCTACAGCACTTTGCAGTAAACATATATTGCTATGGTGCTATTTTAATGTCTTGTAGGTCTTAGATTTGTTTAAAAATGCACCATCCTAAATTAGTGACCACTAGTAATTTGTGAATCTCATAGAATGCACAGCGCAGTTAAGTCAGACTGGCATAGGCTAAGTTTAAATTCCTGGATTTCAGCGCTATATCAAAAACCCGACAGCTAGACTGAAGATTAACGGGACACTTTCGGAACCAGTGCAGATACATTATGGCACCAGGCAGGGCTGCCCTTTGTCCCCAATATTGTTCATACTCGCATTATAGCCCTGCATATGCACCGTGAATAGGAACTCCTCGATCAAGGGACTAGAATTAGGGACTATCCACTGTAAACTTCCCCCTTATGCGCATGATCTTCTATTTGTCCTCACACAACCACATATTTAGATTCTCAACCTCTTAAAAGAATTTGAACTATATGGATACATCTCTAATTTCAAGATCAATTACGACAAGTCAGAGGCACTCAACATCTCCCCGAATCCCCAAACACTAAAGAAGGTCCAATCCAATTGCCCCTTTAAATGGGTGCAAACTTCGCTTAAATACTTAGGGATATGGCTTACGTCCAACTTAGCAAATCTCTATACAAAAAAAATTCCAACCCCTCGTTACACAAACTGCAACAGGACATGCATCATTGGAACCCTAAACCCTTCTCTTGGTTTGGGAGGGCAGCGCCCAGGATATTATATCCGTTCCATAACTTACCCATCCTTTTGCCCAAAAGGTTCTTTTCTCAATTAAACTTGACAATACGGGAATTCATTTGGGCGGGGAAGAAATCACACATTAGCATGCAGACTCTGACTAAACCAAAGACAGAGGGAGGTATTACCTTACCAAACTTTAAACTCTATTACTACGTGACTCATTTGACACGAATTCTTGACTGGAACTGCTACGCAACTTCCAAGGACTGGGTGGGGATTGAAGGTTTGCAGACCAAGACACCTTTAAGATCTTGGGTCTCCAGAGACGCACACCCTATTAACCTCAAGTTACACCCTACAATTGTACCGACATTGAGAGTCTTTCAAACTGTTATACAAAACTATAATATAGCTTCCACTCCTGGCCCATTGACACCTTTGACACACAACACAGAGTTTGCACAGGACCACACTACTATATCCTTTCCTCACAGGGAAGACTTAACCCCCTTAATTATGTCTCACTGTGTGGAAAATGGCAAACTCGAAACCTTTGAACAACTACAGAATGAATGGCAAGCAAAGCATTTCTAATACTGGCAATACGTACAGCTCCATAACTATGTCTACTGTGTAGCCAACTGACAAAACTTCTTGCGACAGGTGACATTTTTTGAACAGCTATTCCTTACTAGGTGCTACGGTAGGAAAAGCAACCTCTATGATGTACAATTGGTTGGTATCCAACATAAGTTGGCCACCTAGCAAACATAGGAAGGAATGGGAAATAGCCTTCAAAATGAAATTCACGGACGAACAATAGCTTAATGCCTGCATCGTAGCACACAAATGTGCTATCAGCTCCAGCACCCAAGAAACATCATATACAATCTTGACAAATTGGTATTTTACCCAGGCCAGGTTGCATGCATGGTACACAGAAACAACAGATGCTTGTTGGCATTGTGGTAACGGCAAGGGTACCATGCTGCATATCTGGTGGGATTGCCCACTTCTGCACAATTTTTTGGATGATATATGTACACAGATCTATTCCATAACGGAGACTAAACTGAAACGTACATCAGAATGCTGCCTATTGCACATCTCCAACTACTCGTTAAGCAATTACAAAAAATCTGTGGTGTAACATATGCTAAATGTGGCAAAAGCTATTATCCCCAAACATTGGAAAACGACTTATGTACCCACAGTGGCTACTTTCTGTGGACTCCATATACAAAATTTAAGAGACAGCGGCTATGGACTCTGAAAACATAAAAAATTCCACAAAACATGGAGATTATGGTTTCTTTTTAAGTACTCTGATTCTTTTGCTAAGATGCAAAATGGCTGACTGACTGATTTTTGATTTATGATTTTGGCTCTCTAACAATAGCAGTTTCATTTGTTGTTCTCTCTCTCATGAAAATACTGGTTTCTGATATCTATAGATACTGTAGGTAAACATTTGAATCCTGTATGACGGTCCTCCCCTAACCTAGCAAACAATTACTTGCATAATCATTATGAGAAATAATTGCTATTCAAGATTTAAAACCTACCACCCCCTCTCTTCCCTTCCCCCTTATTTTTCTTGTTTCTTATTTTGTCTTTGTTTTTTTTGTCCCCTCTATATAATGCTATTATTCTTGATAATACTCTCAAAATAATAATTTCGAGCTGATCGTTATCTCTGTTCATAACATACAAGTTTTTTTTTGGCTTCTGCTGCTACATTGGATGTACGCTCAAACAGATGCTATTCTTCTGTCTAGGAGCAATTTATAACATGACACATGTTTGGCGTATTGTATGTGATACAGTAAAACTGTCTTTGTATGCTTTGTTATAACTTTGTGATATCTCAATAAAAATGTTATTGGGAAAAACAAAAGTTTAAATTTCTAAATTTGGTATTCTCAAAATACCTGTTCATAACTGAACTTTTAAAAAGTCCTTTGTAAACTTTTCATACAGCCTGGTTAGAAGTGAGCCAGAACTATTTTGGATCCTGGGGGCAATTGAATGGCAGGGACTATAGTGGATTATTAGGAGAAATTCTCTGACCCTACCCTCTAACCCAATATGAAATGCCTGTATATTTACCACACAGGAATAGTCTTCTAGTTTAGCTGAAAAATATAGTCCAACAACCCCCAATACTTGCTTTCAGACAACCACCCAACCTCAGACATAAACTAATCAGCAGGAAACTTCACTCTGATTATGAAGTCACAAATAATGAAAGCAAACCCTGCAATAAAAAAACACTACAGACTGTGCAACCAGATCAATCTAAAGGTGTCACACACACAAATGGGACCTTCAGTAGACGGGATCATGCAGCTGTACCTCCAGTAATGTTGTGTACCTCATCCAATGCAAAAGATGTAGCAAAGGATTTTAAGTTGGTGAAACAGGACAGAAGTAACATGCACATTTGTTTGTGTATGTTTGTTTTTCTTTTTTTTCCTTTCCGTCAGAGATTGTATTTTTTTTTAACATTCTGCTAAAACTTTTGTGAATCAGTACTGCTGGGACCTTGAAGAAGGGGACATATCCCGAAAGTTTATCTGGAAAAATTGTATGTTAGTGCTAACAAAAGGATTAACTGCAATTTATAAAAAAAAGAATACAAGGGTTAAGTGAAAAGTAATGCGGCCAGATTTGCATCTCAGCTACAGATAGCGGCTAGGTATGAGTTCGATGTTCGGGTCGAACATAAGTTTGACTCGAACATCGGGTGTTTGCCTGTTTGCAGAACAGCGAACATTATGGGGCATTCGTGGGAAATTTTGAGCACCGCGGAACGCCCCATAATGCACCGTGGGATCGCAGTGCATTGCTGTATGATGATTGGCCAAAGCATGCACCTGACCTGCATGCTTTGGCCAATCACAGCAAGCTCTGCTGAGAGAGCCATAATTGGCCAAAGGCAGGGTGCCTTCGGCCAATCATGGCTCAGGGGGACTAAGCCCACGCCCCGCACTATATAAGGATGCTTACCCATTTCCCGCCCGGCCTATAGCAGAATGGCAGCCTGGCGGTGGTTCAGTTATCCTGACTGGGCGTCATATGACATCCTGCAGGATAACAGCTGCCACGCGTCCGTGGGGGCGAGCATTGCGGCGATCCGTGGTGTGATGTGTCAGTCTGACACACTGCTACACCGATCTTGGTAAAGAGCCTCTGACAGAGGGTCTTTACCACGTGATCAGCCATGTCAAATCACGGCTGATCACGATGTAAACAGGAAGAGCCGCTGATCGGCTTTTCCTTTCTTGCATCTGACAGACGTGAGTAGAAGAGAGACGATCACCAGCTCTCCTGACAGGGGGGGTCTGTGCTAAATGTTTATCATCGCAGCCCCCCTCAGATGCCCACACTGGACCACCAGGGGAGCCACCGGGACCACTAGGGAAGCACATAACATGTGAATGGCCAGGTACATCCCCTCCCCATCCACATGGCCATCCACATGTGCAAATTAATGGCCAATCTATGCCAATCAGTGCCCACAAATGGGCACTGACTGGCACCATTATGGAACAAATTAATTCAGTGATATCCAGTAATGCCACCCATCAGTGTCATCAGTGCCACCCATCAGTGTCAATCAAAGCCACCTATCAGTGCCCATCCGTGCCCATCAGTGCCCATCCATACCAACTATCAGTGCCGCCCATAAGTACCAATCAGTGCCACCCATAAGTACCCATCAGTGCCACCTACGAGTGCCCATCAGTGCCGCCTATCAGTGCCCATCAGTGCCCATCTCATCAGTGCCACCTCATTGGTGCGACCTCATCAGTGCCCATCAGTGCCGCCTTATCAGTGCCCATCAGTGCAGCCATATCAGTTCCCGTCATTGAAGAAGAAAACGTACTTATTTACATAAAATTTTAACAGAAACCAAGAAAAACTTTTTTTTTTTCAAAATTTACGGTCTTTTTTTATTTGTTGCACAAAAAATAAAAATCACAGAGGCGATCAAATACCACCAAAAGAAAGCTCTATTTGTGGGAACAAAATGATAAAAAAATTGTTTGGGTACAGTGTAGCATGACAGCGCAATTGTCATTCAAATTTCGATAGTACTGAAAGCTAAAAATTGGCCTGGGCAGGAAGATGTATAAGTGCCTGGTATTGAAGTGGTTAAAAAGCGACCGTGTGTAGTGTTGTTAGCGTGGACAGAGAGATAGCTTGAGTTAGATTACAATGAATTTAGCATAGACTATATATTCAGTGTTTACTTGATAGTCAGTCAGTGCAGGTAGTGTATTGATAAATATATATATATATATATATATATATATTCATATATTCAAGTGGGATTGCTGCACAAACTGTATTTATTCAAAAAGATATCAATAAGACATCGTAAAGTCAGGCATACATGATATAGATATTTAATATATATATATTCAAGTGGGATTGCTGCACAAACTGTATTTATTCAAAAAGATATCAATAAGACATCATAAAATCAGGCATACATGATATAGATATTTAAACGTTTTCGGGCTATTATAGCTTACGCCCTTCCTCAGAAAATCAACAACAGTTAAGTTAGCCCATTTTTGTTTATATTGTGAAAGATAATGTTATGCTGAGTAAATTGATACCCAACATGTCACGCTTCAAAATTGCGCTCGCTCGTGGAATGGCGACAAACTTTTACTCTTAAAAATCTCCATAGGTGACATTTAAAAAATTCTACAGGTTGCATGTTTAGACTTACAGAGGAGGTCTAGGGCTAGAATTATTTCTCTCACTCTACCGATCACGACAATACCTAACATGTGTGTTTTTAACACCGTTTTCGTATGCGGGCGCTGCTCACGTATGCATTTGCTTCTGCACGCGAGCTCAGCGGGACGGGGCATGCTTAAAAATTTTACATTTTTTTTCTTATTTATTTTACCTTTTATTTTATTTTTTTACACTGTTCTTTTAAAAAAAATGTGTCACTTTTATTCCTATTACAAGGAATGTAAACATCCCTTGTAATAGAAAAAACGCATGACAGGACCTCTTAAATATGAGATCTGGGGTCAAAAAGACCTTAGATCTCATATTTACACTAAAATGCAATAAAAAAAATCTTTTATGTCATTTGAAAAAAAAAGTCCCTTTAAGAGCTAAGGGCAGAAGTGACGTTTTGACGTCACTTACACCCTACGGTGGTATGGAGACGGGTGGGGGCCATCTTCCCCTCACTCGTCTACATGCCAAGCCAGGGGCAGGACACGATCACCTCCACCGTTGCCGATGGCTCCGGTAAGTGGCAGAGGGCACCGGAGAGCAGCAGACCACTTTTATCTTGAAGAGGACCGCCCGCTGAAGAAGAAGATACCGGGGTAATGGCAGCTAGCTGCTGCCCTAACAATGGTAGTCCTCTTCAAAGTAGCGACGTAAAACGACGGCAGGCAGTCCGTAAGTGGTTAAGCAGCCCACTCATCTGTGGTTTTTGTTGGTTCCTGTGCGGGAATTGTTACGTCACTAGGCCAACTCTTCCAACTCATTCGGTGTTCATGAGTTGCGTGTCCGAACTTCCAGAGGCTTTCGGTTCTCCATTCGTGGTTTTTCGTAGATCAAGTCTTGCTCATTTGTTGCAGGTAGGATTCGTATATCATTTCTTTATTTCACATATCGTTGTTTAGGTACCCCGTATCATCGAGGTCCCACAATGGAACTGATGAGTCATTCGTTAAAGTCTCCGTGTGCAGTCTTATTTAGCCTCGTGCAAACCACAAACTCGTGGCTCAGTTTGTCAATTATAGACCCCGACCGTTTCATTTGTGCATTCTTGCTCTTCGTTGTCACACGCTACAAAGTCGGCCCTTTTTCACTTAAAAACTGTCTATCACTTCAGTTATTTTAGTTCACATACCCCCCAGGCCATTCCGAATCCAGTTGCATCAGCAACTCACCGATCCGTGTCCGCTTATTTGTAGTCATTCCATCTCATTTCATGCGCCACGGTCCGGTTCGCTGTCAGTCGCAATCGCCGCACACCGATTTGTGTCTCTGTCATGGCAAATCAATTCATTCATTACATTTTGCATACCCTTCACTCTGATTCGAATCCAGTCACATCTGCGATGCACCGATTCATGTTGGCTCATCCTAGTCATTCTGTCTCATGCAATTCCATGCTCCACAGTCCGGTTCATTGTCAGTCGCAAATTGCGGCACACCAATTCGTGCCTCTGTCATGGCAAATCATTTCATTTGTTACATTTCTCATACCCTTCACTCTGATTCGAATCCAGTCGCATCTGTGACCCACTGATTCATGTTGGCTCGTCCTGGTTGTTCCGTCTCATGCAGTTCCATGCTCCACGGTCTGGTTCGTTGGCAGTCGCAAATTGGGGCACATCAATTCATGCCTCTGTCATGGGAAATCATTTCATTCATTACATTTTGCATACCCTTCACTCCGATTCAAATCCAGTCGCATCTGCGGCGCACCGATTCATGTCGGCTCGTCTTAGTCGTTCTGTCTCATGCAATTCCATGCTCCACAGTCCGGTTCATTGTCAGTCGTAAATTGCAGCACATTGATTTGTGTCTCTGTCATGGAAAATCATTTCATTCATTACATTTCGCATACCCTTCACTTCAATTCGAATCCAGTCGCATCTGTGACACAACGATTCATGTCAGCTCGTGTTAGTCATTTTGTTTCTTCCCATTCCATGTTTATAGTCCGGTTCACTGTCAGTCGCAATGGCGGCACACCGATTCATGCCTCTGTCATGGCAATCATTCCATTCATGCCACATACCCTACACTCCGATTCGAATCCAGTCACACCAGCAACGCACCGATTCCTGTCAACTTGTGTTAGTTATTTCACCTCATATTCATTCCATGCTCAGAGACATAACGTACAGTGATCTGAAATTAAAGTGAATTGTTGTGCCACTTGTAAAAGAAATTTGTAAGTTCTGTATATAATTGTATTCTATTTTGTATGTATTGCACTGTGCACATGGCACTAATAATGTTTTCATTACATGTTTGCATTCTGATTAGAATTAGTCTGCCTATGTTAGGCGCCTTGTTACCATAAATGTACAATTGTAATATTAAAGCGGAGTTCCACCCTAAAGTGGAACTTCCGCTCATCGGATTCCCCCCCCCCTCCGGTGTCACAATTGGCACCTTTCAGGGGGGAGGGGGGTGCAGATACCTGTATAATACAGGTATCTGCACCCATTTCCGGGTATAGCTAGCCGCAGCTAGCCGCAGACTCCCCGCCCACCCCCGTTGTGTTGTGGGAAATACACAGTTCCCACAACACAACGGGGACCAGTGTAGACACGCAGCGCGACTCGCGCATGCGCAGTAGGGAACTGGGCAGTGAAGCCGCAACGCTTCACTTCCTGATTCCCTCAGTGAGAATGGCGGCGGCAGCACCCGAGGATCGAGGGACGGTTCGGCCTCGGGTGCCGACATCGCTGGACCCCGGGACAGGTAAGTGTCCTTATTTTAAAAGTCAGCAGCTGCAGTATTTGCAGCTGCTGACATCTAAAAAAAAATTTTTAGCGAAACTCCGCTTTAATGTGATACCTACGTAATCATGTGTATAAAAAACCTTCAATTGCGTGATAATAAAGCAGAACAGTTATTTGGAAAGATGCTGAGTGTATCTTTTGTGTCTGTTCCCTACTGTAGTAGTTATTAATTTGGAACCACTAATCAATATGAGGATAGGAGTTGCCTATCTATAAAATGTCCAGCTCACACTGAAGTGACCGGCATCTGTCATGTTCTCCTTAAACACGGCACTCGCTTCGTATCGATTCATTAATGCATTTTTCGTTTCTTTTTATTCCAACTCTTATGCTCTACAGTTCAGTTTGATGCTGGTCGCTTCAGCGGCACAACAATTCAGCTTCATTTCCGATCGCTGTACGTTATGTCTCTGATATCATTAACAAGGGCAGGTCCAAGTCGCTCCCCATTATGTCCTTGCTACGCATGCTGGTACAATTATCACTGCAGCATCAGTTCAATGTGCACTGCACATACATTCTGGGCAAGTGCATCGTCGCAGGAGATGCACTGTCCCATTTTAACTGCAATTCATTTTTTCAGCAGAAACCCGGAGCCGACCGAACACCATCTCTTATCCCACCTTGGTCTCAGCTGACATTGGATTAAAGCAGCACCTTCACAGCACGACCCAGCTCATCAATCAATCCTTATCTCACAACACACTCAAGGCCTACCACACAGCTTGGAACACCTTCGGCAAGTTTCTGCAAAACTTCTGCCCCGGGGCAGCGTCACCAGACACTAAGCACATACTAGCTTTCATTTCATATTGCCACACACAATTGGCTCTATCACACAACACCATAAGACTATACTTAGCCAGCATCCAACATTTCCAGGCTTTACAGGACCCCGCAAAGCCGTCCTTGTTCGCAGCCCATGCGATCCGAGCCATCCTGCGTGGCATTTAGAAGCAGCAGCCCATAACCAACTCCAAACGCTTGCCCATCACGAGTACCACAGATACATGTCAACTATCCTCTCTCGTTCCCTGTTTGACTTTCTTCCCAGCTTGGTCATTCAAGCGGCCATCTACCTAACCTACTACTTTTTTTGCGGCCTAGCGAGTTGACCTGTAATAGCCCTGCTGGCCAAGTACTGTGTAGATGTCACCTGGCTCACTTCCAAGATCATTTCATTCTCCACCTCTCAGTATCCAAAACCCAGCAATCTGGCCCCGGGTCATCATCCATCTATTCCAGACAAACAACATCTGGTACCCAGTAGCGATACTCGACCGCCTACTGTCGCTCCTATACAAGCCATGAGAACTCTAGTCCCCTACTACCTTTCTCGACTAACCCCTTGAGTGGCTGCCAGTTCATCAAGCACGTCAGGCTCCTCCTGCACAACCTAGGCCTCGATCCCAGTCGGTACTCTGGACACTTCTTCTGAATTGGAGCAGCCTTGGCCACATCCCAGCACGGGGTTCCAGACCATATCATCAAGAGATTAGGCAGGGGGAAATCCGCCTGCTTTGCGCAGTACATCCCGAATCCTTAGGTAGAAATGTCACAAGCATTTACCAAACTTGCTCAGTAAATAACACCAAACCAATAAAGAGCTTTCACCTCTACCTGAATGTTTTTGCCCCCTTTTTTGGTATATCGACCAGCAGACCAGGGCGCACTTCAGGTCCATTTCATATTGTAAATATTATGGCGTATTTATGTGGTTCACATCCATCCCGGTTGAAGGGCTTCGATCATAAATAAGAAGGCCAGTATGATGGCCTGAATTTATGGGAGGAGTCCGGGGGGGTATTTAAGCAGCCCACTCATCTGTGGTATTTGACAGTTCTTGTGTGCGATACCCTCTCTCCCATTCCCTTTTTCAGGGCATTTCTCAATTAATTTACTGTATCTCCACAAACATCTATTACCTATCTTGGGTATGCCCCCTTTCTTGGTATACCGACCAGCAGACCAGGGCACACTTCTGGTCCATTTCATGTTGTAAGTCTTGTGGCATGTTTATGTTGTTGACCATAAATATATATATGTATAGGGCAAGCAGCCTCTGTGTCTACAGTAAACAGTGGTGGCCGTGGACCTTGTGCATCCTCTGCAAGTGGCCGTGAGGCACGCTTGTCCTTTTTTTCTGCTGCTGGCCGTGTTATTGAGCCACAACATGCAGAAGAGTTGGTGGAGTGGATAACAAAGCCGTCCTCATCCTCCCCATCCTCTGTCACCCAGGCTCAGAGTAGTTTGCCAAAGCGGCCTATTCCACTGGCTCCTTGTCCACAGTCACTCCTTCCATAGCCCCACCATCATTTACGGAGGAGTCCCCAGAATTATTCGACCACAGTGTTGGGTACATGCTGCTGGAGGATACAAAGCAATTTGAAGGCTCCGATGTTGGTTCCCAGGTTGAGGAAGGGAGTAACGTAAGTCTAGAAAAAGGGGGTGCCCAAGAAGGACAAGAAACTGGCAGTCATGTTTCCCCAGCTGCAGAATACTGCCAAGTTTGCTCCAGTGACGATGAGGGAGGGGATGATGAGGTCACTGACTGTACTTGAGTGCCTGAGAGAAGAGAGGAGGAGGAGGCAAAACTCCAACAAGGCAGGATGTCCTCTAGGGGGCAGCTTAAAGGCAGCCACCCTATTACATCACACTGCAAAGCTCCGCAGATGCAGGGCACTGCTGACTCAACACGTGTGCAGCAGATTGCACTGTTGCTGTTTGCAACCTACGTCTGAAGCGGATCAAGCATGGCCCTTCTCTCTCTCTGCCTCTCTGCCCCTTCTCTCTCTCTGCCTCTCTGCCCCCTTCTCTCTCTCTGCCTCTCTGCCCCCTTCTCTCTCTCTGCCTCTCTGCCCCCTTCTCTCTCTTTATGCTTCTCTGCCCCCTTCTCTCTCTCTGCCTCTCTGCCCCCTTCTCTCTCTGCCACTCTGCCCCTTCTCTCTCTCTGCCCCCTCTCTCTCTCTGCCTCCTTCTCTCTCTGCCCCTCTCTCTCTCTCTCTGCCCCTCTCTCTCTCTGCCCCCTTCTCTCTCTGCCCCTCTCTCTCTGCCCCTCTCTCTGCTCCCTTCTCTCTCTGCTCCCTTCTCTCTGCCTCCCTCTCTCTTTGCCCCCTTCTCTCTCTGCTCCCTTCTCTCTGCCTCCCTCTCTCTTTGCCCCCTTCTCTCCCTGCCCCTTCTCTCTGCCTCCCTCGCTCTCTCTGCCCCCTTCTCTCTTTGCCCCCTTCTCTCTTTGCCCCCTTCTCTCTTTGCCCCCTTCTCTCTCTGCCCCCCTTCTCTCTCTGCCCCTCTCTCTCTCTGCCCCTCTCTGCCCTCTCTGCCCCTTTCTCTCTGCCCCCTCTCTCTCTCTGCCCCTTCTCAATCTCTGCCCCTCTCTCTCTCTCCGCCCCTCTCTCTCTTTATGCCCCTCCCTTTCTCTCTCTCCTCTCCCTTCTCCCCTCCTCTTTCTCCCCCCTCTCTTTCTCTCTTCCGCTCTCTCTCCTCTCTCTCTCTCTCTCTCTCTCTCTCTCTCTCTCTCTCTCTATCTCACCTCCCTCTCTCTCTCCCTGCCCTTTCTCTGGCAGCAAGTGATGGTAACAAGTGACACACTGCATTTGGTGGCAGGTGACGTGGCAAGTGACATGCTGCATCTGGTGGCAAGCGACGGTGGCAAGTGACACGCTGCATCTGGTGGCAAGCGACAGTGGCAAGTGACACGCTGCATCTGGTGACAAGCAACGGTGGCAAATGACACACTGCATCTGGTCGCAGGCAATAGTAAAATGCTTCATCTGGTGGCAGGCAATGGTGAGACGCTGCATCTGGTGGCAGGCGGAGGTGGCAAATGACATTCTGCATCTGGTCGCAGGCAATGGTGACACACTGCATCCGGTGGCAGTTGACAATCTCAGGGTTCCCACTGATTCTGCATTCTGGCGAGTTGAACTATTTCATTATACATTACAATGTAGTATTAGAAATAATGTGATTTGATCATCCTGACACCATATTAAGCATGGTGTCGGGATGTTTTCAGTGCTAGCACCAGCCATTCACTCAACAAATCACCCCCACCGCTGAATTCCCTGTCAACCCTGAGACTACATCCCCCCTGGTCCTTGGCAAAATTGTCCCTGAATGGCAGTCTGGAAATGTGTTCACCCTACCAGGGGGCAAGGTGGCAATTTCCCCCCCGGCCGCTCTGATGCCCCATACAAAGGCCGCACCGCTTCCCTCAGATCCATCCCAAACTCAATAAGTATCCATATTGCGCATTTGCATATAGTTTTATATATTGTTTTGGTGCATGTTTGCAAAAATAAAGTGGGACGGTCTGGGTGAAGTCCAGGGCCAAATTTTTATCCCAGTCCAGCCCTGGTCACTGTACATATTGCAGTATATTATAGTGTATCCGTGGAGTGTGTCTGTGTAGTGTGAGTACTCAAATTAAAGTGCACCAAACACCTCTTCAAATTGATTAAAGTGCATCCACGTACAGATTTAAACTTCTTCTTTACATTTGCTTATAAGCACCGCCCCCTCCCTCCTAATAATGTCTGGGAGGACAATAAGGAGAGGCAGAAGTTCCCTTGGCACTGTAAAGGGGCCAGCAACAAATGTGTCCACAGGCAAAGGTGGACGTGGTGGTCAGTCCTCAGGCAGGGCATCATTTCCTCTGTTTAGTGAGTTTGCCCATGCTATCCAGCCACAGCATGCAGAGGAGGTGATGGACTGGCTTACTAAACCTTCCTCATCCTCTGTCACGCAAGCAGAGACAAGTGTGCAGTCCCCTGCAGTTGCTAGAGTGGATAAACCTGCCTCCTATTCCACATATATTCTTGCCATAGCCCCAACATCAGCCATTGAGGAGTCAGCTGACTTATTTGATAACAGCGTCAGCCACTTGCTCCTTGATGATGCCCAGCCATTACTGGATTCAGATGTTGGTTCTGAGGTTGAGGATGACAGGAACATGAGCCTAGAGTGAGGGAGGAACACTGGTAGACAAATTGCCATTCATGTTCCCCAAGCCGGAGCATATTGCCAAGTTGTCTTCAGTGGTAATGATGAAGATGGAGGCGATGGAGATGATGATGATGATGAGGTCATTGATGCGACTTGGGTGCCAGATAGAACAGAGGAGGAAGCTGAAGGTGAGGCGGCACAACCCCAAGGAGGCCAACATCAAGAAAGAGTAGAGAGCAGCCACCCTATTCCATCACATTCTGCAGCTGTTATCTCCCGGCCCCAGGGCCGGTCCTAGACGGGGTGCACAGGGTGCAGTGCACCCAGGCGCCAGAGAGGTGGGGGCGCTGAAGCGCCAGAGTGCTCCCTTCCCTCCTCCTCCTCTTGATTGTGTGCGGCGGCGGCGCTCTCCGCTGGTGTTAAAAGAAGAAAGGCGCCGCCGCTGTGTGTGCTGCTCAAACCCCTCCCTCCTCCTGTCAGAGAAAGAGAGACATCGGAGGCAGAGCGGCTGGTCTCTGCGTGGAGAGACCAGCCGCACAGTGATGTCGCGCGGGGGGGGGGAGCGGAGGAGCGGTCCGTGCCCGACACATTCTGCTCTGTGTCTCCTGCCTGCTTTAAACTGCTCTGCTCTCCACCCGGGCGGCGCGGCTGGCTGCACACTGTTCTCTCCTCTTCAGCTGCCGCCTGGGTGTATATATGTACCCTAATGGAGGGGGGGGCTGTACTAATGGAGGGGGGGCTTTATTAATGGAGGGGGGCTGTACTAATGGAGGGGGGCTGTACTAATGGAGGGGGGGCTGTACTAATGGAGGGGGGCTGTACTAATGGAGGGGGGGGCTGTACTAATGGGGGGGCTGTACTAATGGAGGGGGCTGTACTAATGGGGGGGCTGTACTAATAATGGGAGGGGGCTGTACTAATGAGGGGGTCTGTACTAATGGGGTCTGTACTAATGGAGGGGAGGTCTGTACTAATGGTGGGGGGTCTGTACTAATGGGGGGGTTCTGTACTAATGGAGGGGGGTCTGTCCTGGGGGGTCTGTACTAATGGGGGGGTCTGTACTAATGGAGGGGGGGTCTGTACTAATGGAGAGGGGGTCTGTCCTGGGGGGTCTGTACTAATGGAGGGGGGTCTGTCCTGGGGGGTCTGTACTAATGGAGGGGGGTCTGTACTAATGGAGGTGGGGGTCTGTACTAATGGAGAGGGGGTCTGTACTAATGGAGAGGGGGTCTGTACTAATGGAGGGGGGGTCTGTACTAAAGGAGGGGGGGTCTGTACTAACGGAGGGGGGTCTGTACTAATGGAGGGGGGTCTGTACTAATGGAGAGGGGGTCTGTACTAATGGGGTCTGTACTAATGGTGGGGTCTGTACTAATATGGGGGTCTCTACTAATGGAGGGGGGTCTGTCCTGGGGGGTCTGTACTAATGTGGGGGTCTGTACTAATGGAGGTGGGGTCTGTACTAATGGAGAGGGGGTCTGTACTAATGGGGTCTGTACTAATGGAGGGGGGGTCTGTACTAATAGGGGGGTCTGTATTGGGGGGTCTGTACTAATGGAGAGGGGGTCTGTCCTGGGGGATCTGTACTAATGGAGGGGGGGGTCTGACCTGGGGGGTCTGTACTAATGGAGGGGGGTCTGTACTAATGGAGGGGGGGTCTGTACTAATGGAGGGGGGTCTGTACTGAGTAAGGTCTGTACTGAGGGAGGGGTTTATAGTGCGGGTTCTGCACTGACGGAGGGGGGTCTATATGTAGTGGAGGGGGGTCTGTACTGAGGGGCGACTATAGTTGGTGGAAGGGGGGTGACCCTAACCCTAGTGAAGCCAATGCAGCTGCGGGCTCTCCTTTCCCCCCTCCCTCTCCTCCTGCGTGCTGCTGTACTAGTGAGCGGTGCTTGCCAGCACAGCTGCCTACTATGTTTCTTCCCCCGCCTTCATATCAACCAGGGAGGAAACAGAATAGAAAAAAGGAGCAGAGAAGAGGATTGTGGGACATATAGTCCCGAGAACTGGCAGCCCCACTGTAACACGGAAACTGCAGCCCACACAGCATGCTCAGCTGAATGGGAAAGAGAGAGAGAGACAGGAGCCTGGGAAAGTTTTCAGGGAAGTACACCCAGGACTCCAGAGGGAGAGGACAGTGCTGAGAGAACACCATCAGAGAGAGAACCCTGCTGCCCTGCGCCACCAGAGGGAAAGCCACACAGCCTAGCGCCATTGCTGGCATTGAAAGGAATGGAGTCATTGCAGGAATACAGCGGAGTCACCATGGGCAATTCAGAGTGAGCTGACTCCTGATCAGAGGAACCGTTGCTGTATCGCTGGGTCAGGTGAGAGGGCCGATCGGCCAATATGTACTATGTCTGCAGTCTCTGACCATCTCTTGTAGTATGTCTGCAGTCTCTGACCATCTCCTGTAGTATGTCTGCAGTCTCTGACCATCTCCTGTACTATGTCTGCAGTCTCTGATCATCTCCTGTACTATGTCTGCAGTCTCTGATCATCTCCTGTACTATGTCTGCAGTCTCTGGCTATCTCCTGTACTATGTCTGCAGTCTCTGACCATCTCCTGTACTATGTCTGCAGTCTCTGGCCATCTCCTGTACTATGTCTGCAGTCTCTGACCATCTCCTGTACTATGTCTGCAGTCTCTGGCTATCTCCTGTACTATGTCTGCAGTCTCTGACCATCTCCTGTACTATGTCTGCAGTCTCTGGCCATCTCCTGTACTATGTCTGCAGTCTCTGGCCATCTCCTGTATTATGTCTGCAGTCTCTGACCATCTCCTGTACTATGTCTGCAGTCTCTGGGCATCTCCTGTACAATATCTGCAGTCTCTGATCATCTGCTGTACTATGTCTGCAGTCTCTGACCATCTCCTGTTCTACGATTGCTTTCTCTGACCATCTCCTGTACTATGATTGCAGTCTCTGACCGTCTCTTGTATCATAACTACAGTCTCTGAGCATCTCCTGTACTATGTCTGCAGTCTCTGATCATCTGCTGTTCTATGATTGCAGTCTCTGATCATCTCCTGTATTATGTCTGCAGTCTCTGACCATCTCCTGTACTATGTCTGCAGTCTCTGACCATCTCCTGTACTATGTTTGCAGTCTCTGACCATCTCCTGTACTATGTTTGCAGTCTCTGATCATCTCCTGTACTATGTCTGCAGTCTCTGATCGTCTCCTGTACTATGTCTGCAGTCTCTGACCGTCTCCTGTACTATGTCTGCAGTCTCTGATCATCTCCTGTACTATGACTGCAGTCTCTGATCGTCTCCTGTACTATGTCTGCAGTCTCTGATCATCTCCTGTATTATGTCTGCAGTCTCTGATCATGTCTGCAGTCTCTGATCATCTCCTGTATTATGTCTGCAGTCTCTGACCATCTCCTGTATCATGTCTGCAGTCTCTGACCATCTCCTGTACTATGTCTGCAGTCTCTGACCATCTCCTGTATTATGTCTGCAGTCTCTGATCATCTCCTGTATTATGTCTGCAGTCTCTGACCATCTCCTGTACTATGTCTGCAGTCTCTGATCATCTCCTGTACTATGTCTGCAGTCTGTGACCATCTCCTGTATTATGTCTGCAGTCTCTGATCATCTCCTGTACTATGTCTGCAGTCTCTGATCATGTCTGCAGTCTCTGATCATCTCCTGTATTATGTCTGCAGTCTCTGACCATCTCCTGTATCATGTCTGTAGTCTCTGACCATCTCCTGTACTGTCTGCAGTCTCTGACCATCTCCTGTATTATGTCTGCAGTCTCTGATCATCTCCTGTATTATGTCTGCAGTCTCTGACCATCTCCTGTATCATGTCTGCAGTCTCTGACCATCTCCTGTACTATGTCTGCAGTCTCTGATCATCTCCTGTACTATGTCTGCAGTCTGTGACCATCTCCTGTATTATGTCTGCAGTCTCTGATCATCTCCTGTGCTATGTCTGCAGTCTCTGATCATCTCCTGTACTATGTCTGCAGTCTCTGATCATCTCCTGTACTATGTCTGCAGTCTCTGATCATCTCCTGTACTATGTCTGCAGTCTCTGATCATCTCCTGTATTATGTCTGGGGGTTCTTTCTAACAGACTCTCTAACAGAAGCCCTCTTTGTGTGCATCAGAGAGACTCCCCTCCAGGTCTCATTAGTGTACGCTCTTCCTGTATTTTTTGTTATTGTTAAAAGATCATAGGAGGATCCTAGGGTAACAAAGAGTTCTTAGGGGAGCATCTCTGTGTTTGAGTCATTGCCATAGAAACATTTGTAAAGGGGAGGAGTTGGTAAGATGACCACGCCCATGTGGGGGCGCCAGAAATATTTCTGCACCCAGGCGCCGGTGACCCTAGGATCGGCCCTGCCCGGCCCACTCCCCAAAGCTCAGCTGTCTGGGCCTTTTTCAGCACATCTGCAGCAGATCGCACTGTTGTTATCTGCAAACTGTGTCTCTGGCACATCAAACATGGCCAAAACACCAACCATATGCATATCATTGAAATTTTTTTTGCCTTAATCAAAAGCACCTCTATAGGGTTACGGTGGGAAGGCGCCCCCGACACCCAAAGAGTAATTTTTCTGCACCTGTTTGACAGGTGCATATCATTGCAATTTTTTACAGCAAGGCCAATTCTTGCTTTCATCAAGAGTACCTCTATAGGGTTATGGTGGTAATCTTGTTCCCAGTGCACTACATTGTGGCCTCATCATACACACTGGCTCCCCAGCTGTTGCTGAGCAAAATAAAGCCTGCTTGCGGGGAAAATTCATTTTTTGGCTTTATAAATGCAATTATTGCTGCAGCACATTCTAGACATGGTAAAGATCTGCCACTTTACAGGTAGACTAAGGGGATCCCCCAGGCACTATATTGGAAGGATTTTTTCGTTTTTAGGCTTTCACTTTAAAAATCAAAAAATCACAGCTCATTTAAAAAGGACGTTTTTCACAAACTTTTTTTGTTATTGAAACATTGTCCAGGGCAGGACCTGGACCCCTATAACAATTGTATGCCCGATTACTTGCATATAAGCCTTCAAAATGGGCACTTTTGATTTTTGACGTCTGTGTCCCATTGATTTTAATGGGGTTCGTTATTCGGGTCCGAACTTTCCCGGTGTTCGGAAGTTCTGTTGCGAACCGAAAACCGTCTGTTTGGCCCATCCCTATAGTGAATAGTGATAGTGAAATGCTATAGTGAAATGCTGAGCTGAATCATGAGGGGAGGGAGAACATGTATGCGTGTGTAACAAAATGTATTGTATGTGTTAGTGTATGGTATTTCTAATAGAAAAAGTCTATGTGACTGGCATAACAGAAAAGCTAAATAATACTTACACACGTAGTATTGAAGCAAATAGAAAATATATTTGATAAAGGTGTTATACACGTATATGTATTTAGATATGTCGGATAATCGGAAAAATGAAAAATGAAATTAAGAATAGGACAATGAACATACTAATAAATAAATATATATATATATATATATATATATATATATATATATATATATATATATATATATATATATATATATATATATATATTATATACACATATACAGCTCATATAGCTATAATATGGTGCTAATTTCTAATTCCTAATAAGAGTTGGGAAGCTGAGCCTGGAGCTGTCAGATCCATCCATCCATCTTGGATGTTGGGAGACACACAGAGGATGTGGCCAGGCATCGGGCATTTTCTTACCTCACGCATTAGATGATCTCTTGGTCAATGGTGTCCCTGGGGGGGCAGAAGGGGTCCTGACCCCCCCAACATTATGCTGTGCCCCACCATGTGCCCCCCAATTTAGAAAAAAAATTGTTTTTATTTTTTTTTTTACAAAAAGGCAATGTCTAAGAGGGAGAGCGTCCCCAGTCAGCTCCTGCGGGTGATTCCTTCCCCCTCCCTCTGCTCGCTGACCCTGCATAATGCGAGCTCTCACACAATCACGGCCGCCCAATTTGCTCCTTCCCCTGTATCCTCATTGGCAGGGAGAAGAGCGAGTTGCAGGAAGGACTCCACCAGGACTCTCAGTTACTGAAAAAACAGACTGATTTCTCCCGTCCTTAGGACAGGAGAACCAGCCTGTAAAGTCCAAGAGATGCCAGACCAGCGCTGTCAATAGCAGGGGCAGGACAGCAAGAGGAGGCTGGGCAACCCCACAGTGGCAGAACACCAGGGCCCGGTGGCAAGATAACCTTTGCAACCCTGATAGTTCTCCGACTGCTTTGGACCCTTATATTTTCTTGGTATGCTGGTGACATATATATCTTGTTTTCTGCCACCCTGGGGGGTCCCAATACAGTAGGAAGGGAGCTCACTTCAGAACATGTGAAAGGGCCATTGTGGGATTGTAGTAAAGGGCCACAGGAGATATATATATATATATATATATCTGCATTTTATACTTGCCCCCTACTTTTGTCCCTGTCCCCCATGTGCCCCCCCTAAATATGAAAGCTGGAGACACCACTGCTCTTGGTAAGAGGCCAATTTAATTTTCATTTGGATTGTTATACTTTATTATCATTGGGAATGGTGGATAGCACATCCAGTTGGTGGAATACTAATGGTATCATTTTTGATACACATGGACACTTGTTTATTGAACTCTTTATTTATCACTAGTTGTTACACTGTGTTTGCTATATTTTTTGATAAGTTTTTTCTTTGTTAATGAGACAGCGCAATCTTTTACATTTTCAAATTTTTTCTCAAGAGTGCAGCTTCGGATAGATTTTTGAGTATGGCTTCAATAACCCAAACCTGCAAACCTGTAGTGGACTTATTATGGTATTCAAAAGTGTCGTGGCACACTATGTTGGTCACAACCCTCACCCACAAAGCGATGGTGTTTACCAAAGCTATGTCTCAGTGGATAGTGCGGCCAACTAAAGTTTTTTTGCCCATGTCTCCAAACAAGTTTTTTTTGCACTAGCAAATGTAGGTGTGTTTTGTTTTTTGCATTTTTGTTTTTGTGTTGGCACATTTTGGTAGTTTTTTCTTTGCTTTTAACTTTTGGTATTAGCATTAGCTCTGCTGCACCACAAATGCACAATATTGACATTGGGTTTTCACCCACAATACCAATATTTTATTTATTATTTATTTTTTGACCAATGAACCTCACACCATATCACTTCATTCCACATTCACTTTAACTTTGATTGCTCACTTGATTGACTCTTTAATTGATTTCCCTATTGAGTCCTTATTTCACTTGATATAATTCATTGTTATGTTTTTGGAAATAATATAGCATATTTAATTAATTAATAATATATATTACTTTAATTTATAATATTGGTGACACAATATAAGGTTTTCTAATAAAAAAAATAATGAATAAATAGATTAATAAATAGATAAATTATCATATAAAAAAATAACATAAACTAATAAAATTTCAGCAATCAACTGGGTACTGTCCAGTCTGGTGTTGCTAAACAGTACTGTATATTTACCAATGACCTGCTGCCTATTTACTGAGATTTTTGAATAACATATCGCAGGTGCCTTGCCTCCCTTCTCCCTTTCAAGGTCCAAGAGCGTGGCTCCTTGCAAGCCCTTTGGAGCTGGGGCTTTCCCGGAGGAGGTGGAAGAGACACACGAAGATTTTGGGATGACTGGGATCATCTTTTTTAATAACTTTAATATTCTCACTTTTCCATCTTCTGAATGGTAAATATATCAACATACACTTGGAGGCACGTTTTGTATAAAATGAAATAGTTTTTCTATAAATATCTTGCTGCTAAGAAAAACCCTTGGGGAAGTTGTTCTATACAAGAGAATGGAAAACATTCTCAACAAACATTGGAATATCTTAAAGCAAGATCCCCATCTCAATACCATTCTCTTTGATAAACCCAAAAACACCTATAGGAGGGCCCCCACATTAAAAAACAAAATAACGCCCAGTCAACTTAGATGCATTAAAGAAAAAAACCTGCTATGCCTAATCCCTCCTAAAGGGATTTACTATTGCAATAAGGCATTATGCAAGACTTTTGAATCTGTGAGACATGGGCAAAAAAACTTTAAGTCCAAAGATAGGATGATCTTGACAACTTTTATAACTGCTCCACTGATTATATGGTATACTGTCTCAGATGTCTCTGCAAGCTCCTATACGTTGGCCGGACTATCTATCCACTGAGACAAAACTTTGATAAACACTGTTGCTTTGTGGAGGAGGGTTGTGACCAACATAGTGTACCACAACACTTTTTTGAATACCATAATAAGTCCACTACAGATTTGCAGGTTTGGGTTATTGAAGCCATACCCAAAAATCTATCCAAAGCTGCACGTTTCTCGAGATAATGTGAACGTCAGACTTTTTTGGATATATACTCTTGACACCCTTGTGCCATATATATATATATATACAGGGATCAAGTCCTGGGGAAAAGTGTGGGATATATATAATATAAGTACTCCTTTTCTAACAAATAAAGTGCAACATTTATTGTAAAGTGTCAGTTTATGAGGACACCTCCATAATGCACATACATTAAACAAATAAATATAGAACAGATGTAACAACAAAATAATTTAACCTGTATGCTATACTAACAAAAAAACACTGCAATTTGTGATAATGGTTCAATGCAGACTCACTGTGCCCATCATTGCAGCCTCACTGTGCACATCATTGCAGCCTCACTGTGCCCATTAATGCAGACTCACTGTGCCCATTATAATGCATACTCAATGTGCCCATTATAATGCATACTCACTGTGCCCATTACAATGCATACTCACTGTGCCCATTATAATGCATACTCATTGTGCCCATCATGGGAGCCTCACTGTGCCCATCATTGCAGCCTCACTGTGCCCATCATTGCAGCCTCACTGTGCCCATCATTGCAGCCTCACTGTGCCCATTATTGTAGCCTCACTGTGCACATCATTGCAGCCTCACTGTGCCCAATCAATGCAGCCTCATTGTGCCCATCAATGCAGCCTCGTTGTGCCCATCAATGCGGACTGACTGTGCCCATCAATGCAGACTCACTGTGCCCATCATCGCAGCCTCACTGTGCCCATGAAATGCATACTCACCTGTGCCCACCATTGCAGCCTCACCGTGCCCATCATTGCAGCCTCACCGTGTTCATCATTGCAGCCTCACTGTGCCCATCAGTGCAGCGTCACTGTGCCCATCATTGAAGCCTCACTGTGCCCATCAATGCAGCCTCACCATGCCCATCAATGCAGGGATCAAGTTCTGGGGAAAAAGTGTGGGATATATATAATATAAGTACTCCTTTTTTAACAAATAAAGTGCAACATTTATTGTAAAGTGTCAGTTTACGAGGACACCTCCATAATTCACATAATTCACATGCATTAAACAAATAAGTATAGAACAGATGTAACAACAAAATAATTTAACCTGTATGCTATACTAACAAAAAAACACCACAATGTGTGATAATGGTTCAATGCGGACTCACTGTGCCCATCATTGCAGCCTCACTGTGCACATCATTGCAGCCTCACTGTGCCCATTAATGCAGACTCACTGTGCCCATTATAAAGCATACCCAATGTGCCCATTATAATGCTTATTCACTGTGCCCATCAATGCAGACTCACTGCGCCCATCATGGCAGCCTCATTGTGTCCATCATTGCAGCCTCACTGTGCCCATCATTGCAGCCTCACTGTGCTCATCAATATAGCCTCACTGCGCCCATCATGGTAGCCTCACTGCGCCCATCATGGTAGCCTCACTGCGCCCATCATGGTAGCCTCACTGTGCCCATCAATGCAGCCTCACTGTGCCCATCATTGCAGCCTCACTGTGCCCATCATTTCAGCCTCACTGTGCCCATAATGCAGCCTCACTGTGCCCATCATTGCAGCCCCACTGTGCAGATCTTTCCAGCCTCACTGTGCCCATCATTGCAGCCTCACTGTGCCCATCAATGCAGACTCACTGTGCCCATCAATGCAGACTCACTGTGCCCATATAGTTACATGGTTACATAGTAGATGATGTTGAAAAAAGACACAAGACCATCAAGTCCAACCATCATTGCAGACTCACTGTGCCCATCAATGCAGCCTCACTGTGCCCATCAATGCAGCCTCACTGTGCCTATAATTGCAGTCTCACCATGCCCATCATTGCAGCCTCACTGTGCCCATCATTGCAGCCTCACCGTGCCCATCAATGCAGCCTCACCAAGCCCATCATCGCAGCCTCACTGTGCCCATCATTGCAGCCTTAATGATGTCCCTCTCAGTGGTGGAGTGTAGTGTTTGTAGTTAGTCCTGCAGCAAGGGTTGGGCACTCACCGATCTCACACGAGCCTGGCATTCCAGTGGCGAACAGCATGAGCTCGGCGAGTGACCAATGATCTATTAACCCTTGCTGCAGTACTAACTACACACACTACACTCTGCTACAAAGAGGGACATATTTTTTTACACAAGATGAGGAGGGAGGGAGGGGAGGACTCTGCACCTGAGCCCCCCAGGATCGGGGGAACATCGTTCCTGCTGTAGAAAAAGTACGGGAATGACGATCCTTTGTGTTCCAGTAGGACTCAAGCCCTGTATATATTTCTTCGTATGTTCATTGTCCTATTCTTAATTTCATTTTTCATTTTTCAAATGATCCAACATATTCAAATACATATACTAGTTGTCACATAATAACACCTTTATCAAATATATTTTCTATGCACATCAAGACTACATGTCTACATGTCATGGTTAGCTTTTCTGTTATGCCAGTCGCATAGACTTTTTCTATTAGAAATATCATATACTAACACATATAATACATTTTATTACACACGCATACATGTTCTCCCTCCTCTCATGATTCGGCTTAGCATTTCACTATTGAATTATGTGTACATAATAAATGTTCCCTTATTGGGCACTTGTGGGGACCCGCCCAATCACGTGTAATATATATATATATATATATATATTTACTGTGTGTGTATATATATATATATATATATATATATATATATATATATATATATATGCAAATATGTACATATCCATATATCTGTACATGTATGCATATTGTGTGTATCTGTGTGTGCGGTGTATATGTGCTTGTACACATGCTTCTTTATCATCAATTTATTGTTTCCACATGTAGGTGTGAGCATACAGATGTGTACAGATGCGTATACATTCATGCATGTTCCAGTATATGGTAATATGCCAATCCCCAACAGATTATAATTTAAGATATATCATTAACCCTTTGGTTTTATTGCTGGCCTTTTTTTAACCATGTATACTAATGTTTTTATATAATTTTATACCCACGTGTATTTGTAGTATTTTTAATGTGTATTATTGTTGCATGTATCCTGCAAGTTTTAATTGTGTCCAGGTGAACATTTCAGTGGCCCACTCTTTTCTAATTGGTAGTTGTTCGCCGTGCAGAGCATTTAACCCCCCCCTTTCCTCTCTCCCTATCACTTGAGAAAGGAGCGCGCATGCTCCATACGAGCCTTGCGCATGCACTGAAATGTGTTGTGGTTCTCCCTGCACCGCGGTGACATCATACGCCTACGGGCGCCTCGCTTCAAGCTGGTTCTACTTAGCTTACCTGGAACTACTCAGGACTTGCTGGCTCTCTCCTGGTTTACCGTGGCTATCGCAGTGGGATTCCCTTCGGACCTGAGGCGTTGAGGACTTTCCCCGTGCGCATTCTCCCCATATGAGCCTACTGTTCCTTACTTTATGTGAGTGTTTACTATACCCCTAGCCATTGTTCAAATAAATATTGCACATAGAGACGCTTTTCTGCTTCTTTACATCACTTACAAGCAGAACTACTGATCCTGCATTGTGTGTTATGACACCAGAGAGCCTGTAACCAACAGAGTGGTGAAGAGAAGTGGCTTAGGGGGACTGGTCACACAGAGAAAAAAAAGCTTGCAGTACCAAGGGATAAGGTAAGCAAAACTACTTTTTAATGGTACCCTAGACAAAAACAACTTTGGATGTTCCCCAGAGTTTAACTTAATTGTAAAAAAATTGTGCAAGTCCTAGCAATTTTGGAATATTTCTTTAATAAAGAATGTTTTGACATAAACACAGAGTGATTGCTATGTATCAGAGTTCCAAATATTATTTTAAATTATTTGCAAAGATTAAATGGATGACATAAACAAACATAAATAAACAATTGGCATGCTTTTCTTTTAGAATATACTGTTTTGCCTTTTTTTCCATCTTTTGTTTTTGCATCTCAGTGCTGCTGATCTCCTACGGCCTCTTTGAAGCTACAGTACTTCCTGTCCTGTCAACATGCACATATTACAGAGGCAGCTGCATGTCATTGTTTCTGGTGGATTTAATGATGGTCACAACTGCAGAACATATTTTTGTAATGAGCATTAGCACAACTACCTAGTTGCCTATTTTTAATTAAAAGCACATGTGAAAGGGTGACAATACAGTAGAGCAATTGTGAGACAGGGACATGGCATTGTCACCCCATAACAGGAAATGCCTGAACATTGCACTTCTTGTTTGTGGCAGGATTATTAGGTATCATTTTAATGACATCTTCAAAGTCAAAAGATTGCAAATTACTTTTGGTATTACTAGAATATCAACGATTATACAAGATTTTGATCATTGGGTTTACATCTACTTTAAAGTAAATGCCAGGAATACCTGTTATGATTTGATCATTGCAGTTAAAAAGTGAAACCACGTGTTAAAATGGCAGCAGTTGGGATTTTTTCCAGACAGGAATCATATAAATGAAAGCCTGATCTAAAATCATTTGCAAAAGGCTCATCTAACATGAAAAAAGAATAATGCTAAGAGCTTAAAAGCATAACCTCGTTCAATAGTATCTTATAAATTTTAAGTAAGCCCATCAGGACCAGGAACCTTTATGCAAGGATGATGTTTAATTACGTTTCATATTTCTGGGTCTGAAAAAGGACTAAAACTAATTTAGGTGAAGTACAATAGAAACCTTTATTTAAATATCAATATTAGAAAGTCTGTAACAATTGGTATTAGGCCGTGTTGGCTATTGGCAATTGGATTAAGGCCTCATGTACACTTGGAACGCAAAAAAAGCATTCAGAACGGATGTTCAGAGACATTTGAAACGCCAAATGCCTGTAACAGCTTGTAAACGCAGCTAAACTCGTGTTTAGCAGCGTTTCGTTTACAGACTTTTTCATTTTAACAAAGTGTTTAAAAAAACACTGCTAGACATGGCATGTAAACGTGGCTAAATGGACATTTTTAAACGTCGGATTCTAGCTGTCAAGTTAAATAGTTCAGGAGAGGTTACACAACGTCCCATGTACATGAAGCCTAAAGCTGCTGGCTTTGTGCTCAGTCATGCTAAAACTGTTGCCATGGTTGGCAATGTTAGCAAGTTTAGAAGCCCACAATGGTCTAAAATGTCTGAGCATTTCCCCTTTTGCAGCCAAAAACACCTAATTTATATTTGTTACTTGTTCCCATTAACAGAGCATAAAAAAAAAAAAAAAAAATTAACAAGTGCAGGGTACCTTTTTAACCACTTACGGACCACCGTTATACATCGGCACTTTGAAGAGGAATATCGTGGTTATGGCAGCAGCTAGCTGCTGTAACCCCAGTATACTCTTCTTCAGCGGGCGGTCCTCTTTTAGATAAAAGTGGTCTCTCCAGTAAGCGGATTCGCTGCCCTACCCCGCTTACTGGAGAAAGTATTGCAACGACCGCCATTTTAAAAAATATATATATATATAATGTTTGGGGGTTCTAAGTAATTTTCTAGCAAAAAAAATTATTTTAACGTGTAAACAACAAGTTTGAAAAATAGGCCTGGTCCTTAAGTGGTTAAGAATGTTTTACTTACTTAAAATCCTTAGATGCTCTCCCTGCTTTGTAACGTTTTGAAGAGGGTTGAGAAATAATGTTTAACATAATTAACCCTGTATTGTGTTTGCAGATCTTCATTATTAGCTGTAAGGGCACTTTCACACTGAGGGGGGGGGGGCGTTAGTGGTAAAGTGCTGCTAATTTTAGCGGCGCTTTACCGCTGTAATATCGGTACTTTTTGGTTGCTAGCGGGGCTCTTTTAACCCCCGCTAGCGGGTGAATAAAGGGCGGCTGAAGATCTTTGCAGGCGCTTCGGCAGCACTACTCATTGATTTCAATGGGCAGGAGCATTGGAGGAGCGGTGTATACACCGTTCCTCCACTGCCCGAAAGATGCTGCTTGCAGGACTTTTTCTAACATCCTGCAATCGCACCGCCCCAGTGTGAAAGCACTCAAGCTCTCACACTGGGGCTGCAGAAGAGGCGTTTTTCAGGCACTTTACAGGCACTATTTTTAGCCCAAAAGCGCCTGAAAAACGCCCCAGTGTGAAAGGGGTCTAAAGTAGATCTGATCATTGTCTGTTGAAAGGAAAGGGTTCAAATTTAGACACCTCCTTCCTACATTATATTTTAATGAGGTATAGTCTAGTCTGTTTTCGGACAAGACACTGTAATGCTAGCCATAGAGACATAAGTGCAAACAGAATATGTATATATATTATAATAAATGGATCAATCAAGAAAATGTATCAATCAAGAAAATGTAAAAAAATAGAATGGACTAATATGTGGATGTGTGCAACCAAAAAAACGTGAAATAATTAATGTGCACCCATAAAAATAGTCCAATATAAATTGTCCAATATATGTGAAGGAGATCCCTGTACACAGATGGTATGTGTATCCAACAAGTGTATAATCCCCAGCAGGTTTTCAATACTAATGTATCCGTGTTTTATAGGCCCCCACTTGTGCCCTCATTTACCAGAAAGCCCAACCCCTGCAGGGGTGAAGGGCATGAGTAGATCCTGTGGCCGGAATCCTGGACGCCCGAAATCCCCCTCTCAGGTTTCGTGAACTCCTTCCCTCTTAATCCACAGTGTTCCTTATGAAGGTATCCACCAGAGTAAATCCATGTGTATGGAGAAAAAAGGAACCCTCATAGTGTAAGTCCGTAAATCACAAAGTTTTTTTACCAAAAAAATTGTTTTGAAGTTAAAAAATAGGAGCTGACAATGCTCCCCTGGCAAGCTGAAGCTGATGGTATCTGAGGTAGCGAGGTGGCGCGTGCATTCCAGCAGCCTAGCTACCGAAACTGGAAGTATGCAGAGTCAAACGTAGGAGAGACGTGTGCGTACCATATGACCACGTCTTACGCGTTTCGTCATCAAGACATCATCTGAGGCGCCTGTTTGCACTTATATTTTTGATTCTCACAGTCTATGTCAGAGGAACTACAGATGTTTATATTTTATATTTTTTATGTCACTTGGCCTATTTACATATATTTTTTATGTCACTGGGCACGTCAGTGGGATTTTTAAATATTGATATTTTTTAAATGTCACTTTTATTTATTTCTTATATTTCATATGATTTTTATTTTTCACCAATGGTAGTGATTTGCACACCCACTTCTTACGTAATACACGCAATGGAATAGGTTGCAGTATTTTAGCAGGAATCTTTCACCCAGTCTGTTGTGGACTTTGGTGTACACTTTTCACATATTGTCAATTTTTTAATATTTTTTCATTTTTTTGGTTTTTCAATTGCCTGTGAACAGCGCCATTCCCCTATTAGAATATATCGTAGTACGTGAATTTCACTCCGGTGTCTTCCGTTTGTCTGGGGGGCTGCAGTTCCTTATTGTTACTGATCCTAAGCGCGGAATATTTGATCTCCATAGAGACATAATTTCTTTAATTTTTTTTTTTAAATATGACGATGGACTGAAAAAAAAAAAAAAACTGAACAGATTCCCCTATCCACACAAGAAATTGAGGAATACTTCTCACTGCCCTATTGTATTCCGACTCTTCCACTGTCAGAAAACACTAATGTGAGCTCATTGGCTGTAGTGCTAATCAATCAAACATTTTTCAACAATTTGATAAAAGTCGATCGTTAAATAGACTTCTCTTCAGCAGGAAGGGCAATAGATGGATCAAAAATCAGCCAGTCCTAGCTGAACCAGCCAATTTTCGATCCATCTATGGCCAGCTTAAGATTTCCAGAAATTGTTAGAATCAGCCATGACACTTTCTCCTTTTAGAGACATCTAAAATGTAAGTTTTTTTTTTTTATTTTTATTTTTTTTAGGTATGCCTTATGAATAGGAACACATAACAAACACAATGTTTTTTTTTTTTTTTCAAATTCCACTTTCAAAATAAAAATACCTGTAAAGAGTAAATTTCACTCAAAAGATCTGAACTCTATAACTTGGAGGGGTGTCCACATACATTTTGCTATAAGGTTAATCTCAATATCAATTAGTGAATCTTGAATATATGTAGTATATTTACTCGCCTATGGAAAAGAAGAGACAGCATATCTTTTTTGACAAATAAATCATATCAAGAAACCATCTGAATCTCTTTTCAGATTCCAAGTGCATTAATCCTCAATCTCAATTCTCCTAATATAGCTCAGAATGCCCAGTCTTAATAGCAGAACACAGACTCACCCCATTCCCCAAAAATATTAAAAAGTATAACTCTAATTCATTAGACTATAACCATTGCTTTATAAATACATGTGAGGGATGAAGTATCAAAGGATAACAAAAGGCCTTGACCAACTTCTAATCTCAGCCTGGTTGGATAATAATGATACAAAATACCCTTTTCATGTATACAGTAAACAAAGAAGGAGACAAAGGTTTTCTTTCTTAGCTACCTCAGGGGTAAAATATTAAGATTGTAGCAAACGCTTGCTCTCTTATAGATGAGAAAGGATTATAAATCTCCCCACAGTCCACAAAACTAATTAAACCTATGTTTAAATTTATAAATGTAATTAGTATATTAACATTGCTTTTAAAATACATTTGAAGATTGGAGCATCATAATAAGCTACAGCCCTTGATCAATCTGTAAGCAAAGACTCCATGGTTTAAAAGAACAAAATTAATTTTATTTTATTACTAGAGCTTAGGAGAACACATGTTGATTTGTATTCTACATTTGTGAGGTTAACAGTCTGGTGAGTTTGCATTAGTGGTGTTGGGAAATACACTAGAAGATTTGGCTTGCTGATCCAGCCTAGAATATCCTTGGTTTAGTATACTGTGGTGAAATATTACTATTTGAAGAGCACTTCAGTGGGATTTACAACGTATATGCAAAGGACATATGCTGTTATATACTGTATACTGCATGTTTACAGATTGAGTACTTTGTCAGTATTTGTTCTGTGATTCATTAATGGTTCTGCTTTTTGTACATATAAGTTTGAAGTTTATTGCACAGTTAGTACTTTGCACTTTGTTTTTATAAATTTATAATGGTACTGCAATTTGAATAGTATTATTATTATTATTATTACAATTTTATGTATTGATCTTTTAGCTATCTTCCTCTTTTAACCATTAGTGCAGACTTATTTTTATTTTTAGTATGCATCAAAGAATCATCCACCATCAAGGGACACAAGCAATAAGCATTTTTGCATACTTCTGCATACCAGCATTTAGGACAAAAAATCCTTCACATGTGTACAGATAGGAGACCCATTTAGGATGTCAGGTGCATGGTATTCACAAGCCTGTCAACACCGTAGTGCAGGGCAACAGACATGATTTCCAGTAGCTGGAGAAATAAATGATCAGTTAAGATTGATCTGGGAGTTCTAGACATATCCTTGGACCATGCCACCAAAGTACAGCAGATGAACATGATGGCAATGCTCCAGGGCAGGGCCTGCTAGGAAGAAGAAACCCTTGGAGAGAACTTTATCCACAAGGTTTTAAAAACTGGGATGTTCCCAACAGAAACAGTCATTGTTGTGTTAAGAGAGTAAATGGCTGGATCCATAAAAAATCCTCTCTTATTGAGGAATGTGGGAGCCCAACAGGAAGACAAGAGGGACAGTATCACTGATGCATGCACTGTCACTGCTCGCCATCCTCGTGGCCTCCTCAAATGGTGACAGGTCAGTGCATGCATCCTTGATCATGAGCCACTGGCATGGCGAAAAAAAGCCCAGCTCCCCTGACCCTGTCCTGGTGCCATACTCACACAGGTACTCAATGATGGCCCTCTGCTGCGTGTGCAGCCGCTGCAGCATTGCCAATGCTATGTTCCACCTGGTGGGAATGTCACAAATGAGGCAGTTCTTGGGCAGGTTGCATTCTCTTTGAATGTCAGCCAGCCGAGCACTGGCATTATATAACCGGCGGAAATGACCACAGACTTTCCTGGCCTGCCTCAGGAGATCCTGTAAGCCAGGGTACCTGCTCAAGAAGTGCTGCACCACCAAATTCAGGACATGAGCCAAACAGGGAACATGGGTCAAGTGTCCCTGTCGGAGGGCAGAGAGGAGGTTGGTGCCATTGTCGCATACAACCATTCCTGGCTGAAGCTGGCAGGGCGTCAACCGCCAGTGAGCCTGCCCCTGCAGAGCTGCCAGAATCTCTGCACCAGTGTGGCTCCTGTCCCCTAAGCAGACCAACTCAAGCACCACATGGCATCTTTTTGCCTGAGTGCTTGCGTAGCCCCTTGAACACCTATGGAGCACCGCAGGTTCAGAGGAGAAATCTGCAGAGGAAGAAGCCATACAGGAAGAAGAAGAGGAGGGGGTGGAGGAGAGAGCTGTGGCAGAATCACCACTAGCATTTTGGAGGCGTGGTGGCGGAACAAGCTCCAGCAATACTGAACCCTGTCCTGCATCCTTCCCAACTGCCAGCAGAGTTACCCAGTGCGCCGTGAAAGAAAGGCAACGTCCCTGTCCATGCCTGCTGGACCATGAGTGAGCAGTAATATGCACCTTACTGCTGACCGCTCTGTCCAACGAGGCCAAGACATTGCCTTCCACATGCTGGTAAAGAGCCGGAATGGCTTTCCGTGAAAGGAAATGGCATTTGTGAACCTGACACTGAGGTGCCGCACATTCCAAAAATTCATGAAAGGGGCTGAAAAGGCAGCAGCAGCAGCTTGGCCAAGCTAGCATTCAGACGCTGAGCATGTGGATGATTGGGACCAAATTTCTTTTGATGGTTTAGCAACTGGGGTAGGGAAATTTGCCCACTAAAATTCGATGTTGGTGTACCGCTAGAAGATTGGCCGCAAGTACTAGGGACACCTATTTCTATACCTTTATTCCTCTCAGTGCAGGTTTCTGAGAGGACTGGAGGTATAGTGGGGTTGGAGATCCCAGCTGATGAGGAGCAAAGAAAGGTCCACCTTGTTCTTTGATGTGGGTCTTTTAAGTGCTGTTGCCAACGGACTGCATGGGAGGTTGTCATATGTCTGGTCAAGCATGTGGTGCCCAAGCGGCTGCTGTTTTGGCCACGCTTGATACGCTTCAGACATATGTTGCAAACAGCAACGGTACGATCTGCTGCACACGTGTCAAAAAAGGCCCACACCTAAGAACTTTTAAAAATATCTGGGGAGTCAGCAGCGCCCTGCACCTGCTTAGCTCTGAGGTGTGATGCAATAGGGTGGCCCTTCCTCAACCTGGGTACCATCATCGGAGCCTTCAAATCACTGCGCATCCTCCTGCAGCATATACCCGACACTGTGGTCGAATAGTTCGGGGCACTCCTCTGTGCATGATGGTGGGGCTAGGGAAGGAGTGACTGTTGACATGGAGCCGATGGAATAGGCTGCTTTGGCAGCTGCATTGGCAGGCAAACTACTCTGAGCCTGGGTGACAGAGGATGAGGAGGATGAGGACGACTTTGTTATCCATTCCACCAACTCTTCTGCATGTTGTGGCTCAATAACACGGCCAGATGCAGGAACAAAGGACAAGCGTGCCCCACGGCCACATGCTGAGGATGTACCGTGTTCACGTCCAACACTCTCGTCTGTAGACACAGAGCCTGCTTGCCCTCTTTTAGTGGCCTGTGAGCGTCTGCCTCTCCTTGGTGGCCTTCTGGACATGCTGTAAATTTTGTTTAACAAAACCACACTACACTGTATTGTGTACTGTGTACACCACCAGAAAAGTAGTAGCAAGTGCACTAGGGGTGCACGGTACTGTGTACACCAACAGAAGTGTAATAACAACTATGGGTGCACTGTATGTATTGTGTACACCACCATGAAAGTAGTAGCAACTGTACTAGGGGTGCACGGTACTGTGTACACAAACAGAAGTGTAATAACAACTATGAGTGCACTGAATGTATTGTGTACACCACCAGGAAAGTAGTAGCAACTGCACTAGGGATGCACAGTACTGTGTACACCAACAGAAGTTTAATAACAACTATGGGTGCACTGTATGTATTGTGTCCTGTGTAAACCACCAGAAAAGTACAGTAGTAGCACTAGCAACTGCACTACGGGTGCACAGTACTGTGTACACCAACAGAAGTGTAATAACAACTATGGGTGTACTGTGTGTATTGTGTACTGTGTACATCACCAGAAAAGTAGTAGCAACTGCACTAGGGGTGCACCAACAGAATTGTAATAACAACTATGGGTGTACTGTATGTATTGTGTACTGTGTCCACCACCAGAAAAGTAGTAGCAAGTGCACTAGGGGTGCACGGTACTGTGTACACCAACAGTAGTGTAATAATAACTATGGGTGCACCGTATGTATTGTGTACACCACCAGGAAAGTAGTAGCAACTGCACTAGGGGTGCACGGTACCGTGTACACCAACAGAAGTGTAATAACAACTATGGGTGTACTGTATGTATTGTGTACTGTGTACACCACCAGAAAAGTAGTAGCAACTGCACTAGGGGTACATGGTACTGTGTACACCAACAGAAGTGTAATAACAACTATGGGTGTACTGTATTGTGTACACCACCAGAAAAGTAGTAGCAACTGCATTAGGGGTGCACAGTACTGTGCACACCAACTGAAGTGTAATAAGAACTATTGGTGCACTGTATGTATTGTGTACACCACCAGGAAAGTGGTAGAAACTGCACAAGGGGTGCACGGTACTGTGTACACCAACAGAAGTTTAATAACAACTATGGGTGCACTGTATGTATTGTGTACTGTGTACACCACCAGAAAAGTAGTAGCACTAGCACACGGTACTGTGTACACAAACAGAAGTGTAATAACAACTATGGGTGTACTGTATTGTGTACACCACCAAAAAAGTAGTAGCAACTGCACTAGGAGTAAAGGGTATTGTGTACACTACCAGAAGTCTAGTAGTAGTACTGTGTACACCACCAGAAAAGTAGTAGCAACTGCACTAGGGGTGCAGGGTACTATGTACCATGCACCAACAGGAGTGTAATAACAACTATGGGTGTACTGTATTGTGTACACCACCAGAAAAGTAGTAGCAACTGCACTACGGGTGCACAGTACTGTGTACTGTATACATTACCTGAAGTATATTAGAAAAAGTACACCAGGAATGGCCTGCAGTCAGATATAGCTAAACTGGATTCAGTGGATATATATATATAAGACTGGCTGTGTTTTTTATATATATATATATATATATATATATATATATATATATATATATATATATATAGTAAATACACTGCAGCTAACTGAATAACCTGCCTGCCTGAAGTATATTAGAAAAAGTACACCAGGAACGGCCTGCAGTCAGATATAGCTAAACTGCATACAATATATATACAGTATCTCACAAAAGTGAGAACACCCCTCACATTTTTGTAAATATTTTATTATTTATTTTCATGTGACAACACTGAAGAAATAACACTTTGCTACAATGTAAAGTAGTGAGTGTACAGCTTGTATAACAGTGTAAATTTGCTGTCCCCTCAAATTAACTCAACACACAGCCCCTGATGTGTAAACAGCTGGCAACAAAAGTGAGTACACCCCTAAGTGAAAATGTCCAAATTGGGCCCAATTATTCATTTTCCCTCCCCGGTGTCATGTGACTCGTTAGTGTTACAAGGTCTCAGGTGTGAATGGGGAGCAGGTGTGTTAAATTTGGTGTTTTCACTCTTACTCTCTCATACTGGTCACTGGAAGTTCAACATTTCACTTCATGGCAAAGAACTCTCTGACGATCTGAAAAAAGAATTGTTGCTCTACATAATGATGGCCTAGGTTGTAAGAAGATTGCCCAGACCCTGAAAGTGAGCTGCAGCACAGTGGCCAAGACCATACAGTGGTTTAACAGGACTCAGAACAGGCCTCGCCATGGTCAACCAAAGTAGTTGAGTGCACGTGCTCAACGTCACATCCAGAGGTTGTCTTTGGGAAATAGACGTATGAGTGCTTCCAGCATTGCTGCAGAGGTTGAAGGGGTAGGGGGTCAGCCTGTCAGTGCACATACCATATACCGCACACTGCATCAAATTGGTCTGCACTGCTGTTGTCCCAGAAGGAAGCCTCTTCTAAGATGATGCACAAGAAAGTCCGCAAACAGTTTGCTGAAGACAAGCAGACTAAGGACATGGATTACTGGAACCATGTCCTGTGGGCTGATGAGACCAAGATAAACTTGGTTTGGATGTTGTCAATTATAAACACATATATACCGCGCTGTCTATAAAAGAAATCAAACAAAAATTGAAAAAGCTAAAGCAGCCAGCACAGCAGTGGATAAAGTTGCAAAAATGACAAATTGGTTGAAATGTGCAGCGCTTATGTTATCATATAAACCATAACAAATAATATGAGTAAAAAAAACGTGAATAATAAATGATGTGCTCAAAAATACTCCAAGCAGTCCTCTATTATGACATGTGATGTCTATAAATAGAGGAACTTGGACGTGTGATGGACGTGTGATGTCCAAAAAAAGTCAGTGACAAACTTCAATCATGTGTGATGATAATCCTCAACCACATGTGGATATGATATAGTGACAGTCTTTAACTTCAAATATTTATGATGTAATAACAGTTGATAGTAGATCCACCACCAAAGACACCAGATGCTGCTTACCAGAGGGATTGAACTCAAATAGGTGTGCACCTAGTGAGTCAATCAAGCTTTGTGGTATAATATACCCAGGGGATCAGATGCTCTATCCAGATATGACCTCTAGATGGACCTCCGAACAGGTGTAAGGTATGGATTGACTCAGTAGATATAGGCAGTCAGCCCCCCCATAGCGTAACTCCGTATGGAAATTTTAATACATGAAAAGCAAGGAAATACACTCACGTGTTTAGCAATAAAATCAAGCGCTTGTATAAAAGAAGACCATGGTCTCAGCATATCCTCCTCTGTATTGTCAAGCCTGTGTGGTGGCAACCAGAGGAGGAGTACAAAGAGAAGTGTGTTTTGCCTACAGTCAAAAATGGTGGTGAGAGTGTCATGGTCTGGGGCTGCTTGAGTGCTGCCGGCACTGGGGAGCTAAAGTTCTTTGAGGGAACCATGAATGCCAACATGTACTGTGACATACTAAAGCTAAACATGATCCCCTCCCTTCGCAGACTGGGCTGCAGGGCAGTATTCAAACATGATAACGACCCCAAACACAACCCCAAGATGACCACTGCCTTGCTAAAGAAGCTGAGAGTAAAGGTGATGGACTGGCCAAGCATGTCTCCAGACCTAAACCCTACTGAGCATCTGTGGGGCATCCTCAAATGCAAGGTGGAGGAGTGCAAGGTTTCTAACATCCACCAGCTCCGTGTTGTCGTCATGGAGGAGTGGAAGAGGACTCCAGTGGCAACCTGTAAAGCTCTGGTGAACTCCATGCCCAAGAGGGTTAAGGCAGTGCTGGAAAATAATGGCAGCCAGACAAAACATTGACACTTTGGGCCCAATTTGGACATTTTCAATAAAATATTTACAAAAATGTGAGGGGTGTACTCACTTTTGTGAGATAATGTATATATGTATATACGAGACTGTCTGTGTGTATGTGTATATATATATATATATATATATATATATATATATATATATATATATATATATATATATATATATATATATATATATATGTATTAAATACACTGCAGCTAACTGAATAACCTGCCCGCCAGAAGTATATTAAAAAAAGTACACCAGGAACGGCTTGCTGGTGCAGTGGATATATATATCTATATATATATAGATATATACCATATTTATCGGCGTATAACACGCACATTCATTTTAAGAGGGAAGTTTCAGGAAAAAAACTTAAATTTTTAATAAGGAACTTGAAGCACAATAAGGGTCAGTGCCCATCTGCAGCCTCACCATTGCCATCAATGCAGCCTGATCAATGCCCATCTGCAGCCTCACAAGTGCCATCAATGCAGCCTCATTAGTCTACATCAATGCAGCCTCACCATTGCCATCAATGTAGCAGCCTTGCCATTGCCATCAATGCAGCAGCCTCACCACTGCCATCAATGCAGCAGCCGCACCACTGCCATCAATGCAGCCTGATCGATGCCCATCTGCAGCCTAGAGGGGACAGGGAGGGGGGCGGGACAAGCGCCGACAGATTACATACAGTGAGAATCTCCTATGGTAGACAGAACAGTGGTCCAATGGCGGCCCAGGAGACGGGACTTTCTATTACAGAGGCCGCCAAGTAAACAGGAGATTCTCACTGTATGTAATCTGACGGCGCTCATCCCGCCCCCCCGCCCCCTCCGAGGCAGCTAAAATTGAAGTATTGGCGTATAACACGCACACGCTATTTGCACCCAATTTTCATGGTGAAAAAGTGAGTGTTCTACGCCAATAAATACAGTATATAAGATCCATTATTGGGTCTTCCATTTGTTTTGCCATGTTGTTAGTCCACTTGTACTAGTCACCACATTTGTTGCCTGGTAGTTCATCGCACCCATACTGTTTTGCACCTTTTTTCTTGCAATATATTATTAATACTTGTGACACTACATATATTTTTTTTTTTTGTGTGCGACTCGAAGTCACATGGCACAATTATTTTTACTTTTATAGTTGTGAGACACACAATTTTCTGCAACTTCCACAAGAGAGAGACTAGTCTCTTTTAGCCTCTCTCTACACCTCCTCATTTTCTCACACATTTTTGCTTTATTTCTAGCGCCACACTTTCACAATATATCTTTATGTAACACTGCTTTTCTTGTATATATCCTTGTACTGTACTTCTGCAAAATCCTTGAATTTATAGATCATTACCGCTGAGCAGCTGAAGTCTTCATATGTGTATAAGTTACTCAGTCACCTCTGTGCTGATAATAATCCCACGTTCCCTCTGGTGGCCTACAGCTTTCCCCACCTTTATATATTCATCCTCTACAGAATTTCAAACCAGTGGGGAATTGTGCTAATTGACTTTATGTTCATTTTTAATTAACTTCGAAATTCTAAGGCATTAATCCATCCTAGAAAACAATGAAACCGCTGAATTTCATTATATAATTGTGATTTGGGAGATTTCTATTGCACATTTAACCCTACATTAGAAACATTTGAAAACACAGCGCACCTGTTCATTTTATCTAAATTCTTGAAGAGATTCATTTTTAAACCTTATATGATGTAAATTCTGCTGATCCAATCAGACACCTGTTAACACCACGCATTAATTAAAATTAATTGGTAAACTGCTAATACTTTCCAGGAATGCCACTCAACATGGCGTCTAGGGATGAGCTTTCTGTTCGGGTCGAACATGAGTTCGACTCGAACATTGGCTGTTCACCTTTTTGTCGAAAACTGAACATTATGGGCCAAATTCGAGCAGCGCGTAACGGCCCATAATGCACTGCAGGAGCACAGTGCATTGCTGTATGATGATTGGCCAGAGCATGCACCATGACCTGCATGCTTTGGCTAATTACAGCGCCCTCAGCTAAGAGAGCCATAATTGGCCAAAGGCAGGTTGCTTTTTGCCAATCAAGGCTCAGGGGGACTATGTCCACGCTTCACACTATATAAGGCCGCCGGCACGTCGGCCTCGTGTAGTGTGTTGTTGCCGGCGTGGACGGAGAGAGAGTGTCATTTAGATTGAGCAGGCAGGCAGGTTATTCAGTTAGCTGCAGGTTATTTAATATATATATACAGTCAGTCTCGTATATATATCTATATATATCTAGATATATCTAGATATATAGATAGAGATAGAGATAGAGATATATATATATATATATATATATATATATATATATATATATATATATATATATATATATATATATATATATATATATATATATATATATATATATATCCACTGCATAAAATTTAGCTATATCTCACTGCAGGTCGTTCCTGGTGTACTGTTTCTAATATGCTTCAGGCGGTGTACACAGTATACAGTGCTGTGTACCCATGGTGCAGTTGCCCATACTTTTCTGGTGGTCAATACAGTACACCCATAGTTGTTATTAAACTTCTGTTGGTGTACACAGTACCGTGCACCCCAAGTGCAGTTGCTACTACTTTCCTGGTGGTGTACACAATACATACAGTGCATCCATAGTTGTTATTACACTTCTGTTGGTTTACACAGTAACGTGCACCCCTAGTGCAGTTGCTACTACTTTCCTGGTGGTGTACACAATACATACAGTGCACCCATAGTTGTTATTAAACTTCTGTTGGTGTACGCAGTACCATGCACCCCAAGTGCAGTTGCTACTACTTTCCTGGTGATGTACACAGTACACAATGCAGTGTAGTATGGTTTTGCTAAACAAAATTTACAGCATGTCCGGAAGGCCACCAAGGAGAGGCAGATGCTCACAGGCCACTAAAAGAGGGCAAGCAGGCTCTGTGTCTACAGTCGACCGTGCTGGTCGTGGACACGGTGCATCCTCAGCACATGGCCGTTGGGCACGCTTGTCTTTTTTTCCTGAAGCTGGCCGTTTTATTGAGCCACAACATGCAAAAGACTTGGATGGATAACAAAGCCCTCCACATCCTCCTCATCCTCTGTCACCCAGGTTCAGAGTAGTTTGCCTGCCAATGCAGCTGCCAATACATCGGCTCCATGTCAACAGTCACTTCTTCCCTAGCCCCACCATCATGCACGGAGGAGTCCCCCGAACTATTCGACCACAGTGTCGGATACATGCTGCAGGAGGATGCACAGCGATTTGAAGGCTCCAATGATGGTGGGTTGAGGAAGGAAGTAACGTCAGCCTAGAGAGAGAGGGTGCCCAAGAAGGTCAAGAAACTGGCAGTCATGTTCCCCTAGCTGCAACATACTGCCAAGTTTTCTCCAGTGACGAGGAGGGAGGGGATGATGAGGTCACTGACTCAACTTGGGTGCCTGATAGAAGAAAGGAGGAGGAGGAGGCACATCTCCAATGAGGTAGGATGCCCTCCAGGGGGCAGCTTAACGGCAGCCACCCTATTGCATCACACCGCAGAGCTAAGCAGGTGCAGGGCGCTGCTTACTCCCCAGATATTTTGAAAAGTTCAACATATGTCTGAAGCATATCATCCGTGGCCAAAACAGCAGCCGCTTGGGCACCACATGCTTGACCAGACATATGACGACCTCCCATGCAGTCCATTGGCAACAGCACTTAAAAGACCCACATCAAAAACAAGGCGGACCTCTCCTTGCTCCTCATCAGCTGGGATCTCCAACCCCACTATACCTCCAGTCCTCTCAGAAACCTGCACTGAGAGGATTGAAGGTATAGAAATAGGTGTCCCAAGTACTTGCGGACAATCTGCTTGCGGTACACCAACATCCGATTTTAGCAGGCAAATTTCCCTACCCCAGTTGCTAAACCGTCAAAAGAAATTCGGTCCCAGTCATCCATATGCTCAGCGTCTGAATGCTAGCTTGGCCAAATTGCTAGCACTGCAACTGCTGCCTTTTCTGCTGGTAGACTCTGCCCCCTTTTGTTAATTTGTGGAATGTGCGGTACCTCAGTGTCAGGTTCCCAAATGCCATTTCTTTTCATGTAAGGCCATTCCGGCTCTCTACCAGCATGTGGAAGGCAATGTCTTGGCCTCGTTGGACAGGGTGGTCAGCAGTAAGGTGCATATTACTGCTGACTCATGGTCAAGCAGGCATGGACAGGGACGTTACCTTTCTTTCACGGCACACTGGGTAACTCTGCTGGCAGCTGGGAAGGATGCAGGATAGGGTTCAGTATTGTTGAAGCTTGTTCCGCCACCACGCCTCCAAAATGCTAGTGGTGATTCTGCCACAGCTTTCTCCTCCACCTCCTCCTCTTCTTCTTCCTCTATGGCCTCTTCCTCTGCAGATTTCTCCTTTGAAACAGCAATGCTCCGTAGGCATTCAAGGGGCTACACAAGCACTCAGGCAAGAAGATGCCATGCGGTGCTTGAGTTGGTCTGCTTAGGGGACAGGAGCCACACTGGGGCAGAGATTCTGGCAGCTCTGCAGGGGCAGGCTCAGAGGTGGTTGACGCCACACCAGCTTCAGCCAGGAATGGTTGTATGCGACAATGGCACCAACCTCCTCTCCACCCTCTGACAGAGACACTTGACCCATGTTCCCTGTTTGGCTCACGTCCTGAATTTGGTGGTGCAGCAGTTCTTGAGCAGGTACCCAGGCTTACAGGATCTCCTGAGGAAGGCCAGGAAAGTCTGTGGTGATTTCCGCTGGTCATATAATGCCAGTGCTCGGCTGGCCGACATTCAAAGAGAATGCAGCCTGCCCAAGAACCGCCTCATTTGTGACATGCCCACCAGGTGGAACTCAACACTGGCAATGCTGCAGCAGCTGCACACGCAGCAGAGGGCCATTAATGAGTGCCTGTATAAGTATGGCACCAGGACAGGGTCAGGGGTGCTTGGCTTTTTTTCGCCACGCCAGCGGCTACTGATCAAGGATGCATGCACTGTCCTGTCACCATTTGAGGAGGCCACGAGGATGGCGAGCTCTTGTCTTCCTGTTGGAGCACACGCTTCGTGGAATAATGGACAGGGCACATGAGGCAGAATAGCGGGAGGGAGAGGAGGACTTCCTTACCTCTCAAGGCCTCCTATTATCCAGATACTAGTATTCCTGCAGGCCCGCCGATCACACAGGAAGAAGAAGAGGAGGATTGTGTCAGCATGGAGGTGGAGGATAACACTCAGCATCAGCAGCAGTCTTCAAGGGATCGTTTGCAGTCCCCAGAAACCCATGGAGTTGTACGTGGCTGGGAGGAGGTGGTTGAGGATCATGTGATCCTTAGTGACCCAGAGAACTCAGAATCGAATGCCTCTGCAAACCTACGCTGCATGGCCTCCCTGATCCTGCAAAGACTGCGAAAGGACCCTAGGATTCGTGGTATCAAGGAGAGGGATCATTACTGGCTGGCAACCCTTCTTGATCCACGTTACAAGGGTAAGGTTGCAGAACTTATCCAGCCTTTGCAGAGGAAGCAGAAGATGAAATATCTTTGGGAAGCCTTGCAGAAAGGTTTGTGCAATGCGTTTCCAGAGCCTGGGAGGTTACAATTTCCTGGTGCTGGACAACGTGTTGCTGAGGCTTCATTCAGTCACATATATACAGAAAAGTGCAGCGCTGGATATAGACAAACACTGAAAAAATATATAATTGAAAAACACTGTGCTGAATATAGACAAACACTGGAAAAATATAAAATTGAAAAACACTGTGCACAATGATTCACTAGTGATACCCAAATCAAATTAGTATATATTGTCCATTAGTGTTCCTATATAGTTACAAACTGAGGTGTGGAATAAAGTGCGTGGCTATCACCACTGCAAACCTTTATTTCACTGAAATAAACGTGCTTAATCTTCATTAGTGTCCATAAATATGTGAGAATCCCTATTGGGTGATTCTGTGACTTCCACCGCAGATAGACCCGTCACCATAGAGAGGTTTAAGGCTTACCAGACAGCCCTTAAAGAAAGGCATGAAAAAACCTCCACTCTGGATGTTGTCCCTTCTGTGGATGGGTCTCGTCCGGAAGCGTTGAGTGGATATTTGCAAACTGTCATCAAACTGTCATCAGTGGAGGGGGGTTTACTCACAGCGATGATAAGCGATGATAAGTATCCAAAAAGAAGAAATTCTCCAATAGTGTAAAAAGGTTTGACATTTCTTTATTAAAATTGCCATACAGGCATCCATATAAATAAAATCCTTGCAAGGTATTTTAAAACAGCTCCGACATAAAACGAAAGTTTGAGTATGCACAGTCCGTGCATGCGTGTCTACCCTACGGCCGTTTCGTCAGAAATGACATCATCAGGGGCACGCCTACACGTCAGCGCATGCGCATTATGTACCCGAGCAGCAGAACGAAGGAGTTCAGCCATTGGTCACATAGTTACCGGAGCTACAGAACAGCTGAAGCATTAGCAAGGGAAATGTTAATTATTTCAGATGCTGATTAGCCTAGTTTGAACACATAGGACAGCATAAACCTTTCCTAGTGCCATCTTGTGGACAACTAGGATATTACTTCAGGGATAAATTTATTTAATATTCTAAACCCAATAAAAAATATATAAAAAATTGTACAAATGGCTGAAGGCCGGTTCGCATTACCCTTCAAGGTAAAAACATTTATGATTCAACAATCATCAAATTTGGGGGATTTCTCCCCAAAATACAAGAATCCAAGTAGTATAACAAAGCATAATACTTTAGTGTAGCAAAACGAATAAATTGCTAGAAATCAGGATAATATAGCAAAAATGAGATAGTTTGCTTTTATAAAAAATAAAATAAAATAAAAATCGCCCTTTAAAGGTGAAGACATATATAATATTCCGGTTAGAGGGATTACTCTAAAGACTTCGTGATCTAAATAATATAGAAAATATAGAAACCAGGATAGTCCTCTCCTGAAAAACAAATTGGGAAGTCCTGTTAAACAAGAATGTGGAGGGGACACCAAAAGGGGGACCAAAAACATCAACCATTGTTGATGAAACAGTTGATGTCCCACTCCATCAACTGTTTCATCAACAATGGTTGATGTTTTTGGTCCCCCTTTTGGTGTCCCCTCCACATTCTTGTTTAATAATAAAGAAATGTCAAACCTTTTAACACTATTGGAGCATTTCTTCTTTTTGGATACTTATCATTGCTAATCATCGCTGTGAGTGAACCCCCCTCCACTGATGACAGTTTGATGACAGTTTGCAAATATCCACTCAACGCTTCCGGACGAGACCCATCCACAGAAGGGACAACATCCAGAGTGGAGGTTTTTTCATGCCTTTCTTCAAGGGCTGTCTGGTAAGCCTTAAATCTTTCTATGGTGACGGGTCTATCTGCGGTGGAAGTCACAGAATCACCCAATAGGGATTCTCACATATTTATGGACACTAATGAAGATTGAGCACTTTTATTTCAGTGAAATAAAGGTTTGCGGTGGTGATAGCCACGCACTTTATTCCACACCTCAGTTTGTAACTATATAGGAACACTAATGGACAATATATACTAATTTGATTTGGGTATCACTAGAGAATCATTGTGCACAGTGTTTTTCAATTTTATATTTTTCCAGTGTTTGTCTATATTCAGCACAGTGTTTTTCAATTATATATTTTTTCAGTGTTTGTCTATATCCAGCGCTGCACTTCTCTGTATATATACTTAGTGGTGCCCCCTATCAAGGTATAGTGTTCAGCTGCAGGACACCCTCTTCATAGGTTTTTTTATTCATATTTTTTTTCACAATTTTTGTACACTTAGCGCAAATTTTTCTTTTAGAATTCATTCAGTCACAGAAAGAGCGGTGGAGAAGGTGGCCAGCTGACTGATGCCTTCAGGCAATTCCTCAATCCTCAGCGCCCAGGTCTGATTGGTTCCAGCAACCATCGCCAGCATCTGAATTACATGGTGCAGGAATATCTAGGGGCAAGATCAGACTTGGAGACCTTTCCACCAGAATATCCACTGGGTTACTGGATCTTGAGAATGGACCACTGACCAGAGCTTGCTCAAAATGGAATTGAGCTACTGGCCTGTCCTGCATCCAGCGTTCTTTCTGAACTTACATTCAGTGCTGCTGGAGGCTTTGTAACCGATCACAGAGTACGCCTATCCACAGACTCTGTTGATCTGCTCACATTCATAAAAATGAATCAGTCTTGGATCACCAGCTACCAAGCACCTGATGCTGATGTAACCAAATGATTTTTCTATGGCTGTGGGACCCCTTGAAGACTGCATATGCTGAGTGACTATCCTATTCCTCCTAAATTTTGATGATGATAACTTCTAAGAATATTTTCGGTTCAGGGCACCACCACCACTACCTAAGGCCCAATTTTTCTGTCCCTGTTTAACAGGGGCACGTAATTACAATTTTTGATCAAATATTTAACAGCAGGGCTCATTTCTGTGCTCAACAATAGTATCTGTGAGGGGTTGCAGTGTTGTGGCACCTCCACCACTGCCTAAGGCCCAATTTTTCTGCCCCTGTTTAACAGGGGCATGTAATTACAATTTTTGATCAAATATTTAACAGCAGGGCTCATTCCTGCACTCAACAAGAGTATCTGTGAGGGGTTGCAGTGTTGTGGCACCACCACCACTGCCTAAGGCCCAATTTTTCTGCCCCTGTTTAACAGGGGCGCGTAATTACAATTTTTGATCTAATATTTCAAAGCAGGGCCTGTTCCTGCACTCAAAAAAAGTATCTGTGAGGCTTTACAGTGTTGTGCCACCACCACCGCCTAAGGCACAATTTTTCTGCCCCTGTTTAACAGGGGCGCGTAATTACAATTTTTGATCTAATATTTCACAGCAGGGCCTGTTCCTGCACTCAACAAAAGTATCTGTGAGGCTTAACAGTGTTGTGCCACCACCACCACTGCCTAAGGCCAAATTTTTCTGCACCTGTTTAACAGGGGCATGTCATTACAATTCTTGGTATAATATTTCACAGCAGGGCTCATTCAAGCGCCCACCAAGAGTAACTGTGAGGGCTTACAGTGTTCTGGTACCACCAACACCTAAGGCCCAAGTTTCCGCAGAGTATATAGGGCAGGCCGTATAGTATATACAGGCGGTCCCCTATTTTCAAACATCCGACTTACAAATGGCTCCTACTTACAAATGGAGGGAGACAACAGGAAGTAAGAGGAAATCTACCCCTCGGAAGGGAAATTCTCTCCTGTTATGCCCTGTACACACGGTCGGATTTTCCGACGGAAAATGTGTGATAGGACCTTGTTGTCGGAAATTCCGACTGTGTGTAGGCTCCATCACACATTTCCCATCAGAATTTCCAACACACAAAGTTTGAGAGCTTGCTATAAAATTTTCCGACAACAAAATCCGTTGTCGGAAATTCCGATCGTGTGTACACAAATCCGATGCACAAAGTGCCACGCATGCTCAGGATAAATTAAGAGACGAAAGCTATTGGTTACTGCCCCGTTTATAGTCCCGACGTACGTGTTTTACGTCACCGCGTTTAGAACGATCGGATTTTCCGACAACTTTGTGTGACAAGTTTGAGCCAACATCCGTCGGAAAAAATCCATGGATTTTGTTGTCGGAATGTCCGACCGTGTGTACAGGGCCTAAAGGTTGATATGGGAAAAAGGTGTCTCCCCAATGATGCTTTATCACCAATCCTTGTTTCCCTAATAACCCAAAAATGTCAAAATCCTATTGTCATTGGGACAGAAAGGTGAAATCTTCTGAACAGGGGCACAGAAAGCAAAACAAATGTTACAGGGGTGATGATAACCCTTCCCTATGTTATCCAAAAAGCTTAAAAATAGATTTTTTGGCTGGAACTACACTTACAAAATGTACCTGTTCCAAATTACAAACAGATTCGACTTAAGAACAAACCTACAGTCCTTATCTTGTTTGTAACCCGGGGACCGTCTGTATACTGCTGCTGTTTAGAGTATATAGGGCCTGGCTGCCCCCACGCCTTTTTTTTTTTACATGTGGGTGCGGGGTTCACCTTAATATCCATACCAGACCCAAAGGGCCTGGTAATGGGCTGGGGGTGGCAACATTACATTACAGCCGCAAGCAGTTTTAAATTACTTTTTTTCCTTTAGAGATGACATTGTGCAGGGACTGTTCTAAACACGGGAAAAATGCACCACTTTACAGGCATACTATAGACACCCCCCAGGCACGATATTTAAAGGAATATTACACTTTTATTGTTTCACTTTAAGCATTATTAAAATCACTGCTCCCGTAAAAACGGCCTTTTTTAAAACTTTTTTTGCATTGATACATGTCCCCTGAGGCAGGACCCGGGTCCCCAAGCACTTTTCATGACAATAACTTGCATATTAGCCTTTAAAATTAGCACTTTTGATTTTTCACATTCGAGTCCCATAGACTTTAACAGGGTTCGTGTGTTCGCACAAATTTTTGGTCTGTTCGCATGTTCTGCCGCGAACCAAACCAGGGAGTGTTCGGCTCATGCTTAATGGCCACTATACTAAATTCAGCAAATCTGATCAAGTTGCTGCAACCAGAATATTTTTTCATACTTGTTGACAGCTGAATTTATCAAAAATGGACAGTATTTTTCAAAGGCAATACAGGAATGTACTTTTCTGTTTTAAAGTGTGTGTGTAGGTGAGGCTGCAGTAGGCACTTCCACAGACAGATTTTAGGACACGAAAAAAAAAAGCAGCTTCTGTAATTTAGAATGTGAACAGCTAAGTTCAGAATTAATTTGTGTGTGAAGCTATAGTCCAGATGTTAGGCACTTTTCCATGCATTAACTGTACTTGGCCATATGACCTGATATGATATCATGAGAACTGTTTGCATGGAATGAGGATAACAAGCCCACTCCCTATGATCTGTGATATTAAATCAGAACCTTACCCATAACAACTTGATAAAAAGTAATGTGCTTTACCAAGGAACATACAGTGCCTAGACCAACACAAAGTGGCACATAATTGTGAAGTGGAAGGAAAATGATAAATGGTTTTCCAAATTTTTTACAAATAAATATGTGAAAAGTGTGGCGCGCATTTGTATTCAGCCCCCCTCAGTCAGTAGAACCACTTTTCGCTGCAATTACAGCTGCAAGTCTTTTTGGGTATGTCTCTACCAACTTTGCATATCTAGAGATTGACATTTTTGCCCATTCTTCTTTGCAAAATAGCTGAAGCTCTGCCAGATTGGCTGGTGAGCATCTGTGAACAGCAATTTTCAAGTGTTGCCACAGATTCTCAATTGGATTTAACTCTGAACTTTAACTGGGCCATTCTAACACATGAATATACTTTGATCTAAACCATTCCATGGTGTGGATGCTGTGTTCAGGGTGATGTGAAGTGTTAGTTTTCCGCCACACATAGCATTTTGCTTTTGGGCCAAAAAGTTAAATTTTGGTCTCATCTGACCACAACACCTTCTTGCTTGGCATGGTTTCTCATAAACTGCTAATGCGACTTCTTCTGGCTTTCTTTCAACAATGGCTTTCATTTTGCCACTCTTCCATAAAGACCAGATTTGTGGCACGACCAATAGTTGTCCTGTAGACAGATCCCACCTGAGCTGTGGATCTCTGCAGCTCCTCCAGAGTTACCATGGGCCTCTTGGCTGCTTCTCTGATTAATGCTCTCCTTGCCCGGCCTTTCAGTTTAGGTGGAAGGCCATGTCTTGGTAGGTTTGCAGTTGTGCCATATTCTTTCCATTTTCGGATGATGTATTGAACAGTGCTCTGTGAGATGTTCAAAGCTTAGGATATTTTTTTATAACCTAACCCTGCTTTAAACTTCTTCACAACTTTATCCCTGACCTGTCTGGTGTGTTTCTTGGCCTTCATGATGTTTGTTTGTTCACTAAGGTTCTCTAACAAACCTCTGAGGGCTTTGCAGAACAGCTGTATTTATACTGAGATGAAATTACACACAGGTGGACCCTATTTATTAATTAGGTGACTTCTGAAGGCAATTGGTTCCACTAGACTTTAGTTCGGGGTATCAGAGTAAAGGGGGCTGAATACAAATGCACACCACACTTTTCACATATTTATTTGTGAAAATTTTGAAAACCATTTATCATTTTCTATCCACTTCATAATTATGTGCCACTTTGTGTTGGTCTATCGCATATAATCCCAATAAAATACATTTACGTTTTTGGTTGTAACATGACAAAATGTGAAAAACTTCAAGGGGTATGAATACTTTTTCAAGGCACTGTACATTCTATAGTAACAATTATGCTACCAAAACTAGTGTGTGCTGTAACTTGCCTCCAGAGTTGGCCCTGTTTCTTTTAGAGGCTGCTATTTTGCTGAAGCTCAGAGCCCACGAGCAGCAGTAATTCTTTAGGCTGTCAGCAGATCGGCCTCTAGTGGCTTTTATTTTCAGCTCTAATTTTTAGATTTTCTTAGCATGTGCAGAGCAGGGTGAGACAGTGTATTACTAAATTTTAAACAGTATATGCACTTATGTTTTACACAGCTACAAGTGCAAAAGGGACCAGCCTGAAGTGATCTAATGGGGCTAAATTTTTGGACTAATGTTCCACTATAAAGCCCTACCCTCTAACTCCCTGAGTTGTTTTCCCTGCTTCCGCCTTTTCTAGACATGGGGGACCTCCGACTCCAGGCTTGTGGTGTTCCATATCATCCGGGAGCCCTGGGCGGGATAAGCAACATCACTTCCACTGGATGCCGGTGGTGACGCAGGCCGTGCAAAGGAACACTTTTCCTGACGCTTCCTGTTTGCAAGGGATTGCGGGCACGAAGCGTGGGGGACACAGGACTTGACTGGGTGGGTTCTCCTCCCCCCATATACAGTGCCTTGAAAAAGTATTCATACCCCTGGGATTTTATGTGATAGACCAACACAAAGTGGCACACGATTGTGAAGTAGAAGGAAAAACCTATAACCTAACCCTGCTTTAAACTTCTTCACAATTGTATCCCTGATCTGTCTGGTGTGTTCCTTGGCCTTCATGATGCTGTTTGTTCACTAAGGTTCTGTAACAAACCTCTGTGGACTTCACAGAACAGCTGTATTTATACTGAGATTAGATTATACACAGGTGAACTCTATTTACTAATTAGGTGACTTCTGACATTTTCGGATGATGTATTGAACAGTGCTCTGTGAGATGTTCAAAGCTTAGGATATTTTTTTATAACCTAACCCTGCTTTAAACTTCTTCACAACTTTATCCCTGACCTGTCTGGTGTGTTTCTTGGCCTTCATGATGTTTTTTTGTTCACTAAGGTTCTCTAACAAACCTCTGAGGGCTTCGCAGAACCGCTGTATTTATACTGAGATGAAATTACACACAGGTGGACCCTATTTATTAATTAGGTGACTTCTGAAGGCAATTGGTTCCATTAGATTTTAGTTAGGGTTATCAGAGTAAAGGGGGCTGAAAACAAATGCACGTCACACTTTTCACATATTAATTTGTAAAAAAATTGGAAAACCATTTATCATTTTCCTTCCACTTCACAATTATGTGCCACTTTGTGTTGGTCTATCACATAAAATCCCAATAAAATACTTTTACGTTTTTGGTTGTAACATGACAAAATATGGAAAATTTCAAGGGGTATAAATACTATTTCAAGGCACTGCATAGAGTCTTATGATGCATGCCATTTATTTATTTTTTTTATTAAGTTTTTTAGACATGTATACATTACAAACACAAAACACAAGGATGGTACAGGCAACATACCTACTCCGCCCAGAGGCCTGTCAGGGCCAATAACTTCAAACTAACATAGTTCAAATACCCAGAAAACAACATTTCCCCACCCTCCAATTCCGACCATCAGCTCAAGTCTAGAAAATGGAAAACAAGAACACCAATAAATTCAACAAAGTATTACCATGTCATTCACCAGACAGGATTCACAATACTAGCTGAAGAGAAAAATAGGTAAGCATACATTCTGGAATTTGTCATGATATCATATGATTACCCAACCCTTGTCATCTAATATTGGGGACTATATCACCCAACCATGCATGTGTATTTCAACCCACAGTGGAAGCAGAATCAAGCCATGCCTGCCATATTTTATAAAAAAAAATTGTGCAACCCCTTGACCTATATGTTGCTCTATAACGATGGATCACAGGGTTTACCAGTCCCTTCCAATATGACAAGGTAGGATCATGTGGCTTTTTCCAGTGCAATAGGATAGCTTTCCTAACATAAAAATAACCCTATATTGAGCAAGGTACGGTGAGCCAGAGAAGGAACCACCTCCTCCACTAATCCAAGGAGACAAACTCTTGGTGACATAGGGATTGGAACACTGAGAACCTCAGAGATACAGGAGGTGATCCCAGACCAGAAACTCTGAATCTGCGAACAACTTCAAAAAATGTGTTCCTCATTAGCCAGGGAGAATAAACATCTCCAACATTCCCCATTAGAAGAGGGATAAATGCGTGCCAACCTAGCCAGTGTATAGTAAATTCTATGTAGGAATTTGAACTGTATCAAACGGTCCCTAGCAGACACCAAGTGCTTGAAGGGGTGGTCCCACATATCGTCCCAATCTTCCCCCTGGATATCTGGGATCTCCCTCTCTCACCGCTCCCGACATCTGGATACTGCTGGCCGTATTTTTTTAAACAGAGATTTGTACGTTGCTGATAATGGTTTAACCAAGTCCCCTTCTGACAAGAGATCTGCGAGGACTGAAGGGAGATACTCAACCCTTTGACCACAGAACTGTGCCTGAAACGTGCGGCGCAGTTGCAGATAGCAGAAGAAGTATGAGTTGGGTAGATTATGCCTTGCCTTTAATTGATCGAAAGTTATGAGTTCCCCCTCCCTGGAGATGTCCCCCAACACCTTTATGCCTCTACTGGCTCAAATCATGGGATCTGGCAGAGAGCAAAAATGAGGGAGATTGGGATTCATCCACAGGGGGGCGGAGGGCACAACTCCAGCATAACGAGGAGATGCCAGGTTTGTAGGAACTTCCCAAGTTTTTATAGTCGCTTTCATAGACTCTGTCAATGGTAGGCTGGATTTCGGGACTCTACACAATGCCAGTCTTAGACTCTCATAGGATCCCAACTGCGCAACGTCCAGGACTATGGCAAAGTCCCTGTCATCCGCCAGCAGCCAACGCCTAGCAAAAACCATCTGACCAGCCAGGTAGCATTTTTGCCAATCTGGTAGCGCCAACCCCCCCTGACCCCAGGGTTCTTGTATTACCTTGATGCCTATATGAGGTGACTGGGGGGACCATAAAAATGACCCAATGATACTGTTCAGTTTTTAAAAAAAGGCTCTGGGAATCCACAGGGGGGAATGGCGTAAGAAATATAACATTACAGGCAATATCTTAATTTTAAGGAGATTGATACGCCCTAGTAGGGATAGGGGCAACTGCTTCCATACCTGTGTTTTTTGATTAAGCTGTGCTACCAGCGGGAGAAGATTTAGGGACATATAATTCTGAATGTTGACACTCTATAATTTTAACACCCAAATAAGTGATAAAGGAAACCCATTGTAATGGAACTAGTCTGCTAGTTTCCCTGCATTAAGGACCCAACGGTAGTATGGATGACTTGCCCCAATATACTCAAAGGCCTGAAATAGAGGCAAATGTATTAAGTATCGCCAAAGTTGCTTGAAGAGACGGTCTTGGGTTCCTGAGGAAAAGGAGCAAGTCATCCACATACAGTGCAAGACATTCTTGGATACTTCCCACCCGATATGCTCTCAACTTGGACTGCCGAAGTGCTCTCGCTATGGGCTCCATCATTAAAGCAAAGAGAAATGGGGAGAGTGGGCAACCTTGCCTAGTGCCCCTACCTATGGCAAAGAAATTGGAGACTTGTCACAGACCAGGGAACGGCTGATATGCACTCTTACTGGGCCACCAATACACAGAGTGCATCCATCCCTGTGGTCTGGGATGCCTTCAAGGCTACCATGCATGGCTCTTTTGCTGCAGCTATAGGGCAAGCCTGCAAGGCATCTCATTCCAGACTGGTGGATGTGGAGGGGGAGCTTTGAGTGGCAGAGGCAGCCTACTGCGCATCCCCTACGCCCGAGACACATGCTGTCTGGCGACACAAGCCCAGTGAGTTAGACATGGTGCTACTCGAACGAACCCAGAAAAAACTGTTGTACCAAAATCAGCGACTCTTCAAATTTGGCAACAAAAATAGTCGCCTGCTAGCTTACCTGTTCAGGCCAGACTAGCAGCCATGCAACATCCCCAGAATTAAGAACTCGGAGGGCCCAATAGTGGAACAAACGAAGGAGGTAGTGGAGGATTTAATTTTACTCCACTCTCTACTCCACCAGGGCCCACTATACTATTGTGGAATTAGACAATTATTTAAAGGATATCTCACTAGCAAAATTGCTAGATTCTCAAGGTTTCATTGCTAGATGCCCCCTTAACGACCGATGAAATAGGAGATGCCATCCAGTCCTTTGCTGGAAATAAGACACCAGGGTTGGACGGATTCCCTATAGAATGGTATACGCAATTTAGATAGCTACTGGTCCCACATCTACTCAGGGTATATAACTATGGCCTGAAGACAGGACAGCTACCGCTCTCTATGTCTGAGGCACGAATTGTCCTTATCCCCAAACCTCACAAGGACCAAATCATACCGACCGATCTCCCTAATTAAATCAGATATAACAATTTTAGCCAAAGTACTTGCCCAGAGATGAAATACAGTCCTGTATACTGTCATTGGAGCGTATCAGACGGGATTTATCCCCGAAAGATCTACTTCAATTAATTTGTGACGGCTCTTTACCAACATGCAGGCCACTCATGACTCAATTGGCTCCAGGGCTGTTTTAGCCCTGGATGCTCATAAAGCCTTTGATTCGGTCGAATGGCCATATCTACAGGAAGTCTTGGCAGAATTTGGATTCGGTAACACATTTATTAAATGGGTTCAATTATTATATCACAAATCTACAGCTAGATTGAGAGTAAATACCACCATCTCCAACCCCTTCACGATACGCAGAGGCACCAGACAGGGGTGTCCCCTCTGTCGCCACTACTATTTGCAGGGGCGATAGAGCCACTGGCAACGCTGATCAGATCTAATGGGGCGGTGGTGGGACTGACGATTGGGGGCCTGGAAGAAAAGGTGTCCTTATATGTGGACGACATGCTGATTTATTTGGCGGACCCCCAGTCATCACTCCCTACTATACTGGATATTATTCAGAGCTTTGGGCACTTTTCTGGCTTCCAGGTAAACTGGGACAAATCCTTGTTGTTTATGCTAGACCAATCCACCTCAATTACACTACCACCCTCATGTCCAATGCAGATTGTTCACACCTTTTGCTACTTAGGTATTGAGATACAGGAGATATATCTCCTCATACATCAAAATGAATTTAGATCCACTCGTCAGTAGAATGAGGAATACGCTTAAGACCTGGGCCAATCTTCCCCTGACACTGTTGGGTAGAATAAATATTTTTAAAATGATCTTTCTACCACGCTTTTTATATATTCCTAGTAACTCCCCAATACACATCCCTAAAAGCAAATTCAAAGAAATTGACACAATCCTTATTACATTTATTTGGGGGGGGGGGGTGTGGGGGGCAGCTAGGATAGCAAAAAAACACATTACAAATGCCAATTTTGGAAGGGGGAATTAGCACTTCCTTGCCTCCAAACTTACTATGTGGCCTCACAGCTGGCTCATGCACACTGGTGGTTCTACCCCGAGGAGAACAATGAGGCTACAGCATTGGAGGCAGCCATCCTCACTTCCTATGAATCGCTCCAAAATATAAAACATTGCCTCTCCATTAGGGGACGGGAGGGTACAAAAGTTCTCTCCATGACCCTACGGATATTCAAGCTTTCTAAGCTACTGCTATCCAGTACACATATCATGTATTCCCCTAATGCTCCATTATGGGGCAACCCAGGTCTACCAGAATTCTTCTGCAGAACAGACGGTGGTTTCTGGTTCAAACGGGGGGGTTTGAATAATTTCCCACTTATTTATACATTTTTCGATCCTTTGCTGACCTTCGCAGGGACTATGGCCTTCCTCCTACTGCCTATTTCCAACATCCATATTCAACCCTCCCCATTCGAACATTTATTAACTGACCTAACACCAAACTTGTTTCCACGTACTACAAAACTCTTCTTCATACTATGACAACTAAGATTAGCACCACAGAAAATAAATGTCGCTCTGACGGAGGATGTTTGGCGGGAAGTGCTTCCCCTCCAGGTATCATCTGTTATCTCTTCCCATGATAAAGTTATTCAAACCAAATTATTATATAGATCCTACTTTACTCCTTGTTTACTCTATAGATTAAAGAGACTACCCTCCGCAACATGTTCCTGATGTGGCATGGCTGATGGCACATTTTTCCATTTAATGTGGGAATGTCCGCCGATTAGGAAATTCTGGTAGGGGGTCACCGGCCCTTATCAGCTCCCTCACTCAGTTGCCTAACATCTGTAACCCCTTAAGATGCCTGCTATGATATATAAATGACGGTATATCTAAGAATGTGCAAACCTTTCTTAGAATTATCCTGTTCTATGCAAAGCAAACGATCACTATGCATTGGAAATCCCAATCCCCACCTACTATAGCCTTCTGGCTCACTATAATCAATCAAGCTATACCTTTATACAAATTGACGTATGAGGCCAGAGGTTGCCCAAGAAAATGTCATAAGATTTGGAAGCCCTGGGTTGGTTCAGATCGCCTTATACCATCTGCTCCTTGAGTTCTTGAAAAATATTAGCTGACTCTTTGTCATCATACTTAGAAGGTAACAATGAGACTCCTATATTAATCTGTACGCACTGGAAACCAGGTAACTAAACTTTGTTGATGATTGTGCACTATTTGCTCCAATAATGCTACAAATGCATCTGTGTACGTGTTTGTTTTATGTAAACAACAAAAATTATACCTTTAAAAAAAAAGTTGAATTTGCTGTCCGAGGGTCACTGTACAGCAAGGTGATCCAATGTTGGAAATTAGGACCAAAACATATACTCTCCAAAACTTTATGCATATAGTGCCAATCTACAGAATTGAAAGGCTTTTCAATGTCTAAAAAAACAATGACTTTAGCTGGGAAGCCTGGGGTATCCAATTGCAAATGCATGAATAACCTCCTCAAATTTGTGCCCGTCAACATGCCAGGCATGAATTCCATCTGGTCAATGTCTACCAAGGTCGGAATGACTTGGTCAACTGGGATGCCAATACTTTAGTAAGGATCTTCGGATCCATGTTCAGCAATGCTATAGGCTGATAGGATGAAAATTCCTCTTGGTCCTTACCCGGGTTCAAGTGAAGAACTATATATGCCTCCAACATTGAAGTCAGAAGGGCCCGGTGTTCCAAGCAGTGAGCGAAAAGCACATTTAGTCTAGGGGCTAGCTGTTTCATATACAATTTGTAGAAGTCGGAAACCCGGAGCCTTCTGGGGTGGAAAAGCTAGTATGGCCGCTTCCATTTCCAACACTGAGATACTATCATCTAGGAGAACAATATCAGATACTGACAGTCTAGGAAATGAAAGCCCATTCAGCAACTCGTCCAAGTCTTGAGGATCTTATGAAGGGAGAGGAGAATATAAAGAAGAATAATAGAGCACAAATTCCTCTAAAATCCTGGTCAGGTTTGTAACTAGTGCCCCTGACGCTTTTTTGAGAACAGGTATATTAACAGGTGTTTTTTGGTCTGCCACTAAGTTAGCTAATAGTTTGTCATTTTTGTCACCTTCAGCAAAAATAGACTCTGCTCACCGCCCAGCCTCACTATGAGCAAGATCTGTAAAATGCAGTGACAAGGAACGCCATGCCCCCATCAGGGATGCATAGGTAGCCCCTAAGGGAGAGTTGGTGTGTTCCTTTGCACACTCTCTTTCCTTGCCCAGGATGAGTTCACCCTCCAGATTATGTTCTTTCCTGGCATCTTTAGTTTCAGAGATACACTCTCCCCTGCCACATCTTTAAATGCATCCCATACCAATGGTGGCCCGGCTGAGTCCGCATTAGTTGACCAGTATGTCTCTATTGAAGTCCATACTTGGGAGGACACCTGATCTACCTGCAACCAACCAGGCGACAGCTTCCATCCCCCCCCATCAGGAGAGTCAGGGTGACAGAAAGTGGGTGTGATAATATGTTCCCCCAGACAAATATTCTGAATCCTGTAAATACATTAGCAAAGGAGCATTGAGGGGACTTCCGGCCGGATGTAGTTGAGGCAGCACACGTTCCACTGCAGCTCCGTCCCCCTGTCATCATCCGTTCTATTGGAGTAACTGCCGACTGACATTGAGTCTTCCATAAGGTAGGTGAAGGTGCCCTGATCAGAAGGATGCCCTCTTCAGTTTCTAAAAAGGCTTCTAAGGCTCAAACTGATACTCGGCACACCCGATCCACTAAGGACGCTGTGAGAGGCCCCGCCCATCTTGTCATCCTCGCTGAAGGAACAGCGCACCAAAACAACGGCTGTGAAGATGGCACAGGCACAGGGGGCAGCGGAAATGGAACAGGAGGGGGACACGGTCCTGGCGGTGGATGCTGCTGCAATTACTGGGCCTATTTTGGAGGCCATTAGTGCAAGTTGACCACCTATCCTCTGGATGTACACTAATAAGGCACGACCTAGACAAGATCCGGGGCTGCCTGACTATGGTGGAGACAAGGGTCTCAGACGTGGAGGATACTTCTCACACCCATGATGCCCACCTATCTGAACTCCGGGAGCAGGTTCAGGCTTTGCAGCGCAGAGCAGATGACGCCGAAGACCGGCAAAGAAGGAACAATGTCCGGGTGGTAGGGCTGCCAGAGGGGGCTGAGGGTGACAAACCCACTCAGTTTGCAGCGCTCCTCTTCAAGCAACTACTGTCACTACAAGATCTGCCCCCTACCTATGTGGTAGAGCGAGCACACAGAGTACCCACTGGTGGCAGACCCCGGGTGCATTTCCAAGGCCCTTTTTAGTTCGTTTTTTGAACTACCGGGACCGAAACATGATCCTGACACAAGCCAGGAAAATTCAAGAGCTGCGCCATGAGAATGCAAAAATAATGCTATTTCCAGATTTCTCGGCTACAACGCAATACAAACAAAGATCATTTGATGAGGTTCGCAGACGCCTGAGGAAGAAAGAGATTAAATATAGCATGCTGTATCCCAGTAAACTCAGGGTCCAATACAAAGGAACAGTGAGATTCTTTGAGAACCCAGAGGAAGCATGTGAATGGATGGACAAAGAATTTTAACAGTCCTACAACCTCAGTGTTCATACCTGTGGAAGTTACTAGGCAAGTTTATATTGAAGTTCGCCTTTTTATATGTCCTGGAAGAAGACGTTAGATCTACCTGACATATTTTGTTTCTTTATTTTTTTTCTTTTTTGCTCTGCCGGAGGTGAGGAGGTGGTCAAGGAAGCCCAAGGGTTAGCTAGTGGATGGGACTGAAATATGTGTGGCCAAACATACAGTGCTGCTGGCACCCTGAGTTAGGCCTTGATGGTGCATGAGGGTTGCCGTTTCCTCTGATGTGCAAAACTGTGAATGGGCTCACTCACTGAAAGATATATTTTTTATTTTTTCAACTTTATTATATTTTGTTTTGATTAGATATACCTACCCTATACACTCCAAATGTATACTTTATACGGCATGGCTCCAGTTCCTTTTTTTTTTTTTTGTGTTGGAGCATGACGGTGTGGAACCATCTACGGAAATGTCGGACTTTCAATTGCTGCCGTGGGACTTCAACAAAAGTTTTATGTTTTTTTGTTTAGGGACTAAGCTATATGCCGGACTGAAAAGTTTTGTTTCTGGCATACAGGCAGGGGAGGGTTTGTTTTTTTCTCGAGTCACAGCTCAATCCAAGGTATTAAGTTTAGATATCATTTATATAGCTTTTAGGCTGTTTGGTGATACTGCTGGGGACATCCTCACTAAGATTCCATCATCATGGAATATGATTGGTAGGAAAGACAAAGATGACGGATGATGTTAAAATAGTGTCTTGGAATGTTCGAGGCCTCAATCATAAGCTTAAAAGGGCTTCGATGTTCCAATACCTTAAACAATTTAAGCCTCATGTCGTGTTCCTGCAGGAGACACACCTTACTTTCTGGGGAAGTAGAAAAAAAGGCAGAAGTAATCAAGCAGTGTGTTTTGAAGAGAGTGAGCAGCACTGAAAGCAGACAGCGGGCCTGGTACCTCTCTGGACTGAGCCCTCCTCTGGCTACATTGGCCACTGTTGGACCAACAGCAGGTTTCAAGCTGAACAGCACAAATCAGAAGACTTCTTATGCCCCGTACACACGGTCGGACTTTGTTCGGACATTCCGACAACAAAATCCTAGGATTTTTTCCGACGGATGTTGGCTCAAACTTGTTTTGCCTACACACGGTCGCACAAAGTTGTCGGAATTTCCGATCGCCAAGAACGCGGTGACGTACACCACGTACGACGAGACTAGAAAAGGCCGGTTCAGAACCAAGCATGGCACCCTTTGTGCTCCTTTTGCTAATCTCGTGTTAGTAAAAGTTTGGTGAGAGACGATTCGCGCTATTTCAGACTCGTGGCTTTCAGATCGTTTTCTGCCGTTCAGTTTGTGCTTGTGGGTTTGTATCTGCTCTTCAGTGCAAGCAGTCATTTCGTATCAGAGTTTTCTGTGTGATCTTGCCTGCTCGTTGCTGTTTTTCAGGTCGCTCTTCACAGGCCTTGCTGTTCTTCAGTGCGTTCTGTTACTTCGTTCTGAGCAGCCGACCGTTTTCTAGCCATGTTTCGTATGCGTACTCCTCGTACAGTTCGTGCTGTGCGGGGGCTTGGTGTTGGGGTCCTGACCTTGACACAAGTCTAGTCCATGAACAGGGTGGGGGGGAGTTCATGGACCAAGAATTGGTTGCTTCAGCGTGACCAGTTCTGTCATATGCCTTTGCTCCGTGAGATCCGTGAGAATAATCCTGATGATTTCAGGAACTTTCTCAGGATGACGGACCCCGTGTTTCACCGTTTGTTGGCTTCGCTGACCCCCTATATCAGCAGGCAGGATACCTGCATGAGGCAAGCCATCACTCTGGAGCAGAGGTTGGTCGCTACCCTGCGATATTTGGCCACAGGGAGAAGTCTGCAGGGCCTCAAGTTCTCGACAGGCATCTCCCCCCAGGCTCTTCTTTGTGGACATTTACTGCTTGTGTTTGTTTGAGCTGACCCTGACAGAAATGTGTGGAGTCCAGAAAATGTCGTGATTGTGTAACCTTATACAAAGCACTGTTGGCTGGTATTTACTAAATGCAAAGACACTTTTCACTACAAGTGCACTTGCAACTGCACTGAAACAGCACTTGTAGTGCAAAGTGGATTTCCCCTTAGGAAATAACCCCCATTTTCTCCTAAAACAACAATTACATCACCCCAAAAGTGTTGTAGTGTTGAGACAATAATCCACACATTCTTGATGAGCAATCTTTTTAATACCTGCACAATCACATGTGCATTTACCAAAGGTTTTTCTGACAAACCAACATGTTTGTTGTATAACAATTTTTGTGGTGTCATTATCCAAAATCAAAATGTCCATTTTATAGAAAACAGGCCTGTGTAAAACCAACAAGAAAGACACAAATCTTGATCTTACAAAGTTCACATTTGGTAGAACTGGAAGGCAATATCAGACATGAGTATTTAGGAACTGTGTTTGATATTGCGTTCAGATGGGGGGAAATCACCCCAGGAAAAGCCAAATTTGGAAGATGCACACAAATTTCCCAATGTCAACATGTGCTAGCTGCCATCACGGGGGATCAAGGGACGTGTTTTGGGGGAGAAAGCCCTTCCTCACCGCTACTTTATAATTGAGGAAGGGGTTGCACCCCCAAAACGCGTCCATTGATCTCCCGTGATGGCAGATAGCATATGTTGACACACTGTGTGCATCCTCCAAATTTGGCTTTGGGAAAAATCACAAAAACATTTCGCACATTGTAGCAGACAAAAGAAGAAAGTGATTTGGAGGGGTTTTAAACTCGCCCCAAAACATCAATGATGTTTTTATATTTTGGAATAACATCATTGATGTTTTGCTTGATGTTTTCCAATTGTAAATTACACCCCATGATCTCCCCGATCACGATCTGGGCACTTTCGGATGTGAAAGGATCTGGATCCACAACCTCACGATCACCTAAAAAGAGAGGAACCCAAAATAAATTCGTTTTAAAAAAAATGCCGCAATCCATCTCTTATCTGAGCCTGTGGTTGCAGACACTCACCTGTTGTGGTGACTACTTCCACCACGTCTTCATCCTCCTGCTCATCTTGTGTTGGGGGGATTTCCCCTTCTTCCAGAGGGGGGGGGGGGCTCTGGTCTCCTCGGATGAGGGGTGTCCTCCGAGTCTTTTCTCCCCTATGTAAAATAAAAATGGTATAATTAGCACACAGATATTTGATGGCAGAACTATAAAGATGAAACATTGCTTGGAAGTGGGGTACAATTGTCTATTTTAGCCGAGTTCCAAGATGTAGCTTTTTTAGTGCCCTTTGTCAAGCTGCAATACTTTACCTGTTTGGTACAAGCTTCACAGATGTAGCCCCCCCTATAGTATACACTGGGGCACCTGTGTGGCCCCCCTAATAAAAATGGTGTTCTTGTGTCCCACACTATAGTGCTCCAGTGTCAAGATGTGAAAACAGCTGCTCAGTGTCCTCTCCTTACACACAATCTAGTTTGCATTTCATTCTAGTAACAAAGCCATCTACACAACACAATTCTTTGAAGACAAGTATAGGGCGTCAAAATGGTGGCCAAATGCATATGGCCTAAACAATGGTATTTTATCGTCCGAAATAACAATGTGTGATCCGAACGAATAATGTGCCCATGAACATGAAAGTTGTCATTTTAAACTGTACAACAGTTCCTAAAAGCACATGGAGCAGCACGAACGTAATAAACATAAAGAATAGGAACACAGCACAACTACTTACTTTTTTGCAGCACTCTCCGGATCTTTCTGTACTGCTCATGTTCTCGTAATTTCAGGTCCGACCACCGCTTCCTGAGCTGATCTTTCGATCGTCGTACCCCGAATTTCCGGTGCAGACTCCTGACCACTTTCGCCATGATCTTGGCCTTTCTGACATTGGGGTTGGGGTAAGGCCCATACTTTCCATCATAGTCGGCCTTCTTCAGGATGTCCACCATCTCCAACATCTCCCCAAAGGACATATTTGAGTCCTTTAATCTCCTTCTGGATCGGGACGTTTCAGGCTCCAGCCTTTCCTCCTCCTCCTCCTCCTCGTGGCTGTACTTAGCACTATCCTGCTGTCTCTCCGCCATGTGCTCTTCCTCCACTGCGCCGAATGAAAAGGGGCGGGGAATATGCTAGAAAGAACGTCAGGGGCAGGCGGAGTTATACGCATGCGCAGTGTGTATAAATCGTAACGCGCGCGTCTTACGTACGATCTGTGAGCAGAGGAAGGAGCATCGGAGACGCCGATCGTGCTAACGAAGGTAGGATCTAAATTTGGGCCTATACTGCTTCGAAATGGAAGCCTATATTGTAACAAGATTAGGGGAGTTTGGCCTGACATTAGGCTTTGTCTTGTGTTGTGTCTTACAGAGAAAATGGATGGGTTCAACGACCACAATTTCCTGCCCCTGTTCATAGACAAGTACAGGGAGCTGCCCTGTCTGTGGCAAGTGAGACACCCCCACTATAACCACAAACAGAAGAGGCAGGCAGCGCTGGAGAAACTGCTGGAGTTGGTGAAGCCGGTGGTCCCCACAGCAACCATCCCTTATTTGAAAGCTAAAATTGGTGGCCTGAGGAGCACTTATCTTAGGGAGCGCAAGAAGGTCACCGATTCCCAGAGGTCCGGAGCTGCAGCAGATGACGTTTATGTCCCCAGGCTGTGGTACTATGAGAGACTGTGATTTCTGTCAGACCACACTGAAGTCAGGGAATCCCTCTCCACTCTTCCTTCCACGCTTCCTTCCACCCCAGCTGAGGCTTCCGATGTCCAACCTGGGCCTTCCAGCCAGGAAGAAGTGGAGGAGCCCAGCTGGAGTCAGGTATAGCATTCTTCTACAGATTTCTGGTCAATAAATAAATGATGTTTATTAGATGTTATTATTGATCACTAATTGCTGATTAAAAAAAGTGCTTTACATATCAATAGACAGTAGTGGGCACCCAAAATTGGGACAAGAATGAAAACTGCTGGGCTCAGAAGGATAGTCTGTTATATTTGTTAACATTGAATTAGCAGCAGTCAGGAGGTGAAAATTGTGTGTGATTGATGAATAAAAAACTAAAACTATGTCCCTTTTTCATACACAGGAAGACCTCAGCCAGGAGGAGGCTGTGGAATGTGGCAGTCAGGAGGAGGCGGGGATTATTAGTGTCAGCCAGGAGGAGGCGGGGATTAGTGGCAGCCAGGAGGAGGCGGGGCTAAGTGTCAGCCAAGAGAAGCCAGGGACAAGTCGCAGCCTGACTGAGTCTCAGGTCCCTCCCCTCCGCCTGCCATATAAACGAGCCAGGAAGGCCACTCCGAGTCCCATGCAGGATTCAGCGTACAGGCTGATCCAGGAGGCTTCGGCGTCCCGCCGAGCCTTCCCCAGTCCTGAAGAGGCCTTTGCCTGCATGGCTGCCACAAAATTGCAGGGCATGCAGGAGGGTCAACGCAAGATCTCTGAGGACCTGATTTATAAAGTCCTTCGTAAGGGGTTGAGTGGGGAACTGACACACAGGACGGATGTAATTGAGAGGGACGATCCTCCTCCTCCTCCTCCTCCTGCTACCACAACTCCACCACCACAGCCAAAGGCTGGAAGGAAGCGTGGAAAGAAGACCAAAGAGTGATGACCCTGGGTTCAGTCTGGTCTGACAGAAGATGCAGTCTCTCGTATGACCACAGCCTGGGGACACAGATGTCATCTGCTGCTTTCCGGATCTCTGGGACTTCTGGACCAGACTGCCCTCCCTTAGATAAGGACTCCTCAGGCCACCAATTTTGCTTTTAAATAATTGATGTGTGCCCTGGGGGTCCAAGGCTTCGCCCACTTCTGCAGTTTCTCCAGCGTTGCCTTCCTCTTTGTTTATAGTTGTGAGCCCTTAATAACATTTTTTTAGGGAAATTCTACTCTCCTGTGTGTGTTTTCAACCAAAAAGGACAGTTTGTTGGTGACGATTCAGGTACATTTCTAAAGTACAATGTGAAATTAACAAGGGACAACAACACCAAACAATCTCCTACAGATTAAATAGAACAACATATTAGTGGTGTTGTGGGAACTTGTCACCAAAAACACACACAAACATTTTCGGGAGTACAAATCAAAATCACCAAAAAAAAATAAATAAATAAAAAAGAGAAACACAAAAAAAGAATCTACATTAAAGTCCAAAAATAAAAAAAAATTTTGTTGTCAGATGTGAGAAATCTAAATATATTGAGGGAATCCCGATAAATAGTAACGAAAGAAGTTTGTGAGAAGTGTGTGTGAATATGAGCATCAAAACTACTTAATTCTTGTCACATTATAAAGAAGAAGAGAGTGCGCTGTATTAAACCATTTTGAACATTGCAGCGTGACGAAAGTGCTGTATCCATTCCGAACGCTACGTTTACCAGAACGAGCTGTCCCGTGTCGGAATTTCTTCTGAGCATGCGTGGCACTTTGTGCGTCGGAACAGGCCACACACGGTCGGAATTGATGCGATCGGATTTTGTTGTCGGAAAATTTTATCTCCTGCTGTCCAACTTTGTGTGTCGGAAAATCCGATGGAAAATGTCCAATGGAGCCCACACACGGTCGGAATTTCCGACAACACGCTCCGATCGGACAATGTCCATCGGAAAATCCGACCGTGTGTACGGGGCATTACAGTTTTAATGAGAGGAGACTCAGCCAGTCCTTAGGAAAGACTCACTCTGACATTGTTCCATAAAGTCAGCCATGATGGCTTCTCATGAGAAACATCTAAAAAGCCGGTAAAGCAACATTTAAAGCACAGACCGGAGACATCCAGGGCTGCTATACAGTGGCAGACACTGTGACTGCTCATACCCCTGCAGGGGTGTTTGTTATCCGGTGAGTGCAAGCACAATAAGATCTCGGTTAAGAAGCACCATCACAAGGCCAGCACTTGGACAAGAAATTGTTTACCACAACACTACCTCCCAATGAGGACTTAACCCTTTTCAAACTATATTTTAAAAAAAGACTTTTTGAGTTATTTAAAAAGACTCTTCATCATAAAAATACGCATATACTATTTTTCCAGCAAGTACTGGGCTTATGAAGCACAAATCCCTTTGTCAATTGTTTAAGCACTAGTCACTTTATGATTTCAGTATAAGTAGCACTTTTTGCACCTAGATAGCCATAATGCAATGGTATGTGATATAGGATCGCGACCTTTTCACTTACAACTAATATTTAGCACAAGGCACTTTATCTATAAGCATTCACTTATTTGCAATTAGCAAATAATTTTTCACTTTCAGTTTTGGCATATGCGATATAAATCTGCAGCTTCCATTTGCGTATCTAACCATTCCCACCTGGAATTAATATCCAGGAGGGGCAACCTACACCACTTTTTTCTAATCCAACAAAACAGCCGCCAGAGGGTGTAGTACAATTGGAAAACAAATACAAATCGGATTTTTAAGGCTATATCACATACCGGATCTCATACATTCACTTTGCACTTTTAATATTTTTATATTTTATTTTTTTATTTTGTTCACATAATATGTTGTAAATAAGCTTTGATCGCAATGAAGTCACTTTTAGCACCATACTGTGTTTTAGGTTCACATACACAATACCCTAGACTTTTGCAAGATAACACATACAATTTAAAATTTTAAATATTTAGCCCTTAGATCTCAATTAGGCCATTATACAAGGCACAGGAGGTTAACCTATTATAAAAATTACACCACACCAGAGCAGCGCCATACCTACATTTGTCTTTTGTTCACATGCTTTTTTGTTTGTTTTTTTTTCCATAGGGAGACTCCATGCCTTTTTAAATGCTTTCTGTATGGGGATCCCCCCTGCCAGATCCAAAGGTTCCGATATTGATCCTTAGAGGCATCCCATTTGAGGCTCCAAAACAGGAGTACATAAGTGTACATTTGAAGCTACAGAACAAGAGTACCTAGGCACAGACACACATCAGGAAGGGCACCACTATTTTCTATCAGGAAAGACTAATTCCCTGTACACACGATCGGACATTGATCGGACATTCCGACAACAAAATCCATGGATTTTTTCCGAAAGATGTTGGCTCAAACTTGTCTTGCATACACACGGTCACACAAAGTTGTCAGAAAATCCGATCGTTCTGAACGCGATGACGTAAAACACGTAAGTCGGGACTATAAACGGGGCAGTAGCCAATAGCTTTCCTCTCTCAATTTATACTGAGCATGCATGGCACTTTGTGTGTCGGAAATTGTCCACACACGGTCGGAATTTACGCAAACGGATTTTGTTGTCGGAAAATTTTATAGCCTGCTCTCAAACTTTGTGTGTCGGAAAGTTCGATGGAGCCCACACACGGTCGGAATTTCCGACAACAAGCTCTGATCGCACATATTTAGTCGGAAAGTCCGACCGTGTGTACAGGGCATAAAGATACTTTTTAAGAGTGCTGTTTAGGCAAAATTAACATTCTTAAGTGTTTCCTATAGAATAGCAAATTGTCACTTTTTGAGTTCAGGTTCACACTATTTCACTATTTGTTATAATCACTGGTATTTTAACATGTTATTTCACTAACTGTGTTTGATGCCCCCACTAACTGCTAACTGCCCAAAACTTTTGTGAAACTTTGAACCATGTGGATAGATCAAAAATACTGCAACAGCTCATCACTACAAAAGTACTTAACATAAGCTCCCTAACTGAATAAAATGTCTGTGTGTTATTTGAATTTGACATTGCATTTGAGGATGCTCTTTTTAAATGCATAGTCTTCCCGCAACAACATTATTACTGATTCACTGATTGTGTCCAACATATGTTACCTCCACTGCACAGATGTCCCAGTAGCCACCAATCATAGCTGAAGGTGGCTGCAGAGGGCACAGTCCCAATTCAATACAGATGATATGCCAGCACAAGAAGACCCTACTGACTGAGCATCTCAATAGAACATTAAAGCACTATAGACCATAGAAAGGTTTGTGAAGAAGGGGTGTTTTTAAAGCAGATCTGAAGGAGATTCTTCTTATTACTGCAATCAGCAGTGGGGGCTTAGTGGGAGAAACTAGAATGCAGGTACCACAAATTAAACAATCTTTATAGGCACAAATAAAAACATGAAAATATATATAGAAAAGTATATTATTAAAGGTAAAATAATAAAGGGCCACATGCAGAAAAGAATCCTCCAAGGAAGTATAAATCAAGCATATAAGTATAATGAAAATAGTTCTCAATGTAAATTCTTTTTAAGCAAGTTTTTCTCCTTGGCAAACTGTCCAGTTCAGTTACTGTAAACCCTACTGTGACGTGTTAACATGCTGCCAATAAGTGTCTAGTAAGTTTGTTCTGCTGTTTCTGCTTATTAAGAAATAAGCAGTATTACCCAATGAATAGTATTTAATTGTTAAAAAAGCTGGGATTGCCCCCCATTTTGGGCTGACAATTATTACTGCCTTCAGTGTGCCTGGAGACAGGAAATGCAGAAAACTTAAACCTGATGGGCCAGGATTCCCTACACTAAAAAAAAGGCTTGGATATATATATATATATATATATATATATATATATATATATAATTGTCCTATCTCACACCCTGAAAAAATAATACTGTATATAAGATAAAAATATTCTGGTTACATGTGTAAGATCAGCTTTATTAAACCCACTTGCAGTTTCTACACTTTGCAAGCAATGTCAAGAAAGGAGACCGCGTAAATTCCCTTTATAAATGAAATCCGTAAAGACAGAAGGCAGACTTCCTCCGCCAAGAACATATTCTGTTGGATTACATTGAATACATCATTCGCTTTGAAAAAATACCCCAATTATAAAAAGATTATATTAGTGCCTTATATTTGCAATGCTGGTCATTATGCACATTGCAGTCATATTAGGTTTCTAATTAATGACAAACTTCCAGTGACACCACAGGGTAAAACGTTAATTTGAAGTTCCAGCTCTCAGAAATGAAAATAACAAATTAGGAAAACATCTGTCACATATAAGCAAATCATATGATCATCTGGGCAGATCATGTCAGTATGCATCAGATCTGAGGAGACCTTTTCCTTGGATAGTGGTTGTTGAATTTACTGAATGTTGTGGCAAATGAGCAGATTGCAGCGACTTGGCAACAAAAAGCAGAGAAATAAGAACATTTACTTATTTCATCTATTATTAGAATTGCGATATGTTTGACCCATGGCAATGATTTAACCCCTCAAGCATTGTACAGTACAGTGTTTTTACAGAAATCTTACAAGGGGTTCAGGAGGGTCCATTCATTGTAAATACAATGTCACACTAGCAGATAACGTAGTACCCATAGCATCAATACCCAAACTCAGTACACTCTACTCTACCCCTAAGCAAAATGGGATTTAATAATGCCCTGGCATTAGCCTGGTCTAACCCTGGTTTTTCCAATGGGTATGAATAAATGACTGTTCAGTAGAGCATTTAGGGCTGGAAAATATGTACTCACATCTACATTGACTGTAATGAATATTCTGATTGTAATTATTGCGTAATACTCAAAAATGAGAGACAGGAGCTGCCAGAAGCTTTTTAAAAGCAGCGCAGAAAAAGGGGAAGTCTTGTAGTACATAGCAATATAGTCAAGTGGAAAAATGGCTATGGATGAGCCAAACACCCCCCCCCCCGGTTCGCAGCAGAACATCGAAACAAGCAAAAAATTTGTGCGAACACTATTAAAGTCTATGGGACGCAAACGTGAAAAATCAAAAGTGCTAATTTTAAAGGCTTATATGGAAGTTATTGCCATAAAAAGTGTTTGGGGACCTGAGTCCTGCCACAGGGGACATGTATCAATGCAAAAAAAAAGTTTTAAAAATGGCAGTTTTTTCAGGAGCAGTGATTTTAATAATGCTTAAAGTGAAACAATAAAAATGAAATATTCCTTTAAATATCGTTCCTGGGGGGTCTCCTTAGTCTGCCTGTAAAGTAATGCATCTTTCCCATGTTTATAACAGTACCACAGCAAAATGACATTGCTAAAGGAAAAAATGTCATTTAAAACTGCTCGCGGCTGTAATGTATTGTAGGATCCCGGCAATATAAATAAAAATACCAAAGAAAATTGGCATGGATGCCCCCCCCCCCCCCCCCAAAATCCATACCAGGCCCTTCAGGTCTGGTATGGATATTAAGGGAAACCCTGCATGAAAATTAAAAACAAAAATGGCGTGGGGGTCCCCCAGGCCCCCAGGCACTATATACTCAGAACAGCAGTATATATACTATACGGCCTGCCCTATATGCTCTGCAGAAAAATTGGGCCTTAAGTGCTGGTGGTGCCAGAACACTGTAACCCATCACAGTTACTCTTGTTGGGTGTAGGAACGGGCCCTGCTGTTAAATATTACATCAAAAATTGTAATTACATGGCCCTGTTAAACAGAGGCAGAAAAATTGGGCCTTTGGTTTTGGTGGCGCCAGAAAACTGTAACCCCTCAGAGTTACTCTTGTTGGGCGCAGGAACGAGTCCTGCTTAACTATTATTTCAAAAATTGTAATTACATGCCCCTGTTAAACAGGGGCAGAAAAATAGGGCCTTAGGTGGCAGTGCCCTTAACCAAAAATATTGTTGGAAGCTAGCATCATCTAGATTGAGGAGGAATAGGATAGTCAGCATAGGTAGTCTTCAAGGGATCCCAGATCCATAGCAAATTCAATCAGTTACATCAGCATCAGGTGCTTGATAGCTGCTGATCCAAGACTGATTATTTTTTATGAATGTGAGCCTAACAATGGAGTCTTTGATCCATTACAAACCCTCCAGAAGCACTGAATGTGCATTCAGAAAGCCCGCTGGATGCAGGACAGACCAGTGGCTTGATTGCATATTGAGCAAGTTTTGGCCAGTGGTCCATTCTCAAGAACCAGTAACCCAGTGGATCCTCTGTTGGAAAGGTCTCCAAGTCTGCTCTTGCCCCTAGATATTCCTGCACCTTATAATGCAGACGCTGGCGATGGTTGCTTGAACTTTGTTTAAAGGCATCGGTCGCCAGCCACCTTCTCCACAGCTTTTCCTCTGACTGAATGAAGCCTCAGCAACATGTTGTCCAGCACCAGGAATGTGGATCAAGAAGGGTTGCCAGCCAGTAATGACCCCTCTCCTTGATACCATGAATTCTAGGGTCCTTTCGCAGGCTTTGCAGAATCAGGGAGGCCATGCAGCGTAAGTTTGCAGAGGCATTCAAATGTGAGTCCTCTGGGTCACTAAGGATCACGTTATCTGTAACTACCTCCTCTAAGCCACATACAACTCGTTGGGTTTCTGGGGACTGAAAACCATCCCTTGAAGACTGCTGCTGAGTGTTATCCTTTACATCCATTCTGACACAATCTTCCTCCTCTTCTTCCTGTGTGTTTGGCGGGCCAGCAGGAATGCTATCTGGATAAAGGGGGCCTTGAGAGAAAAGGAGTCCTCCTCTTCCGCTGTTCTGCCTTAAGTGCCCTGTCCATGATTCCACGAGGCGTGTGCTCCAGCAGGAAGATTAGAGGGACAGTGTCACTGATGCATGCATTGTTGCTGCTCACCATCCTTATGGCCTCCTCAAATGGTGACAGGACAGTGCATGCATCCTTGATCAGTAGCCACTGGCATTATGAAAAGAAGCCAAGCTCCCCTGACCCTGTCCTGGGGCCATACTCGCACAGGTACTCACTGATGGCCCTCTGCTGTGTGTGCAGCCACTGCAGCATTGCCAACGTTGAGTTCCACCTGGTGGGCATGTCACAAACTAGGCATTTGGTGGGCAGCTTCCTGGCTGAAGCTGGCGGGGCGTCAACCACCTCTGATTCTGCCCCTGCAGAGCTGACAGAATGTCTGCCCCAGTGTGGCTCCTGTCCCCTAGGCAGACCAACTCAAGCACCACGTGGTGTCTTTTAGGCTGACTACTTGCGTAGCCCCTTGAACGCTTACGGAGCGCTGCTGGTTCAGAGGACAAATCTTCAGAAGAGGCCATAGAGAAAGAAGAAGTGGAGGGGGTGGAGGAGAGCGCTGTGGCTGAATCACCACTAGCATATTGGAGGCATGGTGGCGGAACAAGCTCCAACAACACTGACCCTGTCCTGCATCCTTCCCAGCTGCCAGCAGAGTTACCCAGTGCACCGTGACGAAAAGGGAACGTTCCTGCCCATGCCTGCTGGACCATGAGTCAGTGGTAATATGAACCTTACTGCTGACTGCCCTGTCCAACGAGGCCAAAACATTGCCTTCCACATGCTGGTAGAGAGCCGGAATAGCCTTCTGTGAAAAGAAGTGGCGTTTTGGAATCTGCAGCTGAGGTACAGCACATTCCACAAATTCACAAAAGGGGGCAGAGTCTACCAGCTGAAAAGGTGGCAGTTGCAGTGCTAGCAATTTGGCCAAGCTAGCATTTAGACGCTGAGCATGTGGATGGGTGAGACCAAATTTATTTTTATGGTTCAGCAACTGGGTTAGGGAAATTTGACTGCTAAAATCTATTGGTGGTGTACTGCTAGCAGATTGGCTGCAAGTACTTGGGACACCTATTGTTATACCTTCATTTCCTCTCAGTGCAGGTTTGTGAGAGGACTGGAGGTATAGTAGGGTTGAAGATCCCAGATGAGGAGCAAGGAGAATTCCGCCTGATGTGGGTCTTTCAAGTTCTTTTGCCAACGGACTGCATGGCAAGTTGTGATATGTCTAGTCAAGCATGTGGTGCCCAAGCGGCTGCTGTTCTGGCCATGCTTGATCAGCTTCAGACATAGGTTGCAAACAGCAATGGTGCGATCTGCTGCACACGCGTCGAAAAAGGCCCACACCAAGGAACTTTTAAAAGCTCTGCGATGTGATGCAATAGGGTGGCTGCCCTTAAGCTGCCCCCTAGAGGACATCCTGCTCATTGGAGTTGTGCCTCCTCCTCTCTTCTCTCAGGCACCCAAGTACAGTCAGTGACCTCATCATCCCCTCCCTCCTCGTCACTGGAGCAAACTTGGCAGTATGCTGCAGCTGGGGGAACATGACTGCCAGTTTCTTGTCCTTCTGTGGCACCCCCTCTCTCTAGGCTCACGTTACTCCCTTCCTCAACCTGTGAACCAACATGGGAGCCTTCAAATCGCTGGGCATCCTCCAGCAGCATATAACCTACACTGTGGAATAATAATTTTGGGGACTCCTCCATGCATGGTGGTGGGGCTACGGAAGGAGTGACTGTGGATAAGGAGCCAGTGGAATAGGCCGCTTTGGCTGCTGCGTTGGAAGGCAAACTACTCTGAGCCTGGATGACAGAGGATGAGGAGGATGAGGACGGCTTCGTTATCCACTCCACCAACTCCTCTGCATGTTGTGGCTCAATAACACGGCCAGCAGCAGAAAAAAAGGACAAGCGTGCCCCACGATCACCTGCAGAGGATGCACGATGTCCATGACCACCACTGTTGACTGTAGACACAGAGGCTGCTTGCCCACTTTTAGTGGCCTGTGAGCATCTGCCTCTCCTTGGTGGCCTTCCTGACATGATGTATTTTTTGTTTTGCAACACCACACTACACTGTATTATAAACTGTGTACACCGTCTGAAGTGTATTAGAAACGGTACATCACTGAATGCACTGTAGATATAGGCTACACTGGATGCAGAGTGTATGTATATATATATATATATATATATATATATATTAGACTGTGTGTATATATATATATATATATATATATATATACACACCGCCTAAAGTGTATTAGAAACACCACCGAATGCACTGTAGATATAGGCTATACTGGATGCAGAGTATATATATATATATATATATATATATATATATATATATATATATATATATATACAGTAACTCACAAAAGTGAGTACACCCCTCACATTTTTGTAAATATTTTATTATATCTTTTCATGTGAGAACACTGAAGAAATGACACTTTGCTACAATGTAAATTAGTGAGTGTACAGCTTGTATAACACTGTAAATTAACTGTCCTAGCTAATTTAGCTGTTAAATTTGGTGTTTTCGCTCTCATTATCTCATACTGGTCACTGGAAGTGCAACATGGCACCTCATGGCAAAGAACTCTCTGAGGATATGAAAAAAAAGAATTGTTGCTCTACATAAATATGGCCTAGGCTATAAGAAGATTGTCATGACCCTGAAACTGAGCTGCAGTACGGTGACCAAGACCCTACAGCAGTTTAACAGGACAGGTTCCACTCAGAACAGGCTTCGCCATGGTCGACCAAAGAAGTTGAGTGCACGTGCTCAGTGTCATATCTAGAGGTTGTCTATGGGAAATAGACATATGAGTGCTGCTAGGTTGAAGGGGTGGGGGTCAGCCTGTCAGTGCTCAGACCACACACTGCATCAAATTGGTCTGCATGGCTGTCATCCCAGAAGGAAGACTCTTCTAAAGATGATGCACAAGAAAGCTCGCAAACAGTTTTCTGAATACAAGCAGACTAAGGACATGGATTACTGGAACTATGTCCTGTGGCCCGATGAGACCAAGATAAACTTATTTGGTTCAGATGGTGTCAAGCATGTGTGGTGACAACCAAGTGAGGTGGTGGGAGTGTCATGGTCTGGGGCTGCATGAGGACTGCCGACACTGGGGAGCTACAGTTCATTGAGGGAACCATGAATGACAACATGTACTGTGACATACTGAAGCCGAGCATGATCCCCTCCCTTCAGAGACTGGGCCGCAGGGCAGTATTCCAACATGATAACAACCCCAAACACATCTCCAAGAAGACCACTGCTTTGCTAAAGAATCTGAGGGTAAAGGTGATGGACTGGCCAAGCATGTCTCCAGACCTAAACCCTATTGAGCATCTGTGGGGTATCCTCAAACGGAAAGTGGAGGAGCGCAAGGTCTCTAACATCCACCAGCTCTGTGATGTCGTCATGGAGGACTGGAAAAGAACTCCAGTGGCAACCTGTGAAGCTCTGGTGAACTCCATGCCTAAGAAGGTTAAGGCAGTGCTGGAAAATAATGGTGGCCACACAAAATATTGACACTTTGGGCCAAATGTGGACATTTTCACTTAGGGGTGTACTTACTTTTTCCAGCAGTTTAGACATTAATTGCCCTGTGTTGAGTTATTCTGAGGGGACAGCAAATTTACACTGTTTCACAAGCTGTACACTCCATACTTAACATTGTAGCAAAGTGTAATTTCTTTAGTGTTGTCACATGAAAAGATATAATAAAATATTTACAAAAATGTGAGAGGTGTACTCACTTTTGTGAGATACTGTACATATACTAGACTGTATATATATATATATATTAATACACTGCCTGCACTGCCTGAACATAGAGTAAACACTGAATATAAAGTCTATGCTAAATACGGAGTATATATATATATATATATATATATATATATATATATATAGATATATATGTATATAGATATATACACACATATATATCTATATATATATATATATATATATATATATATATATATATATATATATATATATATATATATATATATATATATATATATATATATATACTAGACTGGCTGTATATATATATATAAATATATATATATCAAATCCACTGCCACTAACTGAATAACTTGCTTGCTTAATCTAACTCAAGCTATCTCTCTGTCCACGCCAACAACACTACACACGGGCGCTATGTAAGCAGCCTTATATAATGTGGGGCTTGGAATAAGTCCCCCTGAGCCATGATTGGCCAAAGGCACACTGCCTTTGGCCAATTTTGGCTCTCTCAGCCGAGCGTGCTGTGATTGGCCAAAGCATGCAGGTCAGGCGCATGCTTTGGCCAATCATCATACAGCAATGCACTGCGAACAGGCAAACACCCGATTTTCGAGTCGAACTTATGTTCGACCCGAACATTGAGCTCATCCCTAGCCATTATCTGTAGTCACCTGTGTAGAATTCCAGATGTAGGGGCCTCAAACGTGCAAAATTATTCCAAATACCTTACAAAATTAAACACAGCTGAATTTACACGAAATAGGAACTTAATTGCACCTAATTATTTCTAAAAAGATTATTAGGTCAAATAGAAATATGAAATCTAGATAAAAAAGCTATAACAAAAAGCAGGATATTCTGAGTAACTGAGTAGAGATTATTCAATCCAAACTCAAGCTGACGCAGTTTAGGAAAATGACAAAATATTTGAACTGTTTGCCACTGTTGCAACCAGTTACCATTCGTACAATACCTGGCTTTTGAACTCCGGTCGGGTGGCACTGAAGGGCCAGTAATAGGAGTTGACTAATTTGCCACCCCCCTCTTCTTACTATAAAATTCAGGTTTCCCATCAGTTTTTGTCAGTTTGCATGTGGAGTTGTCATAAATAGGAACAGCTTATATTTTCAGGGAGATACAGTTACTGCTATATGTGCTATATAATGCTAGATACAGAGCTATACGGTGCTATATACAGTGCTGTATTATTCTACGTAACAATAAATTGTTGTGTGGTGAGTCACAAAGTATGTTGTGTACCGCTGTGTTGTGAAGTGCTATTGTCATGGTCTAGCATTATGCTCGAAGGCCAATGGCTGCAGCAGTAGAGAGGTTCACAAATAGAAAGAAACATACCAGCAGTTCCTCCTAGTGGATGACACTGGTTCACTCAAGGCATTCCTGATGGTGGAGATGGGTTTGGCTGCATGCTAGTACCAGGTTGTGGTCCTCAGGATCGCCTCACCAGGAAGTGAAAAAGCCAGGGTCTGGTAGCAGATGTAACAGGTAGGGATGCATCCCCAGATGATGCCTGTTTAGGCGAAACGTGTTGGGTTGTCATGCTGATTCCAGAGTTACTCTCCTATTTTGAAGCGCTTGTTTTTATCTTTGGAAATGTAAGTGTATTTTCTATACTTTTACAATAAACATTCCTCACGGAATTACACTATGTGCCCCCTACTTCTCCTTTTTACCCTTATGGTTGGGCTGACCTGCCTCCAAATTTAATCTGGTGAATTCACCATCCTGGAACGTCCATTTGGAGGTTGCGTCCATACAGTGAAACTGTGCCTTCCTGGTTACCCTGTAAAAGCTTGATTGACTCATCAGGTGTACGCTTGTATGAGTTCAATCTTTCCAGTAAGCGACTGGTGCTTCTAGTGGTGGAATCTCTATGTCACTCACAATATTTTCTGATGCACATTTAACACTCCAATGACTGTCATTTATTCCATTGGACCATACATTCTGGAACATATTAGGACCTCTCAAAAGTCCCTTATACTTACATATGGACTTTTACACTGCTGTGCTGGCTGCTAGTTTTTGTTTTCTGTTTAGACAGCGTGGTATATTTGCTTTCACAGTTGGCAGGAAGCCTGGCATCTGATCCAGCAGTTACGCCGGCTTACAGTAGAGGTGACCGGATCATCTCTGATAACCTCAATGGTCTAAGAGACGGGAAGCAAGTAGCATTTTTGGAACTTCCGGTTTCCCCAGATGTAAATGGTGTCATTTTTAATCAGTGAAAGCATCTGAGCACTCCAGTCTTGGTGTGATCAGATGCTTTTAAGGACATCCAGGGTCTAATAGGATCTCAGAGTGGGCCTATATACTCTGCACTTTTGTCCTTCCCTAGTAGTGTATAAATGTTTCTTCTGGTCCAGGATTTACCACCATGGAATGGACAAGTGGCAAAATCTTCCTCTCTCTCTCTCTCCTTTCTGGTTTCCAGGCTATGACAGCAGGGGCAGGAAGTGATATAAATAATTATACAAAAACTGTGATATTAGAAGCTAAAAGTAGAGGGCAGTGAATCCCTTCATTAATATAATCAGCTTTACGGCTAGTCCATACTCAGCTGTCTCTCAGTCAAGCTGCAGCCAATCAGAGTGGCAATCTTCCCCTACTGTGGGGATGCTGCCAATTAGGAAGACTTTTTCCTCTTGCCTTGTCTATTTAAACTTAGTGTGGCTCTCACTCGCTAGGGCAACACTTTTAAAAGAAAGCTGTTGAGCCTTGTACCTATCCAGCCTGCTTTCCTTCATTGATCATAATATACCAACCATTGGCTTTTTTTCCTGGTTACCTGAGTCTGCTACCTACTCAGACCCTTGGCTTCATTCCTAGCTACCTGAATCCACTATTGACTTGGCCTGCTCCCTGCGTATCCACTGCTGCTGCTTGACCTGACCTCTTGTCTGCACCTTACCTACAGATCTACTTGATGGTACCTTCTTGTCCATGAATCCCTGGTTTTGAGTGGGGTGAGCCTGGGGGTTGTAACCTGGGGTCAACACACAGTGAAATCCATTTTTACCATCAGGAGCTCTGGTGAATACAAGCTGACCCTCTGCACCCTGGGGGCTCTTGCATTACCTGTTCCTACCAGGGACTATTTACGCTGTGGTGTGGTGTTTTACTGTATAGCAGCTGTTAGCCTATTCTTCTTGGTTAATTCTACAACCTGTCTTTACAGTGTAGCTAGAGGGGCCACATCAGTGCAGCCACCATCCCGACACTTCTGTTTTAATCTGAAAAATAACCTTTAATTTGTAATCCTTCAAAGCTAAAAAAGCCATGAGTTCCACAAGAAATTGTAGAAATAATGCCTATAGAGTGTGCATAATTGTTCTTCCTTTTTTTGTATAAAAATACACTTTATTATATGTGGCCTAAATAATTCACAATACTCCAACTGTTGTAATGCTGTCTATGTGGTCTGAGTTATTGTTCTTTTATGTTCTTTTGATATTTTTCTGTTTACAAACTATTTATTAAAGTACAGTCAGGTCCATAAATATTGGGACATCGACGCAATTCTAATCTTTTTGGCTCTATACAACACCACAATGGATTTGAAATGAAACTAACAAGATGTGCTTTAACTGCAGACTTTCAGCTTTAATTTGAGGGTATTTACATCCAAATCAGGTAAACGGTGTGCAGTTAAAGCACATCTTGTTTGTTTCATTTCAAATCCATTGTGGTGGTGTATAGAGCCAAAAAGATTAGAATTGTGTAGATGTCCCAATATTTAAGAACCTGACTGTATGTATAGTATATAATATCATGACAATTTACAAAAGAGGATATATATCACAAGTACAAATTTTTACCATAAAGCAAACAATAATTTAGAAGCATACAGAGAATCTCCAGAGCATCTGAATCGGTAAACTTACATATATATAGGCCAATAGAGAATCAAAAGTGTGCCCAATGGCACTAAGCATTTAACCTATGGTAACATAAACACGTATAAGTTCAAGGCACAAGTATATGACAGTGGGTCTTTTATGCATCCCATTTATGAGAGAACAAGTGCATCTTATCCTGTAAGGTATACAAGATCCTTTCCATTAATATGATACTATCAACTCTATCCAAAATTGTAGATAAGGGAACCATTGGGGACTTCCAGTGTAGAGCAGTGGCCCATACAGTTGACACGCAAATTTGTGAATTACCCTATCCTCTTTATGTAAAATGTATGAAATTGGAGCACCAATAAGGCCCATCTGCATTGTAAGATTTAATGGAGTGCCTGATATCATTGAGGCTATAGCGGATATCTTGCTCCAGCCTGAAGAAATTTTCCCAAAAGGTATGTTTAAAGGAACCTAAGAGTGGACAACCACGAAAACATAATCCTGAGGTTCCAGGAAAGATAGCTTGGAGTTTGGAGGGGGTGTAGTACCACCTGGTCAATACTTTAACCACTTCCGGACCGCCTGCCGTCATTATACATTGGTACTTTGGCGTTAAATACCGGGGTTATGGTTATGGTCGTGTTGCTTTTGCTCATATATGACTCATGAAGATTGTATACTACTACTTTGCACACCACTGTCATGTTTGTTTATGATAGGGGTTTTATGTAATACATTTTTCTATTTTTCTAAATATTTGTGTATTTTTTTCAAAAGTTCGCCCTTAAAGTCCCTTTTAGTACTGGGGGGTACTTACCTTTTTGCATAGTATTTTCTTAAACAGCAGGCGGCCTGCTTTAAGATAAAAGTGGTCTCTACGGCAGATTTGCCGCAAAATCACTTTTATCGGCAGCGGGAGGCGACCCCCTCATCCCGCCACGTCACGGTCTTCTCAGCCCTTTTATCGGCAGCGGGTGGTGACCCCCCTCATCCCGCTACGTCCTGGTAGTCTCAGCCCCTTACCGGAGCCGTCAGTAGCAGCAGAGACGATCCCATCCTTTCCCCTGAGAAGCAGAAAGTCGAGTGAGGGAATGATGGCCCCCACTCGACTCAATGCCGTTGGATGACGGAAGCGACGTCAAACGTCACTTCTGCCCAACAGCCTTAAAGGGTCAATTTTCTTTTATTGAAAGAAATATTACTTTTTTAAAAAAGAATGTATTGCATCTAAGTGTAAATGTGAGATCTGAGGTTTTTTTGACCCCAGATCTCACATTAAAGAGGTCCTGTCATGCTTTTTTTCCATTACAAGGGATGTTCGCATTTCTTGTAATAGAAATAAAAGTAATACAATTTTTTTTTTAAAGGGACAGTGTAAACATAACAAATAAAATAAATAAGAGAAAATAAATACATTTAAAGCACACCGTCCCTGCATGCTCAAGCGCAGAAGCAAGCGCATATGTAAACGGTGTTCAAACCACACATGTGAGGTATTGCTGCGATCATTATAGTGAGAGCATGTCTCTGAAGCCTGGGAAGCAGACGTGGCTTGTCTATTAAAGGTCTCTGACACAAAGACAGATGCTGCATCATCCTGAGGGGCCTCTGCCGCAACATTCATCTGGAGGACAGAGAATTTCCAGCAGTTCAAAATTTGTGACTGGAACGGGTGTGCATTTTAATACCCGGAAATTACGTCACTGAACATGATGGAGGAGTTTATAGCCCACGTTTAACCAAATCGGGCTTCTTCAGAGAGAAAACATTACATTTAAAAATTGACAAGCATCTGTGAGCAGGAACTGACTGGAGCCACCGGTGGGGGCATACAAACTCGGCGTTCGTGGATATGTGTCTACACTCATTTTAGCAAATGTGAGTACATCCCCTTTTGGTCCATCCCTGTCTCACTGTGGTCATCACGGAGTCACACCATATATGTGTTTTATGTCATTTTTTACATATCAGCTGGAATATCCATTACTGGGATATCCTTTCAACCTTGCATCCACCAGCTTACCTGTGGTCTGCGATCAGCATATGCTGTACACCTTACAGCAGTGAGGTGAGCTGCTTGCAGACACAGAGGTGCTATCACTGAAGATTTTTTCTGGCAGACTTACGCTGCTTGGTGGTGGGACTGTTTCATATTCATGTTTTATGGACTCATTCAGTCTTTTTTGATTTACATTTATTATAACTTGTTTTGTCACTTATACATTTTTGTCTCAGGTATTTTGCACCGTTTTACTATATTCTGCCTTTTTTGGACTTTTTGTATTTATGATTATATAGGCATTTGACTCACTTATTTGCCATTTGTTTTTCACACAGTCCTATTTCTTCATATTTTTTGGATTTATTTATCACATCACACATACTGTGATATTTGAGTGTATCTATGGTTGTATTCATTTTCATCATTGCTGCTTTCACCTCCACACTCTTATTCTAGTACTTTTTAGCCCCTCCCCTTCTGTTTCACAGCGCAACCACCATCATCTTTTTAATAATTAAAAGACCTCCTCTGTAACTCAAAACTGGTAACCTGTAGAAATTTTTAAACCTCGCCTATGGAGATTTTTGAGTGTCAAAGTTTGTCGCCATTCCACGCACGGGCGCAATTTTGAAGCATGCCATGTTGGGTATCAATTTACTCGGCGCAACATTATCTCTCACAATATAAAAAAAATTGGGCTAACTTTACTGTTTTCTTATTTTTTCATTCAAAAAAATTGCATTTGTAAAATATGGTGTGACATAAATTATTGCAACGACTGCCATTTTATTCTCTAGGGTGTCTGAAAAAAATATATGTAATGGGGGTTCTAAGTAATTTTCTAGCAAAAAAACCTGATTTTACACCAAGTGTAAAAAATAGGCCTGGTCCTTAAGTGGTTAAGGGCGGTCTCCCTAATCGCAAGTGATTTAGTACATTTGCGCAAATTATCCAGCATAATATCCCAGTCCTCCAGAGTAAATTGTGTCAGCCTTCCATTTACTTTTATAAGGGAGCGTACTAGCAAAATTGGAAATGACAGCTGATTTGTAGAGGCCTGAAATTAGACCCTTACCTCTAGGAGAGTTACGGCAAAGCCTTTCAAAAAATGTAATTGAGGAGGTTGGAGAGGGGTCATAGTGAGTGGTATAGAAATGGCTAATCTTCAGGTAATGGTAGAATTCTCAGTTTGGAATTGGTTTCTGCTTCGTAAAAGCTCAAATGTAGCAAATGTTTCTCTTTTTTGGAGGTCAGCTAAAGTGATAAGGGAGTTGGTATGTCACAATGAAAAGCTCTCTGGGGAAGTGAAGGCAGGAATAAAAGTGGGGTCCCCTAAAAAGGATGAACTTGGGGGAACAGAGGACACCAGGCTGAGTTTGGATTAATAACAGATCCAAAGGGATAGTGATTGAGAAGGTGCTGAGAGAGGTGAGACTATGGTTGAAAATGGAGGTTGATCATAAAATACCTGGGAGATAATAGGGGAAGATGGAGCAGGCTTCAAATCTCACCCAGGGGACTTTAGTATTGGGGATGTTCCATTGAGCTATTTCTGAAAATACAACCATAAATTGGGTAACCCCAGACCACTAGCAGATTAGGGTGTTTATCCTGCCAGATGAACCTATTAACATCTCTTTGACGGTTATCAATAAAAGATTTTGGGATAACAGTTTGGGAAACAGATTCATTTTAATGGCAGTGACTCTGCCTAAAAATGAGATCGGGAATGAACGCCAGACCTTAAGTAAATTTAGGAGCCGGGATACACATGGAGGATAATTAGCAACAAAAATAGAAGATATCTGTGGTGTAAGATAAATTCTGAGATATGCAATTTTATCAAAGGACCACTGAAATGGAAAGGACCCTCGGAGGCCTTCACACTGGGCAGTCAGTATGTTGATTGGGAGAACTGTAGAATTAGTAATATTGACTGGGATTCCCAATCTAGAGGCACATTTAGATAATAAAATATAGTATAGAAAATAAATTGGGTAAGGATACATGGGGATGAGTCAAAAAGAGCATAACATAATCTGCATACATGCAGAATTTGAACTGAGATGTTTCAGTGGGATATCCAATAATATCAGAGTGTCTTTTACTAACAGTTGCCAGGGGTTCTAAAGCTAAGGCAAACAAGGGAGAGAGGGGACATCCCTGGTGGGTTCCTTAGCCCAGTGTGAAGAAATCCAAATTACAACCCAGTAGTTTTATTCTCATTTGTGGAGAGTGGTAAAGGGCCTGTACACCGAAAAGAAACTCATCCCTAAAGCCCATACATTGCATCAATAAAAATAGATAGGGTCAAAGCACACTATCAAAGGCCTTGTTAATGTCAAGGCTTAATAATAAAACCCGTTTTGAGTGTAAATAAGTGTCTTGGAGAACATTCATTGTAAGGCAGATGTTATCTGTAATTAACCTGATAATTCCGATTGATCAGAAGAGGTCAGAGACCAGAAGAAGAGGTCAGAGATAATAGAGGCTAGCCTATCAGCCCAAAACTCTACTAAATATTTTGAGGCCATTGTTAATGACCGATATCGGTCTATAGTTTTGTAGGAATAAATGGTCCTTGAGAGGTTTCGGTAGAAGGGACATATTGGCCAAGGTCATTTCATCTGGGAAGTGACTGCTACAAAGGATATCATTAAACATAGTAGTTGATTTTGGAGTTAGGATAGGGGCATAATGTTTATAAAAACTAGCGATAAACCCATCTGGGCCTGGAGCCATGGATCTTTTTAAGGATTTAATGACTCGAAGGATCTCTTCATCTGTGCAGGGGGCATTGAGAGTGTTTAATTGGGAGGCTGATAGAATGGGAAAAGGAAGGGAGGAAAACCATGTTAGTGACTCTTAACATGGGGAGGAAGAAGAGGGGGCAAGCAGAGTTGATTAACATTTTTCAAAAATGCTAAAAACATCTTTTGGAAGTGAAGCTATGTTACCTTTAGAGTTACGGAGTTTATATACATGGGGAGGATGTGTGATTTAGTTTTTTGGGCAAACATGGAGATATTGTGTAAGAGAAAATGAGCTTTCGACCAACGGAGGGATTTTTCTGTTTTGGCTGATAGCAAGGTATTCCGTTCCAACCACTTCTGAGCAATCAGGTGGCGATTAGATGGTGTTGGGTTTCAATTTGTAATCTATATAATCTTTCACGCTCTTTGGCCAGAGTAGATATTTGTTGCCAGCGTTCTTTATTTTTCACTGATGCTATGCTAATAAGATGGCCTAGTAAAACAGCCTTGTGGGCCACCCACAATGTGCTAGGGAAGATATCTGGCATGGAAATTAAGGTAAAGTATTCCTGTATAGCTTCAGAGATTTTCTGATGGACAGTTGGGTCAGTAAGAAGAGAGTCATTCAGACACCAGGTGTATGGAGTGTCCAAAAGACCAATAAGAGTGGTGGTTAAGGATACAATTTGATGATCGGACCATGGGCAGAGATGAATCCCAGACTTGGTGGAATTGGCCAGAATAATGGGGGTAAAATAGATATAATTCAGTCTGGCGAAAAATTCATGAGGGTGAGAGTAAAATGTATAATCTTTATCACTGATGTTATGAGATTGCCAGGAATCTATCAATTAAAGTGAAGGTAGTGATTTAGTTAGCGATTTGGGGAACAAGGTTAAAATCACTGCCAGGTGAGGTGAAGTATATCTTTCCAGAACCTAGAAATAGGCAGAAAAGAATGTGGCTTGAGCCGCATTAGGAGCACATGTTTTGATATTTTTCTTTGATTTTCTTTGATATACTGTATTTACACATAAATGTTGATTTTTGTAATGAACAACTGCCTGCTCTGTTTCTAAAATCAAGTTGAACTGCGTCAAGCCGCTTCAGTGCTGACTATGGAGTCTGTACAATACTTCTGGTCTTTGTCTCATAAATAACATTTTTATTTCACAATAAAACCTGTCTTGTCTCTCCATCTTACATTCTGACCTAGAAAACTGCTTACCTAATGTGCAGCAGATCTGTATAATATTTCTGGCTGTTTTCCCTAAAACCATGCACTCATTATTTATTTCTTGATAAAACTGTCTTGTCTCACCCTCTTACACTGCAGCTCAGCTCAGCTCAAGCGAGCTGCTTACTTTCTCTCCATACACTGTGCTATACAGTATGTCTGGGTATTGTCTCTGAAATTTTTATTTCACAACTGCCTCATTTCTAGACGTGGGTGTGAATGATATGGGCAATGAGAAGAAAGTAAGGGATTAAACAATCTATGAGTAAACTTATGCAAGTCATGAGCAGGATGAGTAAGTAATAACAACCAGTAGATGATCAACCAGGTAATGTCAGCAACAGGTCAGGAGAAAAGAAGTACAGGAGAAAAGGAGAGAAGAGACCATGTTAACGCTACTCCTAATGTCTTATTTTTCAGTATTATAAGCATAAATCACTCAGGAGCCCTCCTATCAATGCTTAAGCCAGTTAAACACATTCCAGAGTGTATAAAGAAAAGGTTATTGTCACCATCAGTGACTTACAGCCGTGCAGGGTACAGCATTGGATTCTTGATATTAATTACACGCAATATCTGTTTGGCCTCAATATATTTAGCTCCTTGCTTGTTTGTTTCTGTAGCAAAGTCTCCAACAACTGCCACAGTGCTATTTTGAAAGGGTATATTGCCTATATTCCTGGTAGGTCAAAGAACTAGATCGTGGTCACTAAAATTAAGTAGTTTGACAAAATAAAATAAAGTAGTTATCGCTGTTATACAGTAGGCTTATAGTGGGCGTGGAGCTTGATTGAATTTACCCACTCTTCCAGAAATACAGAATTTACCCACTCTTCCAGAAATATAGGTGAAGGCGCCAATGGTATAAGGAAGCAAGGATATACACCAGCAAGGATCTGTGTCCTAAATACAGCAGTTTAACTGTGAAGGCTTGATACCCCCTTGAGGGGAGAGCTCTCTGGTGAGTGCATTAACATAGGGGAGCACGAAGTGGAGCACCTGCACGTTCAATACGTATACAAGCACGGATAAAAGGCACTAGTCACTTTGATTTTGAACATTGGTTTACATCATTTCAACATAAGAAAGGACTGATCATTATTATTATTATTATCATTTCCAGGACTTGTTTATTTATACACTGTATTCAATCATTGGGATTTCACCAGTTACCAATTGGTTAATTGATTTCAGTTCATTTATTTATTATTGATGGCTTGCACATGTAATTTTTTTACACTAACCAGCACTTGTCACTTGGAAGGATTTTACTCTGATTGTCATATATTTTTATAGCACCTGTTATCTACACTATGGGGTTTATTTACAAAAGGCAAATCTACTTTGCACTACAAGAGCACTGCAAGTGCACTTGGATGTGCTGTCACTGTAGATCTCTAGGGGGACATGCAAGAAAAATAAAAAACAGCATTTTTGCTTGCACATGATTAGATGATAAAATCAGCAGAGCTTCTCCTCATTTCAGATCTCAGATCTACAGCAACTGCACTTCCAAGTGCACTTGCAGGGGACTTGTAGTGCAAAGTGGATTTGTCTTTAATAAATCAACCCCTATGTGGTTTATTCATGGTATATGATGTTAGTCACAGCATATCAATAAGGTATACTAGCAATAGCACTTTCAAACACACATTAATAGAGCAGTGCCACGCCCACTATAATTTCTCTTTCTTTTCTACATTGGACCCTATCTACATAGGGGTCTCAGTGGAGGCAGCAGCTCTCATAACAGCATTTGCACAACCATCTGCATGGAACAGCCCCACATTTATCTATACAGGAGGCTTGTTCCACTTCAAAGTTGGAGTAGAACTTTTCTATGTCATACGTTGTAATCAAGAGGGATTCCAAAAATCCTACAGGATCGGGAGTAGTAATCAAGAGAAATTCCAAAAACCCCGCATCTATGCTTTTTTAGGCATCAAAAGTAGAGGTTAGTTCTGCATCAGTTATTTTCAATATCATCCTGTTTCTGCTGCAAAGCATATAGTTGGAGGTAATGTTGATCAAATATGTTCTGTAAAGGATTTAACTGATCTTCCAAAGTAGTACAGTACCCATTCTAGTGTTAGTCTCTGTGACTCCAACTCTTATGCCCTGTATACATGATCAGACATTGATCGGACATTCCGACAACAAAATCCATGGATTTTTTTCTGACGGATGTTGGCTCAAACTTGTTTTGCATACACCCGGACGCACAAAGTTGTCAGAAAATCCGATCGTTTTGAATGCAGTGACGTAAAACAAGTACGTCAGGACTATAAACGGGGCAGTAGCCAATAGCTTTCGTCTCTTAATTAATTCTGAGCATGCATGGCACTTTGTGCGTCGGAATTGTCCACACACGGTCAGAATTTACGCAAACTGATTTTGTTGTCGGAAAATTTTATAGCCTGCTCTCAAACTTTGTGTGTCGGAAATTCCGATGTAAAAAGTCAGATGGAGCCCACACACGGTCGGAATTTCCAACAACAAGCTCCGATCGCACATATTCCATTGGAAAGTCCCACCGTGTGTACAGAGCATTAGTTTCTGTAAGTCACACTGAATCAAAAAAATATCTATCCTACATTCTTCTATCTTAGTGGTAAAAGTATTGTGGCACGTAGAAATAGCTTCAGTTACTGTCAGATGGATTATAGTCCTGTGTCTCAGGAAGGATCCCTCTCTTTGAGCATTGTTTTAGTTCTTTGCAATACCTGTCCATCTGGCCAGAGACCACAGAGGCATACTTTGGAGGCAACATGAAAGGTCACAGAGGAAGTGAATCACTCAGATAAAAGCCACTCTAATGTGCAGGATAGAGGGAAGGGTCAATGCTGTGCAGAGCTGCAGCAAGACACATCTCACCCCATGCTGTGCCATACCACACACCCCTATATTGACATTTTATTGGCAGACAATACAGTGTGGTATTACATGGTAGGAAACAGTTTGCCATTGTTTGGCAATTGGTATGACATCAAGGGCTTTAGCTTTATTTATTTTTTATTGGTATGTGCATAGGCGTGCGCAGGGGGTGTGCCCATAATGCCTGGGCACACCCTAATCACCCCCTGTACCTCCCAAATACTTCCAAAGTGCCTTGGATTGGGTGGGACCATCCAGAGATTTCATTTAAATCCAAAAGTCCCACCATGCTTAATAGCTGAGCCGTTCAGCACTCTGTGTCTCCCATGCAGCTGCGTTTGACACAGGCAGCTACAGAGGAAGCAATGTTCGTTTATTCCGGGATGAGGGCGGGTAGTAAAGGACCGGCACAGGGAGTAGGGAGGTGGGGCTGTGATTGACAGTGATTGGCATTGTACGGTGGAGGGGGCGGGTGTTGAAGGCCGGTGCGGTAGTGGGGGCATCCTTTAGCACCTGCCTCCTGCCTGGCATAAACAAACAGCATTTCCCCTGTAGCTGCCTGTAACAAGCACAGCTGTAGGGGAGACAGAAAGAAGATTCACTTATGTCTGTTCTTCCCCGTGGGACTCTTTACAGTACTCAAGGTAGTGCAGCTTTGGCTCTTCTCCCCCTTCTTCTATTCCCTGGTCCAAAGGATGGGGCTATGAGTAGCTGTAATTTAGCCCTGCCTACTGAACTAGGGAATAGGAGAAGGAGGAGAAGAGTTGGAGCTGCGGTCTCCCGAGTACTGTGAAGAGTCTAGGGAGAAGGAGAAAAGAAGCAAACAGTGCAGAGTTGAAACAGTGAGTTACTTACTACTGCACTCTGTGTTACTGCTGACCCCTGATCTCTGCCTCACTTAGCACTGACCTCTGAACTTCACCTTAGTACTGACCTCTGAACTCTGCCTCACTTAGCATTGACCTCTGAGCTCTTTCCCACCTAGCACTGACCTATGACCTCTGTCTCACTTAACACTGACCTCTGAACTCTGCCTCACTTAGCTTTGACCTCTGAACTCTGCATCACTTAGCTCTGACGTCTTTCTCACTTAGTACTGACCCCCAACTTCTTAGCCCTGACCTCTGAACTCTTCCCCGCTTAGCACTGACCTCTGAACTATGCCTCACTAAGTACTGACCCCTAACCTCTGTCCTCTGAACTTTCCATCAATTAGCACTGACTTCTGAACTCTGCCTCACTTAGCTATGACCTCTGCCTCACTTAGTACTGACCCCTAGGCTCTCCCTCACTTAGCACTGACCTCTGAACTCCATCTTACTTACTTGATGTTGTACAACACGACCATCCCCTGACTGTGATACCTAGCATTGTGACCCCTTCGGGGTGAGTCGGTCTCTTCCCTGCCAACTATTCTAGATACTTTCATACATTACTATTGCTCCCTCTATACCTCTGTGCTATCTGTTGATTTTCAGCACCAAGACCTTGCAGCCTGGCTGGACCCACTGTTACTCGGCTGGCGTTCAGATGCAGGCAGAGAGGCCCTGTTGAGACCGCCGATCGGTGGCTTTGGTGGCAATTGGGTCCTTCCCAGCTGGGAAATCCCCAGACGGCCTCCCCATGGAATTTTACAAGACCCATGGGGCTCTACTTGCCCCCATATTGGCCCAACTATACTCCCGGTGTTTGGTTGATGGTGCCCTTCTGGCCTCCATGAGCCATGCTCATTTTGTATTGATCTACAAAGCTCCAAAAGACTCTACCTCATGTGCATCATACAGGCTAATTGCTCTTTTTAACACAGATTTCAAAATTCTTACAAAACTGCTCAGCACAAGATTGCAGCCTTTATTACCAATCATCATTGAGTCTGATCAAACCGGCTTTATGGCCCACAGGGCAACTGACGTTAACTTGAGAAGACTGTTTACCAACATTCATGCCCATCATCTCAATGAGGGTTCTAGGGTGGTGGCCTCCCTGGACATTGAAAAGGCTTTCGATACCGTGGAGTGGCCCTTTCTTTGGAAGGTCCTCTGTAGAATGGGGTTACCCCTAATATTCATAAAAATGGTTGCAAATATTGTAGAAAAATCCCACTTCAGCTATTAAGATGGGAGGGGGCCTGTCACAGCCCTTCTCTCTATCTAGAGGCACTCGGCAGGGTTGCCCTCTTTCTCCAGCTTTATTTGCCATTGCGATAGAGCCGGTAGCAGAGGCCCTTCGCACCTCCCTACATATCAAGGGGCTGAATGTTGGATGGCTGGAGGAGTGGGTGGCCCTATACGTGGACAACCTCCGACTTTTCCTTAATGACGCTGAATCATCTCTCAAAGGGGCCCTACAGGTCCTTAACACATTTTCATCTGTCACAGGCCTTAAAGTTAATTGGGTCAAATCCCTACTATTCCTACCGACCCTGCAGCCCGCACCTATGCTCCCCCAGATATTCCCCTACAATAGGTTAAGCACTTTAGGTGTCTTGGAATGGTGGTCTCCAGACAGGCTTCAGAATATGTATCTCTAAATTTATCCCCCCATTCAAGAGGTTCGGTTAAAGCTGAAGGCATGGGAGTCACTACACCTATCACTCCTAGGACGAATAAATCTGATAAAAATGAAAATCCTACCTAAATTTACGTACTTATTTCGCCACTCCCCACAATGGTTCCCTAAGTCCTTACCCACCTAAATTGTCTTCTCTCTTCCTTTATATGGGGACCTCAGTCCCCTAGATACCGATGGTCCACACTGATGCGCCTGGCCTCTCAGGGAGGCCTGGCATTCCCTTATTTTTATAAATATTTTTTGTCCACCCAGTTAGTCACCACTGCCTGGTGGCTCAGCCCAGACACATCTAATTCTGCTACCTTGGTTGAGGCGACAGTGGTGAATTCTCTTGAAGCTCTGAAACTACTATTGTTCCGAGGCCCAGGGGCCCTTATCAACTGACACCATCCATGCACACTACATTGCGTGCGTGGGGAGTTGGATTTAAGATTGAGCGATACCCTAAACAAGCAATCTCTCCTAATGCCCCCCTGTGGTTGAACCTCACTTTGAAGTACATGTACAAATTGCCGGAACCCCATGCCTGGACCAAATTCAACATAAAAACAATCACCCAGGTAGTCATCAACCAATCCCTGGTCCCTCTTTCCAAACTGATTTCTGATTTCAATGTCCCACATACCTATTTTTTTCATTATCTCCAGTTCTCCCATGCCTTCAGCAGCCAATTCCCTCGCTCTGCCCACCAGATTGTCAAGTCCACACTGGAGGACCTACTTAGGTCAGACTGTATAAGGAAGCCCACTTCCCAACTATACTCCCATCTGGTAATGACCTCCTTGCCTGTTCTAGAGAAACTTAGAGCCCAGTGGTCACATGACATCCCAGACCTGGATAATGATGACTGGGACGACATATGGGATTTCCCTTTCAGTTCCCTTGTCTCCCTGAGGCATCATTTAATCCAATTTAAGATAGTCCATCGTGCGTATTTTACTCTGTACAGATTACCCAAAATGAACCCTGAGTCTCCCCTTGGGTGCTGGCACTGTGGGGGCGATTCCTGGGGACTTCACTCATATTTTTTGGACCTGTCCGGCTAATGTTGGGTACTGGGAAGAGGTAATGTTGTTCATTAACCAGATTGCCACCACACCATTACAACCCTCTATGTCAATCTGTATTCTGGGCCTAATAGAACAATTAATTCCTACAGTAGCAGGACGTACCTTAATGAGATTGCTTTTCTTCTATGCACGCAAGGCCATAATTCTCTATTGACGCAAGTCTATCCCCCCCCATCTAATTTTGGAAGCAACTGGTTAACAGCAGCTTATCTCTTTACAAAGACACATATGCAAATAGAGCAGGGGTCTTCAAACTGCGGCCCTCCAGGTGTTCAGGAACTACAATTCCCATCATGCCTAGTCATGTCTGTGAATGTCAGAGTTTTACAATGCCTCATGGGATGTGTAGTTCTGCAACAGCTGGAGGGCCGTAGTTTGAGGATCACTGAAATAGAGGCTGCCCTCTAAAATATGACAAGGTCTGGTCCAGGTGGCTAGCTGAGCCCTCAACAGCTTCTGAAATACCTTCAAGCTAAGTTTGTTTTATTTATTTATTTCAGGTACTTATATAGCACCGTCAATTTACGCATCGCTTTACATATACATTATACATTCACATCAGTCCCTACACCCTCAAGGAGCTTACAATCTAAGGTCCCTAACTCACATTCATACATCTAGGACCAATTTAGACAGGATCCAATTAACCTACCAGCATGTCTTTGGAGTGTGGGAGGAAACCGGAGTACCCGGAGGAAATGCACGCAGACACAGGGAGAACATGCAAACTCCAGGCAGGTAGTGTCGTGGTCAGGATTCGAACCAGCGACCCTTCTTACTGCTAGGCGAGAGTGCTACCCACTACACCACTGTGCCGCCGTTTTCACCATACTCCTCACCTAGTGCAAGCCATACATTACTGACAAATGTGTTATCTTATTCAAAGGTATGTGTTTAAGCCCTGTATTAAATTTTCACCTCAAAACCCAGGTTGCTACTAACATTGTGGTGATCCATTCCCAATGTTTACATATGTATGTATAACTTTTGCTATACCCTGAGTCCTTTTTAAGGGCCACCCCATTTACTCTTCACAACCACTGTATGTTATTTTATATTTTATGTTCTAAAACTAATAAACAGATTTGACCAAAAAAAAAAAAGTAAACATCACTAGTGATGATGACCAATATAAGCATGAGAATCAATGTCCACACTAAAGCCCCATACACACTATTAGATTTTCTGCAGATTTTTGTCGCAGATTTACCAAAAAATGTAGTGCAAGGGCCTGCCTGATTGGATACAAATTGAAACTCTTATGCCGCGTACATACGGTCGGACTTTTCACCTGCAAAAGTCCGACGGACGCCGCCGGACCAAGTCCGGCGGACAATCCGACCGTGTGTGGTCTCCATCGGACTTCCGACGGACCGTTTCGGGCGGAAATCCGACGTACTTTAGATTTGAAGCCTGCTTCAAATCTTTACGTCGTACCTCCGCCGGACTCAGTTCCTGACGGAAAGCCCGTTCGTCTGTATGCTAGTCCGAAGGACCAGATACGACGGAGGAGCAGGTTACTGCATCTCGCGCTCGCTGCAATAGGAAAAACTAATTTTCCCATTGCGGCGAGCACGGGGGGCATCCCAGGCCCTTAGGTCTGGTATGGAACTTTAAGGAGAACCCCCTACGCCGAAAAACCGGCGTGGGGGTCCCCCCAAAATCCATACCAGACCCCGATCCGAGCACGCAGCCCGGCCGGTCAGGAAAGGGGGTGGGGACGAACGAGCGCCCCCCCCTCCTGAACCGTACCAGGCCGCATGCCCTCAACATGGGGGGGTGCTTTGGGGGAGGGGGCGCCTTGCGGTGCCCCCCACCACAAAGCACCTTGTCCCCATGTTGATGAGGACAAGGGCCTCTTCCCGACAACCCTGGCCGTTGGTTGTCGGGGTCTGCGGGCGGGGGGCTTATCGGAATCCGGGAGCCCCCTATAATAAGAGGGCACCCAGATCCCGGCCCCCCCACCCTATGTGAATGAGTATGGGGTACATGGTACCCCTACCCATTCACCTAGGTAAAAAGTGTCAATAATAAAACACAACACAGGTTTTTAAAATAATTTATTAAACAGCTCCGGGGGGGGGTCTTCTTCCGTCTTCGGGGGTCCCTCTGGTTCATCTTCTCCCGGCGTCCGGTTGGTTCTTCTCCGCTCTCCGGCCTCTTCTCCCGGTGTCCCAGGTCTTCGGCCGGCCCCTCCGCTGTCTTCAGGTAGCTCTATTGCCAGCGGAGGTCCGGACTTCTTGGCTTCTTGGCTTCTTGGCTTCTTGTGTTCTCTTCTCTTCTCTTCCCCCAGATGTTGACACGACGCTCTCTCCGGCTGGACTGGTCTCTGAGGGCTGCGTTGTGACTTATATAGGCGGAGACCCCGCCCCCATATGATGTCACAGTCCCTGGGCATGCCCAGGGACTGTGACATCATATGGGGGCGGGGTCTCCGCCTATATAAGTCACAACGCAGCCCTCAGAGACCAGTCCAGCCGGAGAGAGCGTCGTGTCAACATCTGGGGGAAGAGAAGAGAAGAGAACACAAGAAGCCAAGAAGCCAAGAAGCCAAGAAGCCAAGAAGTCCGGACCTCCGCTGGCAATAGAGCTACCTGAAGACAGCGGAGGGGCTGGCCGAAGACCTGGGACACCGGGAGAAGAGGCCGGAGAGCGGAGAAGAACCAACCGGACGCCGGGAGAAGATGAACCAGAAGGACCCCCGAAGATGGAAGAAGACCCCCCCCCGGAGCTGTTTAATAAATTATTTTAAAAACCTGTGTTGTGTTTTATTATTGACACTTTTTACCTAGGTGAATGGGTAGGGGTACCATGTACCCCATACTCATTCACATAGGGTGGGGGGGCCGGGATCTGGGGGCCCTCTTATTATAGGGGGCTCCCGGATTCCGATAAGCCCCCCGCCCGCAGACCCCGACAACCAACAGCCAGGGTTGTCGGGAAGAGGCCCTTGTCCTCATCAACATGGGGACAAGGTGCTTTGTGGTGGGGGGGCACCGCAAGGCGCCCCCTCCCCCAAAGCACCCCCCCATGTTGAGGGCATGCGGCCTGGTACGGTTCAGGAGGGGGGGGGCGCTCGTTCGTCCCCACCCCCTTTCCTGACCGGCCGGGCTGCGTGCTCGGATCGGGGTCTGGTATGGATTTTGGGGGGACCCCCACGCCGGTTTTTCGGCGTAGGGGGTTCCCCTTAAAGTTCCATACCAGACCTAAGGGCCTGCGACGGGGCTCGCAAGGTTTCAATCTCGCCAAAAAAAGCGGCGAGATTGAATTCCTTTTCTAGTCCCGTCGTACCCAAGTCACGTTCAAAATGAATGGACTTGTCCGTGTGTGGGAAAGTCCGTTCATTCTGAAAGTCCGTCGGGAAGACCGGATTCCGGAAAGTCCGGCCGTGTGTAGGCAAGTCCGGCCGTTCAGAAAGTCCGGCGGTAGTCCGCCGGAAGTCTGGCGGCAAGTACTTTGGACCTAGCTTTCTAGAAAGTCCGACCGTGTGTATGCGGCATTAAGGTTTGACCACATACAGTATTATATGGTTTTGGTAAATCCAAAGACAAAAATCTGCAGAAAATCTAATAGTGTGTATGGGGCCTAAGAAATACAGTCACACACAACTTAAACACCTGACCTTTTGCGATAACATTGTAACGGATCTTCAGATAGAAACAAACTCCAGAAATCAATTATCTAAAGTACATTTGAACACTACCTAAGGTTTTAATTTTTATGTTTGGACAAGAAGGGATGATGTTTTGGATATTTGCTGCTGTCTGTGTCTTTAACAATGAGATGTACCCTAATGCCACGTACACACGACCAGACTTTCCGGCAGAAAAGGTCAGACGGAATCATTCCGTCGGACATTACGATCGTGTGTGGGCTTCATCTGACTTTTTCTTTCTAAATTTCTGACAAACCTAGAAATAGAACATGTTTCAAATCTTTCCGATGGAATCAGTTCCTATCGGGAAAACCGCTCATCCGTATGCTATTCCGACGGACCAAAAACGACGCAAGGGCAGCTATTGGCTACTGGATATTGAACTTCCTTTTTCTAGTCCCATCAAACGTCATCGTGTTCTAAACGGACTTTGGTTTGATCGTGTGTAGGTAAGTCCGTTTCAGTGGAACTCCGTCGGAAAGACCGTCGGAGTCTATTCTGACGGAAAGTCCGGTCGTGTGTACGCGGCATTAGGTTGATGTCAGAGGAGGATCCTTGCTGGCAACAACTTTCATGTGAAAGTATTGCTAACAGACTGCTTACCTTTTCCTACAGGGTTGTTTCCATCCAGAAAGGTATCACTTCCTCGATGGTTGGAACAGTGACTTGTTGCTCTCTTGCTGCCCCTTTGCTATCAAGTAGGATTCTGCAGAATCACAGACTAGCAAGAGATCAACTCCTTTAGAGCAATTAGGTTTCTAATTATGATAATACTACCTCTGATGATGTGTCGCCATAGCAAATTCACCTATTTGATATGGTCCTTACTCCTAGCTGCAATAAGTCAAGTTTGGTTATAAATAGGAATGAGCCCAATGTAGTCGAACGTATTTCGGGTGTTCGCCTGTTCGCCAAACAGCAAACAATATGCGGTGTTCGCAGCAAATTCGAAAGCCGCGGAACACCGTTAAAGTCTATGGGACATTAACATGAAAAATCCAAAAGTGCTCATTCTAAAGGCTTGTATGCAATTTATTGCCATAAAAAGTGTTTGGGGACCTGGGTCCTGCCCCAGCGGACATGTATCAATGCAAAAAAAAGTTTTAAAAATGGCAGTTTTTTGGGGAGCAGTGATTTTAATAATGCTTGAAGTGAAACAATAAAAATAAAATATTCCTTTAAATATCGTACCTGGGGGGGTGTCTATCCCCACATCCCTCATCTCCACAACCCTTGCCAGGTTGTTGTGGAGGTCTGCGGGTGGGGGGCTTATCGGAATCTGGAAGCCCCCTTTAACAAGGGGACCCCCAGATCCTGGCCTCCCCCCCTATGTGAATTAGTAACAGGTACATTGTACCCCTACCATTTCACAAAAACAAGTGTCAAAAATAGTAAAAAAGACAGGAGACACTTTGGGACAAGTCCTTTATTAACAGATAAAAAAAGAAAATGTCCCATGATGTAAATCCATCTCACGCCACCCGACGAGCCAAAAAAAAAAAAAAAGCCGCAACAGCGGCCCCACGCAATTTTTTTTTAAATTTTGTTTCGGGGGTTCCCCTTAATATTCATACCAGACCCCAAGGGTCTGGTAATGGACTGGGAGGGGAACCCATGCTGTTTTTTTCAGTGAGTTCTATCTAAATTGCAGAGACCCAACAATTCATTACAGCCAAAGTCAGTTTTAAATTACTTTTTTCCTTTCAAAATGTAATTTTGCTGTGGTATTGTTCTAAACACGCAAAAACTATGCCACTTTACAGGCATACTTTAGACACTCCCCAGGCCCGATATTTTAAGGAATATTTCCATTTTTATTGTTTCACTTTAAGCATTATTAAAATAACTGCTCCCAAAAAAATGTCAGTTTTTAAAACTTTTTTTTGTATTGATACATGTCCCCTGGGGCAGGACCCAGGTCCCCAAACACTTTTTATGACAATAACTTGCATATAAGCCTTTAAAACTAGCACTTTTGATTTTTCATGTTTGTGTCCCATAGACTTTAATGGTGTTCGCGTGTTCATCCAAATTATTTGCCTGTTCGGTATGTTCTGGTGCGAACCAAACCAGGGGGTGTTCGGCTCATCCTTAGTTATAAACAAAGCCTCCTAGATTCCCACCTAGATTGCAGTCTATGTAAATTCCAATGCATACTGAGAATGCATTAAGGGGTTTGATAGTGCTGCAAATAAAGTTTAGATAAGCATTAATAGTTTTAGAAAGTTGGCTGCTATAAGCTATTTACCTTTTAAACCCTGAAAACACAGCTGCCAGGAACATTAATATATGTAAACCCTGATATATAAACCACCTTTATTACTTTGATGCATTGTATTGAAAACCATATTGCTTTAATGCAAGTTATGTTTGTTGTACAAGAACAAGATTAGTTGGGTTTGAATTTGCACTGAAATCAATTTTTCAATTTGTCATTTACGAACACAATTTTTCTTTTGCTGATGCCAGACAAGCCAAGCCCCGGTTAAACATAATGCACATGGCAAAGAAGTATGTTAAAAACTAAGCCAACACTAATTTGACACTGTTCTATGTCCCTTCCTCAGAAACCTAATGCTTTGCTTAAAGCCAAGATGTATACGATTTATCTTGTAATTGCACCATCTGTTTTCCTGCCAGAGGATTTGGACATAGCATACTTTGAGTTATCACACACATTTATTTTCTTTTTGTAGTATGTGTAGTGTTTGATGAAGCAACTAATTGGTACATAAAAATAAATGTCAAGAAAACACCGATTCAGAATTTCATCTGGAACAATAATGCTCACTGGCAATTTCCAGCATGCTCTGCCAGACTTTTGGCTTGTTACCAATGCAGCAGTTACATGTGTTCTTATTGTATAAATAAATGGAAACTAAAATGCAAGTAATAAAAAAACATGGTGGTTAAGGCCACAATACAAAAAAAGGTCACTGCCCCCACCTATAACTGGTCTTCACAGCAAGGAGCACTGGAAGGGCAAACTCATGTCGAATAAAACTAAAGAATTTCCAAGCTCAACTTACCAACCAGCTTGAGACCAACCAAATTAACCTGTCTAACAGTATGCGTTAAAAACGGATTTGTCAGGCACCTTTGCTGCCATTGTGCAATGTACTGGGTGTTCAGTGTGTTCCTGCGCCTTTAAGGAGGGTTGGGCTCCCTCCAGTCATCTGCCCTTCATGACCTATCCATCAGAATACATGTGCTCCCACTGTGGAGACTCTTCAAAGTTAGAGTTAGGGTCTGCAGGATACAGGGTGCATTGCCGTGGCCTGCAGCTTACGCATGTATGTGCAAATGTGTGCAACTAAACCCCTGTTTTTAACGCATACTGTTAGGTTAATTTGGTTGGTCGCAGGCTGGTTGGTAAGTTGAGCTTGGAAATTCTTTGGTTTTATTTGACATGGTGGTTAAGGCCTCCTTCACAATTTGATGTTCTTGTAGCGCACCCCACGTAGGAGTCGCTGGTGAAATGGGATCCCCCACCCTGCACAGCCAGGCACATTGAATCTTCACAGGCTCCCAGAGACAAAAACCAAGCACTGGACTGTTTCTTGAATTTTTATTGAGTGGTAAAACTTGGATAGGGAATAGGGAAATTATGGGATGCCCACTTGACTTAGAACAGTTCTTCAGGGACAACTCTTTCTATATACAGCTATGTACACCCCTCCCTGCCTCCAGTACACTTGCTTGCAGAACTGGCAATGGTCAGATCTTGCAACAAAAGTCTTTTACAGGCAGGGACAATTCTGTTTCCTGGCCTAGGCCGACAATGCTTAGGCCTAGGGCAGCACTTTGCAGGGGGGCAGCATGGAAAGAGTCCCTGCCAGCTTGCTCTACACTGTTAATGTAGCGCCAGTTTTATGGGGTGGACTGGGCTGAGAGGCAAAATAGTCTAGCGCCCACCCATAATGCGGCCGGACTGCTTCCGGTATACGGGCGGCCCGCATTACGCAACTGTGGGGGGGTGCTTCAAATTTTGACTGTCCTATGTCCTATCATCCTGGACCACAATCCTTCCTCACTGTGCTATGTTTTCTGCTGCACCATTGGCATGGTTATATCTTCTTAGTCCTCTCCATAAAATTATCAGAAATTTGTGCTTAAAGTAGTACTATAGGCAACACTTTTTTTTTTCATTTTAGATAGAGTAAGGGAGGGTTATAGCCCCAGTTTATTTTTTACCAACCCTGTCCCATTGCAGAGATTTCCCTTCACTTCCTGCCCCATAGCCAAACAGGAAGTGAGAGGAAATCTATGCAAATTAAGGGAATCCATTGCCCCCCAGGTCCTCAGAACTAGTGTCCCCACTCAAAAATTTCAGGGCAGGTCTTAAACAGCAAGGGGTGTGGCCTTGACAGGAAGGGGTGGGTCATATTTAAATTAGGTGGTACACAAGTTTAGTCAGGCCTAGGGCAGCACAAACCCTAAATCCACTACCGGGCAGTGATCCCGGGTCCCTTCGGTTGTGTAGTAAATACAGTGTCCAGCTTGCTTCTCTGCAGCTACTTATCCCAGCAACACCTCTTCAAGCACTGCCAGCTTGCCTGGCTGCAGCTGCTCCTTTCACTAGCCCGCCTGGCTATCAGCCAGGCTACATTTACCTATACTACAAATTAACAAAGCACACCTAGCACGCTACACTAGAGGGTGCTATATTCTGCTGCAGTGGGTTACTGCATGTACATTATCATGGTAATATACACTGGGTTAATGTAGCCTATTAATTTATAATTGGCTGCCAGCAGATGATAATGAAGCAAAAACTAAAACTGCAACTTTTTTTTTTAACCACTTCCCACACGACCTATTGTAAAATGACAGCTGAGCGGGAGCTCTCCCATCCTGGGTGGACTTCAAATGACATCCTCATATGCCTAAAGTTTTGCAATTCACACGGCACATGAATGTTTTACCAGTTTGTTAAACAAGGTAGGTCAGTGACACTCCCAATTGGAGAAAGATTTGAGGCAAATCCCTCTGCCAATTGCAAAACTATAGGCATAGTATATCTACTCACATGCAGATGTGGGAGATACTATGTAGGTAAAACTAAACGTAATTTCTGGAAGAAGATTCAAGATATTTTGCCCCCCCCCCCCCCAAAGAGGAGGTGAATTTGATAAAAAAGATTTTACAAATAGGAGCTAAATGGATTTAAAAAAAAAGGACAACTAGCCCACCAGGACTCAATGATGCCATCAGTTTCTCTCCTTTTCTATAGATGAAAAGCAGAGCGAACACACGAGTTACTTCTCCTGATTTTGTTACCTTTAGTTTTTGTTGGTTGATTTGTAAATCCACTATGATGAATATAAGAGGGATGGATGTTATGTATATATATTTTTTTTTTTTCATTCTTCGTACAGCTTAAGTTTCTTAAATTTTTTTTTGTTGAGTGATTCTTGTCGGGTCCTTGTCTCCCTGGTGCTAATCTTTGCAGGCTGTGTCCCCTTCTCCATCTCCCTGCCTCCAACAATGCATTCTGGTCTGTGGGTGTAATTTGCTGTTGCGTCACATCCTGCGATGTGTCCCTACACCATCTCCGATTCCCCTGCTGGATGTGATTGTGCATCCCTTCCAGCTTGGTGGCCAGCCCCGCCACCACTCCTGCCACTTAACTGACCGGACAGTGGGACCCGTGGAGATGGACTTCCGCTCGGAGGTTAAGCACAATAATGAGTGCCACCCCAAGCATTATGACTGGGACCTGTATTGAGTAGAGGAGTCCGCCCCCACTCCCCGAGCCCTATAGGCCAGTTCTGGCTTTTGCCCGGGTGCTGGGGTCAGCCTCAGGGAACACGCACTTCCCTCAGTTATTCACTACCTCACATATATATGTACCACACCTTGTCATTAGGAACTTCAGCCGCCATCTTGAGCACATGCCACGCTGGATGAGGATAATGGGTTATAGGATATAGGTAAGCTATAGGGGAATTCCCTCTATGTATGTCCTGTATATATTTCCCTCTAGACATCTTATATTACTTACCCCTTTTTAAGGATGCCCTTATACTCAATAATGTTGTAATCTTTGTCATCAGGTTTGTAACCCCTGTTTAGCACTGTTAACGCCATTTGGAGCTTCGCCATCTGCTCTCCCCCGGGTTCCTTTCCCTTCCCCTTTTTACCCCTGGGACACATGAAAACATGTTCTTTCCACTCAGGGGCTTTGAGTAAGGAGATTCCAACATCCATCCTTCTTTTCCTCACCTTTATTGTTCCCCCTTTCCCCCTTGACCCCTTCCCCTCTTCCTTTTCTCTCTTTCTCTCTCCCCTCCTCTCTTCCTCTCCCTCCTCTCTCCCCTTTCCCCCTTCCTCTCTTCTAGTTCCTCCCCTCCATTCCTTCCCCCCTGAGGCCCTGATGGAGCGGGTTTGCCCCCGAAACGTGTTGGCCCAATAAATGAATCCCAAGGCCAGGAAAAACATCATCTTGTGGATATGTTTTTAAAACAATCTTTTTGATATTTGTGATATATTCAATAAAATTGCTATGTTTTTTTATATTTCACTAGTTTATCTCTATTATACCGAAAGAGGTACATTTAAAGTCCCACAAGTATTCTAGTACTTATGTGTTTTAATTAATATACATATTTTTTTCTCTTCACCTTTTATTTGCGAAGAAAATAAAGCAACAAGCTTAACATGATTGTGAAATTACAAATGAAATCATATGATAAATAAAATTTGGATTGTAGTGTGCATAATATCTTATTGAACATGACATACAGAATAGCAAAATGAAGATCTGTCCATTATAATTTCTGAGTCAAGACATTGAAGAAGACAGGCAAAAAAATATTAATAAATCCATTCAATGAAACTATTACCATGTTACCAATCCAATCCAGACCTACTTGAAAGACACATTTCAGGGCAATATCAGTGTTGCCAACCATCAATATTTTTACTGGCAGCCAGTAAAAAACGGGCACTTTTCTCCTGCCAGTAAATGTCAGTAACAGGAAAAGGTTGCCAGTTAAAAATATGGCTATTCTGGAATCCACCCTAACATATATCAATATAAATTCAATCCATTTTTTTTTGTTTTCTTTATAATCTTTTATACTTGAGACTCATGGTATTACATATCACCCCTGAATATTCACCCTAATATGTACTACATTGTCTGTAACTTTAAATCACTCCTCTGTTTGAATGATAGCTACATTGTCTGTAACTTTAAATCACTCTCTGTTTGAATGATAGCTTTATATTACTGTTACATGCTTTTTTATTACTATATTCTTTGTATGCTTATTGAACTTCCAAATAAAACTTTTGTAAACAAAAAAAAAATATTATGGTTTGCTCGCGGGCCAAGACCATCCAAGTGCCTGCTACAGTGTGTTTGGGTGGTGTTGACAGGGGTCGGGTCTGGCGGAGGCAGTGCCTGAGTGTGTCACTTGGTGTAATGGTGCAAAGGAGCCAAGCGGAGCGGCCAGAGCCTTGTGTGTAGGATGGGAGCAAGGCAAGCCGGGAGCGGGACTGCCAGTGTTGTGTGGACTGGAGTAGACTGAAGGGACCGCCTGGCATGGGGAGAGACTGTCACTGTGACTAAGGAAGGGACGTGTCATGTCGGTGAGGTGTCACTGACTGCTGTCTGCGTCACTGTGAGGGTCAGTTTCGTGTGTGAGCACGCCCATTATAATTTCTTGCCTTCCTGAGTCCTGTCCCTGAGCTACTTATTATATCAAAAATAAAAAGAGAAATATGTTTTTTGCCTCAATATCTGTAATAGAATGTATAAACAACTGACTCCATTTTAGATTCCCTTCCAATTTACATAAAGTAGAAGTTAACTTTTTGTGTGTGTGAGTTTTGCCATGGTCAGCTTGACTAGCAGTTTGCATAGAACCAAACCCTATGAGATACTGGGGTTAAGCCAAATCTTGGAGTAGCATCCTGTGTCAGCAAGTCATCAGCTATTTCTTGTTATCTAGTCAGCAGCCTAACTCTTCATAAGCAAGTCCTGAGTTTAAGTTTTGTATAACACTTATGCCCCGTAGACACGGTCGGACATTGATCGGACATTCCGACAACAAAATCCTAGGATTTTTTCCGACGGATGTTGGCTCAAACTTGTCTTGCATACACGGTCACACAAAGTTGTCGGAAAATCCGATCGCTCTGAACGTGGTGACGTAAAACATGTACGTCGGGTCTATAAACGGGCAGTAGCCAATAGCTTTCGTCTCTTAATTTATTCTGAGCATGCGTGGCACTTTGTGCGTCGGATTTGTGTACACACGATCGGAATTTCCGACAACGGATTTTGTTGTTGGAAAATTTTATAGTCTGCTCTCAAACTTTGTGTGTCGGAAATTCCGATGGAAAATGTGTGATGGAGCCCACACGCGGGTGCGCGCAGATTGGCGTTCGCGGCCGCACCGTGATCTCTGTAAAGAGCCGCGGCTCTTTAACCATGTGATCGGCTGTGTCCAATCACAGCCGGTCACATGTAAACACGAGGATGCTGGCAATCGGCACTCCTCGCCTCACACTGACAGAGTGTGTGGCGAGGAGAGCCAATCAACGGCATCTCCTCACAGGGGACATCTAGGGATGTATTTAGGGCGCTGATCATCATCATCATCATCATCAATGTTCATTGTCTGGAAAAGTGTGCCAAAATGGATTTCTGACCAGTGTGTGTATGCTAGAACACGTAGTGACCCTATGAGGGCACCGCTACAATCATTTTTACTAGCATCTATGGTTGGCATTATAGAAGAACCATGTACAGTGTAAACACAGTAGATGAAAGAAAAAACCTCAAAAGTGGGACTTTAAAAGGCAGCAAGGGGAAAGGTAACATATCACTACTTATAGCATATAGTAAAGTAAAAAAAATACAAAATCTTTATTTATGACAACAAGCATGTGAGAAATAAAAACATTATACAACAAAACTGGAATGGCTATTCATCTAATACAGTGCAATAAACTCCAGTAAGTCAAATTAACTCAAGATGGTGAACACCCAACACGTTTTCTAAACTTGGTTTCTTATTCTTCTTTAGGGCTGTACATAAAGTGGGAACTACATTCTATAATGATAACATTAGATACATTCTATAACAATACATACCAGTAGGGATGAGCCGAACAGCCCCGGTTCGGTTCGCACCAGAACATTCGAACAGACAAAAAATTTGTGCGAACATGCAGACACTGTTAAAGTTTATGGGACATGAACGTGAAAAATCAAAAGTGCTCAACTCAGTGGTCGTTTATTCCAGAGCAGTGATTTTAATAATGCTTAAAGTGAAACAATAAAAAGGAAATATTCCTTTAAATATCGTGCCTGGGGGGTCCCCTTAGTTTGCCTGTAAAGTAGCGCATTTTTCCCATGTTCATAGCAGTCCCGCAGCAAAATTACGTTTCTAAAGGAAAAAAAGTCATTTAAAATTGCTTGCGGCTATAATGTATTCCCGGCAATATGCATAAAAAAAAATTGAAAAAAACGGCGTGAGTCCCCCCGTCCTTCGGGTCTAGTATGGATATTAAGGGGAACTCTGTGCCAAACTAAAAAAAATGGCATGGGGGTCCCCCCAAAATCCATTCCATACCCTTCAGGTCTGGTATGGATTTTAAGGGGAACCCCATGCCAAAACAAAAAAAATGGCATGAGGTTCCCCCCCAAATCCATACCAGACCCTTTTCTGAGCACACAAGCTGGCAGTCCACAGGAAAAGGGGGGGCGAGAATGCACCCCCCTCCTAAACCGTACCAGGCCACATGCCCTCAACATGGGGAGGGTGCTGATGGGTCATGGGGTCATGTTGATGGGGACAAGGGCCTCATCCCCACAACCCTTGCCCGGTGGTTGTGGGTGTCTGCGGGCCAGGGGGCTTATCGGAATCTGGAAGCCCCCTTTAACAAGGGGGCCCCCAGATCCCGGCCCCCCCTATGTGAATGGGTATTGGGTACATTATGCTTTGGCCAATTATGGCTCTCTCAGCAGAGCGCGATGTGATTGGCCAAAGCATGCAGGTCAGGTGTATTCTGTGACCAATCATCATACAGCAACGCACTGCGATTTCACAGTGCATTATGGGGCGTTCCGCGGTGCTCGAATTTCCCACGAACGCCTCATATGTTTGGTTTGTTTTAGAACAAATGAACACCCGATGTTCGAGTCGAACTTACGTTCAACTCGAACCGTGGGCTCATCCCTACATACCAGTACTGTTCTTATTGTATCTATATATAGAGTAAACAGTATCTGTTTAAGTATAGTTTAGCATTATAAGGGAATAGCGATAATTAAAATCATATAACATTCAGGAAAATTGTCCAGCAGAGGTGATGATAGTCAGAGAGAACCATGTAGCGGATGGATGAATATCCCTCAAATGGAGACATTCACAAGTCTTGAAAAATATAGTGTAACAATGAATATAAAACTGTATAATCCAATAACACATAGCTGCATTTGCATCAAGAGAGTATGGAGCACTTTGAAGCCCATACCTAAAGTAGCATGCAGGCTCATATGTGATGGCCAGGGTGGTTAAGATCAAATGGACAGCATGGCCCTCGATGTTGTCCATTTAAAGTCCAGGAGGGGAGGGGTGATTGAGTAAAGGGGGGAGGGACGCCATAAACAGCTGCGGGCACCATTGCATTTCCCTATCTCCTCTGAAAATAGGGAAGCATATACTGTGAGAAAAGAGCATTCCCTTTTATTTACTCACTAATGGCTGGCTTTTAGTACGGAACTGCACTTTCACTTTTTACACCATGTTACATGTTATTATTGTCAAACATGGAGCTGACAGAGCTTGAGCTCAGTGATTGACAAGTATGCAGAGTGTGTAATTAATAATTTTATAGATACTTTAGAGAAAACACATAGCTCCAACCACTAAAAAAGTATCCACTCAATCTCTTTAAAAAGTGAATACTCTGTTAAACCTAAATAAACAGGGTGATCTGGGGAGAAGCTGGATTTGTGCAAATTGGTCTGCTCATCTCTAAAAAAAAAAGCAACTTACAGTAGACTTATCAATAAACAGACAGATAGCATAGCTGTGCTGATAAAAAATGAAACATACATGGTTATCAGATCAATAAAGACATTAGAGAGACTGGATTAGGTAGTTTGTGTTACACTGACCTATAAGACCCAGCTATAGTTTTACATTTACGGGATACAATTTTCACATAATAGATTTCCTTTAAATCAAACTAGCTGTCAGGAACAGTTGTTTGTTTTGCACATACCTACCAATATAGGTCTTCTTGTTTCCCATAGGCATTAATCTGCTTTTAAGATTCGAATCCGCGGGGCTTTAGTTGTATGATTGTTTTCTTTGCCAATTGTTGTATCTGCTGCCTATTAATTAGTCTCTGGAGGAGAGGATATTCTACTGATAAAGTCATCTATGGTGAACTATAGCACACTAAACCATTTAATAGGTGGTCCTAAACACCATGGTAAAAAGTACATGTATAGATATCTGTGCATTTGTAGTTATTAATTACCGTGTTTCCCCAAAAATAAGCCCGGGTCTTATATTAATCTTGGCAACAAAAGACCCAGTAGGGCTTATTTTCGAGGTAGGGCTTGAAATGTGCTGTCTTCTCTCCCCATCTCCCTCCCTGCCTGTCAGGAATCCCCAGTGGCCAGTGGAACTCGGTAATAGTGGGTGTAAAATCCCAAAAAGCACCATATTACAGTATTACACAATGCAAACCATACATCTCTCTGCAATCTATCTGTGATAAACACCTTGTTACAGCGCCGCTTCCGTGACCCGCCAATCCTCTCTTCCCGCACTGACCTTAATGTTCTGGTGCAGTCCAGGGCACGCTCCAAGCATTGCAGAGGGAGGGGGGCCCGAGATCCCCCGCTGACAGCTTGCAGAAGAGGAGAGCAGTGGGGGGGATTAGCTGAGCGCCGCTTAGTGCTTCCATGCCCCGCCAGAGCTCCCTTCCCTACTCCGAGCACTGCAGAGGGGGGCAGAGATCCCCCGCTGACAGCTGAGAGAAGAGAAGGCGAGCAGCGGGAGGTCAGCTGAGTCCCGAGCGGCACTGTACGGAAGGTATTAATCACACATAGATCACAGCAACATACACAGTTCACACTACAGTGCATCTCAGGATTCAACAACCGTTTTAAACTAGGGCTTATTTTCGGGGTAGGTCTTATTTTCGGGAAAACATAATATCAGTTACCGAGGCACTTGCCAGGCAAACGTTTTATTTGTGACAAAAAGCTGTCATTTACCTTTTTGTGAAATAGGTTTTTCCTAAGCCAGTCACAAATATTGAGAACCAGAATTGGTGGAATTAAGCAAAACTATATCACCCATAAGTCCTGTGGCTGAAGCAGACACAAGTGGGTGTCTTTGTTAACAGTTGAGTAGGGTCTGCTGGTAGAATTCCAGTCAGAGGCCCTTTATAAGCATTTACCTTGGCCAACCTGCATGCCTTTCCTTTCTTGATAGACAGGGTAAACAAAGGCATTTAAGGGGGATAATGCTGATAGTCCACTTACTTCCTACATCCTCATGCACCGTTGTAGTCTGGGGTGACAATGCTTGCACTAACATGACAGGGGTAGCAGGAGTGCTGTCACCCTCACAAAGGACATGAGAAATCAATTGATCAATTGGCAGAATAACTAGATATTTAACAGTATTTGCAAAAGGGACATTCAAACCAAATGTGCTGCAGAAATTTTTTGCATTGACTGCAGCATTATGTAACTTTGAATTTGGACCAATCTTACTTTAAATTTTACTTTAATATCCTTAAAGTACCTTAAATTCGTCTCCATATTTACACATTTGGGGAAGAATTAGAATGTGTTTTTTTATCTTCAAGTGATCCCAGCAATTCAAGGCCCATGTTTGGTAAAATGGTTTGAAGTACTGTGTAGCGCTTACCCCCGAAGGAGCGGCTGATTTAATTTGGGTCTTTGCCGTCACCCCCTTACCTGTAGTTTCACCGTATCCAGAGCTTAGAGTCTGTATTAGGCCTTATGCCCACCAATGTATGCACTAGTCACTTTGTTCTGTTTCCAATGCTTTATTGCAAAACTTTTAAAGAAGTAGCAGTAGAGAGGTAGAAAGGGAGTTGCAGGAGGGTTCAGATACCTTATGCAGATCACTGAAGACATTTGAGATCCTGAAGACAAACACTCCTTCAGTCAGCAAATCTTGCCCACCCGGATAGGCCTCTCTCACTGACCTAGCAGCCGGAATGGCGCATGAACGAAAAGTCTCTGCCACAGACTTGAGAAGAACAAAATGATTGAACAATCATCTGCCACAGGATTTAGTATTAGTTGTACGATCCTCTGCCACAGGATTTAGTATTAGTTGCATGATTGCACAGTACCAGAACCTTTAAGCCGACCCGGCGGTACTGTGAGGCAGTAAGTTACTAAGGCCCTCCCGAGAGACCAGCCTTCATCCTGGCGCTCTCCTGCAAGGGTCCTCCCCTGGATCTCCTCAGCTTGGCTCGGCTTCTTCCTAACAGGCAAGACAGCCTAAGGACCACCTCTGCGGTAGTAGGCCCCAGACAGGCTTCTGGGCCTACTTGTACTCACATAGCCTCAGGCCAATGTGGCCCTGAGGCAGGAGAAAAGTCACCACATACCTTAGGCCAGGAGGGCCACGAGGCAGGAAGAGGAACCCCAAAAAATGGAGTCTGCCCCTTAAGTAACCTCTCCCAGAATGCACAGCGGTGGACCACCCCCACTGGGCTGTTTCCAAGAAAGAAGAGCACTCAATACACTTCAGCCTGTTGCTCTTCCAACACTGGCCTGTGGTGACAACAACATCTACAGACAACAGTGTGGAACTTCATGCAACACAACCAATGCTGGAACAGAAGCCTGATCAACAGGAGCAGGGCGCTACAACTGTACATCTGAACTCAATTATTAAAGACCACCTTTCAATTAAATAATACCTGGAAGGCCATGCGTCTCTATTTCCTTAATATACCCTTCTTTGAATAAACTTAAAGTGTTTGTTAAACCCCCCACAAAAAAAAAAATCCTGGTCCCTTAAAGCAGATTAAACAGCACAGCGCTTGTGCTGTGTAATCTGACTCCCTCTAAACTGTGAAAAAAAACCTCCCTGAACCTGCCACTTCCTGTATTTCCCCTCTATACTGACCACGAAAATCAGGGCTGCTAAACCCTGACTACTGTGGTCAGAGTGCGTCCCTCTGTCATACGCAGCCCTGCTCTACTCTCATCTCTCCCCCTCATTCCCTCCTCTCTCCCTGTTAGCTCCTTGTTGTGTGTCTCTGTCTCAAGCCCCCCCCCCCCCCCCGCGACACTGTATATATCTTTTCCAAAAACGAGCATTGTAAATAGCTATTTAGAGCTGTCTTCAGGCCGGTCATGTGACTCGCGGACAATGTACAACTCCAAGACAAGGCATCTGCAGGAGAGGCTGAGCGGCCATGTGGTCCCGGCTGATGTCAGAGGGAGATCACGGCCACTCCTGAAGAAGCCATCCATCAGAGCTCAAAAGTGGCCGCGGGTCATGTGACCGGCCTGAAGACAGTTCTAAATAGCTATTTACAACGCTCATTTTTGTAAAAGATATATACAGTGTGCTCTGCCTTAATATATTGGAGGGGCTGCCAGGTACAAGTAAGTGTGCATTAACAAACACGTTAAAACATATAATTTAGAAAAATCAAATGTAAAGAAATAGGCACTGGACTTTCTGATTGAAAAAATAGTTGACATGTTACTAACTGGATACCATACTATTCACAGAGTCTTTATGAATGAATCCTGGAGAGAAATTCAGTACAACATTTTACACAGGGCCTATAAATCATTACAACTACAGCAAACAGATACAGACTCGGAAAACTCTTGTTTCAAGTGTAAGGAGATTTAAATTTTGCACCTGAGTAGGTATTCTTTTCAAAATGCATTTTCACCACATTTACTAAGCTAAAAGAACATTTCCAAACTAAAATGTTCCTTGAGCTTGCCCCACTGACTCAGAGCAGGTATCTAATTGCTTGAATACCAAAGCCATTTTATTTCACTGTTTCTGGAAATGCCCCCTCCCCCAATATATACATTTTGTAAACACGTAACCCAATATATCATCGAAATGTGGGGCTACACCATACATTGTTATTAATATTTATTGGGAGCATATCCAAAAATTCCAATCCCCTTGACATAAAAAGGACTGGGTACACATTTGCCTTTTAACAGCCAGAGTTGCATACTACAAGAATGGCTCTCTCCTGACCCTCCAACAATAGCGAGAATACAACGTGATCTTCAATATGTGTTTTACACCCGAAAAAACAAGCAATGGAGGGAGGTATAAATACTTTCAAACCAAACTATGGCTATGGTTTATTGACAGAAATTTTAAGTCTTCATAAGAACAAATAATTCTCTCAAAGTTCAGGTACACTGGTCAATAAGCTTAACAGGTCCTAAAGGGAACTCTAACTTGCCTTTAAATTTTCAGTGTAATCGGTTCAAACAAAGATATTCAGTATAAGCAAATCATCTCCTCTGGCTTTTCCAGGGGAACACACTTGGGTCACCCAAAAAACATGTAATGTTTAGTTACTTCATTGTGACTATTAACGAACTAACATCATTGCTTATGATACATTTTTTGCAGCTTACCTTCTACTTTTGTCTTCGTTAATGGCAAAAACATAATAAAATTTTGCTTTCTCTATGACTAAGCAGGGTGGTAATGCAGATCATGTACTGGAAAGAAGCATGCTGATAGCAAGAGAAAGCAGAGTGACAGATGAGCTCATCACCGATGCTTGTTCTTAATCTGTCTAGTAACAGATTGGGACAGGTCCAAGGATCAAATAGGTTGAATGATGATGGCCATCAGACTGAGGGCATTTAGTGACAGAAAAAGTACTGCAAATGAAATTTCCGGATGGAAGCTGAATTTTGCATTAAAAGCTGGTTTTGTTATTTTATCTTTTAATTGGTTATTCATTTTTATCTTGTTATTTTGGATGGAGTTCTGCTTAAAGAGTGAAAAAGTAAGTATAGCTTTTTTTACATTGCAGTTATTTCTTTTTTTTTCCCTTAATGATTTAGATTTGTATTCTCTCTTACTATTTTAATTTGCCTTAATTTTGCTTTATTAAGAAGTGATGATTCTGCCTTCCTTTGCTGGGCACTTTTAAAATCCATGGAAAATTTTCTACCCACACATTAGTCAAAATGACATTTTAATTGTTACTTAACCAATATGACTGAAAAGATGTCTCTTGTATAATACAGTTGGTGCAGCTATTGTAATTTTTGACAAAGGTGATGAATAATTAAATTACATATACTTAAACAGATTGAATGAAAGAGAAAAAAAATGCTGTGTGTTTGTGCGTGTTTTTAACAAAGCAAAATGGTGGACAACCACAGCTCCTCTTTATGCACTAATAATAATCTATTTCCCATTGATATAGTTTAGCTTTTTCACATTTTGCATATAAAAATTGCTCAAAATAAACCACCACAGTAGGCATTTCCGCATGTTTGAATTCAGAGACAAAGGGCCCTAGAAACTTTTCCTATACATCTGTGCTTTAGCTCCAACATCAAAGGTAGCATTCATCTGAATCATTTTTTTAAATTTTCCCTAAGAAAAAAACATAGATCTGGTAGCAGATTAAAGCTGATTTTTTTCTTTATCATACTGTATATCACAGGACACAGGGCTTTCTAACAATTACTGCTGGGTTATATACCTTCAGGTGAATGAACACTGACACTCACAGAGAAAAGGGGACTGGCCCTATCACAGGTACATAACCCCTCCCAGTCCAGCAGATTCTCAATTTTTTGCAAGTGCAAAAAGTTAGGTAATGAACCTAGTCGTGTTTTCCAATACTACAAAGATACTAATTTTAAATACATAAGATCTATGCTTTTGGACAAAGTGGTTTATATCCAGATTAATTTCTAGAGGAATCTCTTGCATTGCCATCACTAGGGGGGTGACACCTGTGAGCAGCGGCATCGCTAACACCGCACCCCTACACTGATCTACGTCTCTCACTGGTTCAGGCTGTCTTCCTGTTTCACAGACACACAATGGAGCGGACCGAAGCTGCCTTCCCCTCCTGGTTGTGTTTACTTCTACACAGGAGGAGGGAAACAGCTGTGCATGCCCCATGCTGATCTGAGGTATGTACATTGTCAGGGGATAGAGGAGGGGTACAGTGACCAGTTAAAAAAAATGGAGGAGTGATTGGAGAGGGGGATTAAGAGGGCATGTGCTAGGGGGGCACTATGGGAGGGGAGAGGAAGGTCCTATGCTACAAGTGGGGGTTGGATTTGAAATTCAACCCCCCTACAAGAGCACAAGCCCTCTCCCCTTCCATAGCGTCCCCCCAGCATATATCCAACCCCCCCTCCATACTAGCATAAGTGGAGAAGGGGGTCTGCACTGAGGGGGTCTATACTGATGGAGAGGGGTCTGTACTGAGGGGGGTTTACACTGATGGAGGGGGGTCTGCACCGAGGGGGGATTATACTGATGGAGGGGGGGTCTGCACTGAGGGGGGTTTATACTGATGGAGAGGGGTCTGTACTGAAAGTGGAGTCTGCAATGATGGAGGGAGTCTGCACTGAGGGGGGTCTATACTGATGGAGGGGGGTCTGCACTGAGGGGAAGGGGGTCTGTACTGAGGGAGGGGGGTCTGTACTTAGTGAGGAGGTCTATACTGAGGGGGGTCTGTACTAAAGGGGGGGGGTCTGTACTTATTGAGGGGGTCTGTACTTAGTGGGGGGGTCTAAACTGAGGGAGGGGGTCTGTATTTAGTGGGGGGTCTATACTGAGGGAGGGGGGTCTGTATTTCGTTGGAGGTCTATAGTGAGGGAGAGGCGTCTGTTCTTAGTGGAAGGGGGTCTGGTACTGAGGGAGGGGGGTCTGTACTGAGGTGGGACTATAGTTGGTGGAAGGAGGTGACACCATGTTTTTCTGCACTGGGTGACACCAACCCTAGTGATGCCACTGATCTCTTGGAGGAAATATACCTGGGCTTTGCATGAGGATAGTTTCAGAGATCTGCTTGTAAGTTGCTGTCTAAGCACTGGATTTTTTGTCCATGGTACATCACATGAAGTGACGTGCAGGATGCTGTAGAGGTCCAGGGGAGAAGTCTGCTGAGGTGGAGCCAGTCCCTGAAGATGGTCATCTAAGCCCAACCAAGGAGGGTGAAGATTTAGATGGCTCTTTTAGGACCATGTCGCTGCATCTTTCAGGTAAGGTAAAAATCCTCTGTGCACCGCAGGTTATAGGCAAGTTCAGTGGCATATTACCTATAGCACTCTTTTTGAGACTGTTTGGTTGGTTTCCTCTCTCTCATTATCTGCATCTCCCCTCTTTTCCTCTGTGTTAAAGAGGAACTAAACCCAACTCATAAAAACTGTGAGCAGGCAGCTCTTTATTGCAGAAGAGACACGTTATGTCTTTGTCAAGACCTGTATCACCTGCTGGTGGCACGGTGGCTCCCTGGGCAGAGAGTTGCAATTCCAGTGTCCACCAGCGGATGTCTCCAAGCAGCCAGCAGACCCCCAGTGATCAGTTTCCACCTGGTGCTGGCTGCTGGGAGGGTATTTAGGTCCTCCCCTACTAAATGCCTCTTGCTCCAGTGTTTTGCTTGCTGACAGATACTACTAGCCATTATCCTGTTACTATTCCTGCCCCTGCCCTGTTCGCTAGACCCTGTATCCTGCTGCCTTTTACCTGCTCCCCCTTGTTCCTGATCCCAGTTTTGTTCACCCTTCCCATCTGCTCCCTGCACCTCTAGTTTTCCCCTGCTATTCAGTGTTCCCAATTTTGTATATATTGTATATAGTTAATTGCTAGTTAGACTTCTGTTTGTTAGTTATTTTCAAGTTTGCTGTGTGCTGGTGTTTGGAAGGATGTTGTTTCACTGTAAATAAATCTTACTTAAAGCATACATAGTCTGATCCCAGTTTCCTGAGTGTCACCACTCAGATCTGGCCATATCTGCTGTTGATTCCTGACAGTGGGGGTTATTTATGAAAGGTAAATCCACTTTGCACTACAAGTGCAAACTACGAGTGCAAAGTGTACTTGAAATTGCACTGAAAGTGCACTTGGAAGTGCAGTCGCTGTAAATCTGAGGGGTAGATCTGAGATGAGAGGAAGCTCTGCTAATTTTATTATCCAATCATGTGCAAGCAAAAATGCTGTTTTTTATTTTCCTTGCATGTCCCCCTCAGATCTACAGTGACTGCACTTCCAAGTGCACTTTTAGTGCAATTTCAAGTGCACTTTGCACTTGTAGTGCAAAGTGGATTTGCCTTTAGTAAATAACCCCCAGTCTCTTCTGCAATAACACATACTTGCAAATACACTTTAATATATAGGAGGTTATTTACGAAAGGCAAATCCACTTTGCACTACAAGTGCACTTGGAAGTGCAGTTGCTGTAGATCTGAGGGGAAGATCTGAAATGAGGGGAAGCTCTGCTGATTTTATCATCCAATCATGTGCAAGCTAAAATGAGTGTTTTTTATTTTCCTTGCATGTCCCCCTCAGATCTACAGCGACTGCACTTGAAAGTGCACTTGTAGTGCAAAGTGGATTTGCCTTTTGTAAATAACCTCCATAGTGTTTTTTTCCCTCAGCATAAATAAAGAGACAGTTAGCACAATAATGTGTTTCACTCACATACAATGCACAACCCTTCAGTGTTCACAACGTGATTTTAAAATCACCGTCCACACTTTTTCTTCAGTTCTCCAAACGTGGTGCTTGCAAGACCACCACCATCACCTCCAAACCGTGTGCAATCAATATGATCATCCAAATTTAGATTACTAGATCATAGGAGGTCGCATGAGCGACCACACACCATACAGTGGCTAATAAAAACTTCCATACCTTTTGCCGTTCCTGTGCCACATCCCAACAGATACAGGGGAAATTTTCCAGGGGTAAACACTTTGTTTCTCAATTCAACAAAGAAACAGGCCCATCTAAATGTTCTCCATATGTTCAGGATATAATTAATACTGCTGACAGATTTACTCAATTTAAGTTTATTCATTTTCATTATACCCCTGATAAGCATGGGTTTTGGATCTGCGGCCACTTGTCCTTGTTGTGGTCTTGGGGTACAGACCATTTGTATATGTTCTGGGCTTGTCCTATTCTGTCTACCTGTTGGCAGAATTTATTCTCCCTTTTTGATACCACCCTTCATCTGCCAGTCCCCTATATCCCAGAAGTTGGTTTGTTATTGCGATTCTATGCTCGGAAATTAATCTTGCTGAACTGAAAAAATGCAGCTGCACCTTCAATACACCATTTCTATTGTCTGGTCAATATAGATCTACCTAAATTTAAGCTGGTCTACAAGGGCTGAGAATTTTATGAAGTCCACTGATGTCATGGATACAGGCTTGCAGATTCTCCTGTTTGTTGATGAGGGGGGGGGGGGTGTTGGTATGTGTGGTTGTATGAGTGTTGTGGGTTTGTCTTTTTTATGGAACATACTGTTAATGATGTTCTCTGTGCTGTATGGGTTCTATGGATTATCTATCAATAGAATGTGTTCTATTAATCTGATTCTGCAGATGTAATGAATGTAATTGCTTTTCTTTACTTCCTGTTTTGTACCCTTTTTTTTTTAACTTAAATAAACACTGTTAAAAAATGTTCCCCGTATGGATTTATTAAAATAAAATGGCAATAAACATACAAGGATAACATGTGTATCAGCTTCTGTAAAAGAGTACTACTGCAAGAGATCAAACTCCAGCAAATCTCATCAGACAGCACGTGATGATGTCACTACAGGGGCGGAACTACGCATTGCAGGATCAGGCTGAAGGTGCTGCAGGAGAGCTGAGGACTTCAGCTGTATCCCAGAGAGAGGCTGGTGATATTGCAGGTACCCAACAGGAGTGTGCAGCAAGTCAGAAGGCAGACACAGTGAGATACAAAAGGATTTAAACGATTTAGGGTGTGCTACACAAATTTTTCCACAGAAATATCAGCCTAGTTCAGAATCTGTGACAGATATCTCTGGCTCACTGTCTCATAATAGCTTTCCCAAGCAACAGTTTTCCTCAGCCATATTATTTATAATGCAGCAGCTGGGAGCTATTGCAGGTAAGGAGAAGAAGGGCAGTAAATGCTCTTGTTCTCCTTTCCCTGGTAAGTCACCAATGTTTATTAAAGTTTTCTATTTCAAATATGATGCCCTCAGATAAGGAGGTAGAAGAGGAGGAAGACTCCAGTAAATATCAGATTCTTCTCAGTCTTCCTCTCAGAAAAAAAACTCAGGTCTTGGGCATGTTGTCAGCCCAAACAGCATTGGTAGCTAAACTAACTGACGCAGTGTGGGAGACTGTAAACTTGCCAATTCTAGAAGGTACAGTCCCAAAGGTCACTGGTCATGGGGTCATGGTTTGGGGCCCTAAACATTCTAAGCCTTTTCCTGTGCATTCTCATTGGCAGGATATCCTCTATGAGGATTTGGCACATCCAAAAATACTTACATTCCTTCTAAGTGGCTCACACACACCTGTACCTCATAAAAGAAAGTATTTTGATTAAAAGTCTTCCATTGTTGTAATGGCGGTATGCTAGGCATTTCATATATGGTCAACTGCCATGCGTTCCCCAGGCTCAATTGCTTCTGACTTTTCTATGAGTCAACAGTTTTCCAAAAAGCTCTATACTTTTATGTAGATACAAACTTTGGGTGATCCCATTTACTAGTCATCCCTCATTGCTCTAATGTCTGTTCATATGACACATATGCTGCGATTAAAGTGCTGCTTTGCAGAGCTTACCTGAAAAAAAAAGTTGGTAAAAAAACCTTTGAGGGAGATAGGTTGATTAGCACAGCTTTGGAACATTCATTCACAACATTTCAAGTGTTAAGTATACCTTTTTGTCCACTTCTACACTGGGGGCTAAGAAATATTCTTCACCCTGCTCAGGTCTCATGTTCTCAAAATAAACAAAAGTCTCAGTTTCATAAGAAGTGTAAAGATTTTGCACCATGGGACCTGAACTTGGTGTTGTCAGCTCTCCAATATTCTCCTTTTTGAACCTGTGAGTAGCATCTCTTTATGATCTTAGTAGGAAAGTCATCTTTCTGGAGGCCATTACTTTGGCCCGAAGAGTATTGGAATTAGGGCTGGACTAGGACAAAAATTTGGCCCTGGACTTCATCATGACCGGCCCACTTTAATTTTGCGTGTCCCCAACAGCGTTCCCCTTACTTTAGAGTGTCCCCAACAGCGTCCCCCTTACATCAGAGTGTCCCCAACAGCGTTCCCCTTACTTTAGAGTGTCCCCAACAGTGTCCCCCTTACATCAGAGTGTCCCCAACAGCACCCCCTTATATCAGTGTGTCCCCTATCAGCAGCCCCCTTCACATCAGTGTGTACCCATCAGAGTGTCCCCTATCAGCAGCCCCCTTCACATCAGTGTGTCCCCATCAGCAGCCCCCTTCACATCAGAGTGTCCCCATCAGCAGCCCCCTTCACATCAGAGTGTCCCCATCAGCAGCCCCCTTCACATCAGAGTGTTCTCCCTCTCCTCCCCCTCCCACATCTACTCACAGTTCTGAAGGCAGCATCTCGTTCCTCTCTCCAGTCATGTGATAAGTGACAATTGATAAGGGGAGAGAGAAATGAAAGTCTGCCGGCTGTCTATCTACCCCTGTAGGCTGTAGGGAGCAGAAAGCCTAATCCTCTCTCCAGCAAGTGTTGGCATCTGCTCCTCCTGACAGGAGTGAAATCGCGATCACTCACTGTCAGAGAGGAGGGGCTCAGGACTGCACCTGACTGGCCCACTGAGCCATTGGCCCACCAGGAAATTCCCGGTAGTCCCGATGGCCAGTACATGCCTGATTGGAATTGGCAGTCTTGTCTTGTAAAGTGCCATTCTTGATTCTAATCAAAGATAAGGTTACCCTAAGGTCTAGGCAGGATTTTTTTGCCTAAGCTCCTTTCATTATTTCACATTAATTAAGACATTGTCTTACCTTTCCTATTGTCCCCACCCTAAGTAGTGGCTTTACATTTTTTAGATGTAGTTTGAGCCATAAACACGTATCTCTCCACAACAGCATCCTTATTAAGAATGGACTCACTGTTAACCTTACCAGAGGAGTCATAAAAGGATCAAGCAGTGTCTTGCTTTGCTATTGCTGGATGGATCAGCCAGGTTATTATTCAGTCTTATAACCTGCAATTTGAAATTTTTTCTTTTCCAGTAAGAGTGAATTCAATGAGGGGCATAAGTACCAAGAGGCAGTTAATATCACGCCCCATCTTCTCAGGGCTGTAATGCAGCTCCCTGGTCTTCAGTACATACCTTTACAAAATTCTACAAAGTAGAGGTTCAGACATCGACTGATGCAAGTTTTGCATGTAAGGTCCTTCAGGCAGCCTTGTAGCCCTACTTCCACTTCTAATAGTATTCCTTGGGACATCCCAATGGTAATGATTACAAAGGCCCATTTCCTAGGATTTAAGGCAAAGAAAACAGCATTTTGCAATTACTTATAAGATCCTTTTCTTGAAGTACATCACAAAACACAGGGATCTTGCCCTTCTCTCTCTGTTCTCCTATTGTTTGCCACCAAACAGGGAGCCTGCTGGGCGGGGAGGGGTTATATATCTGAGATAAATCCAGCCTCCTTTTCACTTTAAATATCAGTGTCAATTCAGCTGAAGGTGACAGTATGTGGCCCAAAGAGTAATTATTAGAAAATCCTGTGTCCTGTGATGCACTTCAAGAAAAGGATTTTATAGGTAAGTCAAAAGTCCGGTTATTCTGCTTATACTTTCCCTGTTTCATCATTTACCCCTCATAAACATGCTAATTAAATAAAAATAAAAAATAAAACACCTTTGCATTTTTTAGTTCTTTATTTATCAGAAATGAAAACCAAAGTACAGAGGCCATACGCAATAATGGCAAACACGAAAGGCCTCAGCTCTTATGCAAGCAATGGGATGGTTCTTGGAAGAAGTTATGCAAATATAAAAATGCCTTCATGGGTAGATGTCATTCTGGAGGAACAGGCATTCCTTTGCAGCAGACTGCCCTAAATGCCTACAAGTTTTGAGCTCCCATGATTAAAAGAATTGAAGTCCAATGAATCAAAGTAGCATGCCAGGCACAATAAGACTGGTGAGAAAATAGCTAGACGATGCTGGATATCCTCCAGCTAAAGCCAAAACTTTTTTGTTTTGAATAAAGTAAAGTAGTAACTAGATAGAATAATTATAACCCATTTTTTACACTGCCTGTGTCTTTTTGAGTAGGTTTTAAACCACTTTCTGTCCCAAAGACAGAACAGAAATTAGGAAGAGCTCTCACCAAAGCAAAGGAATATCCCCTTTTGGACAGTTTTTACCAAAGCACGTTTGTTTCCCGTTAACTGTCTATTTCTGTTTCAGCCACAGCTTAAAAATTGTAAACGTTCCCCTTACATTCTCAACCCAGAGAGTATGATCAACATAACTAATAGTGAGAGTGGATCTCCCCAATGGGGGATCAAGATAGTCAATAAAATAAAAATGTTCACTTAAAGGGGTTGTAAACTCTCATGGTTTTTCACCTTAATACATTCTATGCATTAAAGTGAAAAAAACTTTTTTAGTGCTGCAGCCCCCCAGCCACCCGTTTTACTTACCTGGACTCTGTCATCCTCTGTCCGGGAACGAGCACACCAACTGTAGCTGGTGTCTCGTGTCCCAATTGGATAGATTGATAGCAGCACAGCCATTGGCTCAAGCTGCTGTCAATTAAATCCAATGATGCGGCGCCGGGGGGCGGGGCCGAGTCCTGCATTCTGTGTGAATGGACACAGATGCGGGACTCGGGAGTGCGCCCACACGGTGTCTACCAAGGAGAGCGCTTCTTCAACGTGGACACACGATGTGGGGAGGAGCCACCAGCACTGCCGTGGGACCCCAGAGGAGGAGGTTCGTGGCCACTCTGTGCAAAACGAACTGCACAGTGGAGGTAAGTATAACATGTTTGTTATTAAAAAAAAACAAAAAGGGTTTACAATCCCTTAAAATCACTTCTTTGTAGCCTTTATTTACACTACTAACAGATTACAGTGGAACCTTGGATTATGAGCATAATCTATTCCAGGAAAATGCTTGTAATCCAAAGCACTCACATATCAAAGCAAGTTTCCCCATGGAAGTCAATGGAAAGATAATTTGTTCCGCATTGACTTCTATTGCATGCAATACCGCATGTGGCCAGAGGTGGGGGGGCTCCAGAGAACCTCAGAAATACTACGGGACAGCTCCGCTGAACTCGGAAACCCTCGGAAAGGCTCGGTAACACCCGGGAACGGAGTGATTCCAAGTATTTCCGAACGGCTCTGAGCATTTTCCGGAGCCCCCTCACCTCTGGCCAAATGCAGTACTGCACACCATATTAGCTTGAAATCTGCTCGTTTTGCGAGACAACACTCGCAAACCGAGTCATGATTTTTTTAAAAAAAGTTGCTTGTCTTTCAAAACGCTCGTTAACCGCGTTACTCGTTAACCAACGTTCCACTGTATACCATTTGCTGACCATGTTACATTGCAGTGCTCAATGAAATTTAAATTCAACCATGGTAAAGGTTTTGGAGTTGTGCTTGCTAAAAATTCTACCATTTTTAGTTTTGATTTGTAGAAGTGTAAATCATCTTTTGACTTGGCAGCCCCACTTGATAAATCTCTTTATGGAATGTTTATTCACCTCATGAACAGCCCTGAATCTGATCAATGCTTTTTCTTTCTCTGTGTCTACCTCAGACTAGCTTACAAAACCCTGGAATCTGATTGAGGGAATGTATAGGACTGCATTATCACAGCTGCAGCATTTTCTGGATAGCGTTGGCAGTACAGTCACTGTCTGTATTTCCTTGCTGGTTAGATTGGGTGTGCTACACATGTCCAAAAAAACGTAATCAAAGTACACAGGACATGTGTAGTATGCCCTGCTCTCCTGCCTCACTGCTGCACCTCTCATCACTGCTGCACCTCCCAGCTGTCAAAATGGCAACTGGATATTGCTGTGCACAGCGGCTAAGACAGCTGCTGTCAAAAATGGACCATCCAACAGTGTTTATAAACACCATTCAGACATTAGATCAATAGAAAACAACTTCTGTATTTACTGTTTTGTTCATTTGAAGACGAAAGGGATGAGCTTCAATCTGATAAGATTTTAAAGCAACCTGACAGGTACAAATATTTTTTAAAAATAAAATATGTTCCTATTTAACCACTTATTACTCTTAGTTTACCTGAATCCGGCCTTTTTCTTCTCCTTCTACCTTTAACTATTACTTGCCTGGTTTGGGGTTTTTTTTTTATTTTTTTACTATATTTCTAATGCTATAATTTAACTTTTTTGCTTATAATTTTTTTTTTTCAGCGTTGCATTAATAAAAGCACACAATTGAAAAAAATCCCCTTTTTAATTTGTAAAAAAAATTTGCAGTGCTGCAATTGTCATTTTAGAGAAGAGTGGCTGCTTTATTTAGGGTATATCACCTACACCAAAGGTCCTCAAGTGGTAAAGTAATCCTGAGCAATTTACACTGAACTTGTGAACTTAAATAAATGAAAATGATCTGTAGATCCTGCCTATTAGCAGCCAATTTTTTAATGTAAATTTTATCTCTGTTTGTAGCAGTTGAATTTAGCCATACCTCTTTCTGTCTTTAAAGCCCTCCTACTGTTCTGTGAAGGAGCCTTTGACACAGACGTTTCAGTAGAGAGGTTTGGGGGCAGGGGCATTGTCAACTGTTTCAGTACAAGCCGAATTTTGTTTATAACTCTAGTGTTTATTTTACCATGCAGTTTTATCTTATTTATGTTTTTATTACATACTCAGTTTGAATTACCCAGGTTTGTGACAGGTTTACTTTAAAAAAAAAAAAAAAAAGGTGGCCCCCCTATCTAGAAGAACTTCCAATTCACATTTTGTATTGTGGATTCATTCATACTGTAAATATTCACAGTTCAGTCCTAAAATAATTAGGTTTGCTAAAAACACTTTGCTAACCTTTCATATTTATTTAGAACAAGCAGAGATACGTAAATATTTAAAAATACAGAGAAACTAGAATTTCTACACATTAGCATCACTTTCTCCCCTTGTTAGCATTATGGTTGCTTTTTCTAGGTGTCAAGAAATGGACAGCCTGACAACTTATATACATTACGTTAAAGAGCTGTTTATTTGTAGCATGTAAGATTTGCAAATGGCATTCATAGTCTAGCCACTGTGTCTCTCTTACTTAATATATGAGCAGTATTTTTTTCACAGTACTGACCTGACCTCTTCTTTTCAACCTTTAACTGGGAGCCAAATGAAATACAATGTTATGTGTGTCTTTTCTAGCTATGCAAGCTATGTACGAGTAATAACATTGGAACTGCGGCCATAACTAACGGTGCCTTTGTATTACATACATGTCTACTAGAAGCTTAGAGAATTTGGTTTGCTTCCACAAAGGATCAAGTATAGTTTGTTTTTTTGTTCTCTTTTGAGGTTGTAGTAAAACTGAACTCCAAGCACCTGTAAATGCAGTTATCTATTCAGTAACAATAATTATATTTATGCATCTAGAGTAAATACCTTTCAACCTCTTGTAATTCCATATACAGCTGCACTCTGAGGATAGAGCAAAGAGATTACCCCATGAGTCTGTTGCTTCACCGTTAAGCTGGTCATACATGGCTCAGTTTTTTTTTTCATTCAACCAGCGGGCTAAACGAAAAAAACTGAACCGGTCCCCCTATAACACATTCAAGGTGGATGAGGGAATCCTTCCCATTGTATAATTGTATTCTGACAGCGGAGGAGTCAGCTGGACTCCTCCACTGTCAGAATACACTGATTATTATTATTATTATTATTATACAGGATTTATATAGCGCCAACAGTTTACGCAGCACTTTACAACATAAGGGAAGACAGTACAGGAATCAGAGAGCCCTGCTTGTTAGTGCTTACAATCTAAGATTAGCGCTAAAGTTTACTGGCTGCAATGCTGAACTAACATTTTCCAGCAAGCCTGTTTGTAAACAGTTAATCAGTAGATCAATTGCTTTTGAACAGGGCCGGTCCTAGATAGATTTAAATTTAGACAGTCTCTGCTGAATTTTGATCTTACTATGGTCAGCTTTACTTTCCAATCACAGGCTGGGGGGAGATAGGGGACATAGATGTGTCCTGTAACTGTAGCAAAGAAAAGTCAGGTCACAAAGACTGGCTTCACTGTGTAGTAGGACTGTGTAAATACAGTATCTGTGTGGAAGGGCTGTGTAAAAGACAGACAATATCCTTGCTGAACTATATTTTTTATTTTATTTTCATTGATACATGTCCCTGCCTAGCCTTGAAACGGCCAGAAAAAATAGAAAGCGTCAGCTCCCAAAGACTTCCATAGGGTTCAACAATATATTTGAGGTTCACAGGTTTCAGAGCTGGCATCCTGCCTTTAACTCCATTATTTATTGAGTCACTGGCACAAAACATGTATGCAGCCACTGAAGTTTGTAAAGTCTGCTCTCCCTGTGTACTTGTTCTGGGTCAGTGATTTGCAAGGTACTAAAGTTAGAATCAGTAAAAATTTCCTAGAGCCTGCACCTTAAATATGAGTCAGCAATAGCAGTTCCCATATTATGACTATTACATATTTAAGAGGCAAAAATCCAGTTGTGGTAGACCACCCAGGATATTTTATTGATGGACACATGTCACCTGAAGCTAAGGGACAATATGTAAACAAAGAAAAATAAAAGCCCTACGCTTCATGCAGCAAAAGTAGGTTTAGATCATGATTGAACTTCCTTAGGCCTCGTGCACACAGCGCGTTTGCTGTTTTTTTTCTGAACACCAAAATTCCTGACTCTTCTGCTTTTCAGCTCCTCTCCTGAATCCGCTTTTGATGTTATTTTTTCCAGACCTTAAATGCTCCTTTTCTAATACTCTTGTGTCTTTGACACATAGGCCAACATAGAGATGCTTTTACAGGATTAAAAAAACAAACACCAATGTCTGTAAAATTGTTGATTTTTAAGCCCAGTGTGCATGAGGCCTTAGAGCACACATTGCATCCTCATGGGCTGTAACTATCACGGCATGCTCTTGAATAGCCTCCCATGGCAGACTTTTGTTGAATGTGTATTAAAGCACAACACTGCAATATGTGAATAATATTTAATGAATTGCAGCTTAGAAAACAAGCAAACTAAAAAAAAAAAGATGATGACAATGCTGACAAATAAAACTATCTGTAATAATTACTATAAAACATTTTAACAGAGAAAGACAGAGATTTGCACTGGCTAACTCTTATGCCCCGCACACACGACTTTCTGACAACAAAACCATTGATTTTTGTTCGAAGGGTGTTGGCTGCAACTTGTCTTGCATACACAGGGTCACACAAATGTTGGCCAACAATTACGAACGTAGTGACGTACGTGATATCTCCATTACGAACACAAGTTTTACAAGACCGATCGCTTCCGTCTCGTCCTTGATTCCGAGCATGCATGGACTTTTGTGTGATGGACTTGTGTGCACATGATCAGAAAGTCCGACAACAAACATTCCAATGCCTTCAAATATATAAAAAATCCTTCCAATATAGTGCAAGGGGGTCCCCTTAGTCTAACTGTAAAGTGGTAGATCTGTACCATGTCTAGAATCTACTGCAGCAATAATTGACTTTATAAAGCCAAAAAAAGACATTTTTCCTGCAAGCTGCCTTTATTTTGCCTTTATTTTGCTCAGCAACAGCTGGGAAGCCAGTGTGTATGATGAGGCCACAATGTAGTGCACTGGGAACAAGATTAGAGAATTTTTGGATACATTCTGGTGTCACTTTGACTTTGGATAGAAGTAATGGGTGCGTTAAAATTGGTCCTTGGGTGTCGGTGGCGCCTTCCCACCATAACCCTATAGAGATAATCTTGATGAAAGCAAGAATGTGGGTGGCAGGGACTGTATTTTTTTTCCGCTGCAGAAGATGGGGCAGAGAAATTTGCCGGCTACAGTCTACAGCTGGTGGTGTGCTGCTGGTAGATGACCAAGATGGCCACCAGCTTAGCCTGAAGAAGGAGCATGCATGCTTCGAACGCGAAACGCCGCCCGCCTGACCCCGTTCCTGAAAATGAAGACACCAGCACAACGTGGAGCATCATGGAGTATTCCTCTTCTACGTCCCAGCCACCTGGAAGTGCTGAGTACCCACAGCACTGCCGTAAAGCCACAGGACCCAGGACATAGGACACCCTCCACCGGCCCGTGATACCCCTACCACTCGGGAACATGCGGATGAACCTATTCTACTGCCTAAAATGCTGGAATTTATCTGCTCAAATGTGAGTGTTTTTAATCCACTATAAAAAATTTGTTCTAAAACACGCTGTATTTAGAGGGCGCCGTTCTGTTCAACACTTAAAAGCACTGGAGTTAAGTTGTACCTATTTAGTAATGACATTTTTTGCTGTATTTAAAAGAAAAAGATGAGAGATGTTTTATATTGGCCTGCAGGTTGGTTGGTTCAATGACAGAAGATAGTACAGGGAGCCTTTTATATGTTTTACCCAGTAAAGTATTGATGCACAATTTGTCTATATTATGGGACAAGATCACCAGATATATAAAGGAGCCCGATTGTCCACATTTACAGCATTTGTCAGAAGGGTTTAGTCAAATTCGGTGTAGGTGCATTGTTAGCCTGTAACATCTTGTTAGCATTTTATATTTAATTCTTCCATTTTCATGCTAATGAAATTGCTTTCTGTTATTATTTGGTGGAGAGGTTGAATTATATTTTCCTTTCCCTGATGTATCTCAGCATGAAGGATATTGACAGTAGTGGTTTTTAGCTGGTTAGAAATTTTCCCATTTGGGGTTAACTCCTTGTAGATGATATTATTATTATTATTATTATAATAATAATATAATTTTTAATAATATTATATTTCTGAATTCATACATAATATTCCATTGTGGATTAAAATTAAAAATACATACAGTATATATATATATATATATATATATATATATATATATATATATATACACACACACCGTATATACACATACACATACACACATTGCCTTGCAAATGTTTTCACCCCCTTGGCATTTTTCAAGTTTTGTTGCCTCACAACCTGGAATTAACATGGATTGTTTGAGGATTTGCATCATTTTATTTACAGAACATGCCCACAACTTTGAAGATTTTTTTTTTATTGTGAAGCAAACTAATAGGACATAATAACAGAAAATTCATTGTGCATAACTATTCACCCCCCCTAAAGTCAATACTTTGTAGAGCCACTTTTTGCGGCTATCACAGCTCAAGTCGCTTTGGATAAGTCTCTATGAGCTTGCCACATCTTACCACTGGGTTTTTTGCCCATTTCTCCTTGCAAAACTGCTCCAGCTCCTTCAAGTAGGATGGTTTGCACTTGTGAACAGCAATCTTTAAGTCTGACCACAGATTTTCTATTGGATTGAGGTCTGGGCCTTGACTAGGCCGTTCAAACACATTTACATGTTTCCCCTTAAACTGTTGCTTTTTGGAGTGTTCCTTTGTCTTCATGGCAGTGTGTGGTTAGTGGTACCTCTTGCCTAGGTGTTGCAGCCTCTGGGGCCTTTCAAAAAGGTGTGTATATGTAATGACAGATCATGTGACACTTAGATTGCACACAGGTGGACATAATTTCACTAATTCTGTGACTTCTGAATGTAATTGGTTGCACCAGAACTTTTTATGGGCTTCATAACAAAGGGGGTGAATACATACACACATGCCAATCATCAGTTTTTTATTTCTGAAAAATAGTTTTATGTATATATTTTTCTCATTTTACTTCACAAACTTAGACTATTGTGTTCTGATTCATGACATATAATTCAGATTAAAAAAACATTGAACTAAAGGCTGTAATCTAACAAAATAGGTAAAAAGCCAAGGGGGTGAATACTTTTGCAAGGCACTCTATATATTGTAAGATTGGGGTGATCAGACTCAAGCGGTAGGTGTGTTTCCAGTGAGTACGCCAGTCCAAAACTGTATTTTTAAGGGCCTGGTAGCCCACTTTTATTTAAAAGCACAGAAAAGTTCACAAAGACATCAGTAGCCCACGCAGGGGGGTTCCACCATTACTGTATCTTGCGCACTCAATACTTTAGCCTCCTGGCTTACATTCTTGCCATACGGTTGATTCAGGCCTTTGGCCTAGGCCTTAGGTCTGCTCCTCAGACCAAAAGAGTTTCCTAGAGTTAAGCTCTCTCCTAGCTTACCCCTGATTAGCGCCTTGCTGTTCTGTCACCAAGTACATCTGCCTCCTGCAGACATGCAGGCTCTGGCTGCCCCATGCAGCCTCTGACTCCTCTCAGAGGAATGGGAGTCCACCTGACTCCCATGCACAGACTTCCTGTCTGTTGGGTGGAGCCCTGAGCCATAGCCAGGTCACAACTAAATAGCCCAGCACACAGCTGTGCAATCAGCGTGCCTTTCTCTCCAAAATCTGGTGTAAACCAGCAATCTTCCAGGTAGAACAGGGTCCCACTGCCACATATCCCCCCTTCTTGTTTCGAACCAGAGGGAGGAACACATAAACCTGTCACCTTGGATGGGACACCTCTGTGCCAGCCATTAGCTGCGTAGGCCCATTTCTTTTTCCGGGTATGTTTCCACCAGCACTTCACCTTAGCACCTCCCTGCCAACTATCAGCAGCAGGAGTCCTAATCTGCCCAACCTTTTTTCTAAAGGGCCACTCCACCCACATCTTCTTCCGGGTGTGCTTCCACCAGCAATTCTTCCTGAACTGTGGGCTCCCACTAATCTCTCTATCCCTTCTACCTTCTGGCCACGGGATCCTCCCTTTCTTTTTTTCTCACATAGACCTACTCTCCCGGGACTGTTGGGAACCCACTTCCATGAAACCTGTCAGGGACTGACCCCTCTCCCTACCTGACGCAACACTAAAAAACAACATCTGTTTCTCAGGTTCACTAACCCCTGGGTGGTTGAAAAGAAAAAAATGGAAATTCCCCGTGGGGTTTTTTAGCAGCAATTATAAATCCAATAAAGTTTTTATTCAAAAATGATTCATTTTATTTTGAAAAAGGCTCTGGACATAGACTATACAAGACACAAGTTTAAAAACATGAGCTCCGATTTACATAATGCATAACACAGTAAATTGAGATAACAGATCAGACAGTAAATTTGATGTCATGTGAAAATTATTATAAGGGTTATGCATACAGCGATGCCATCCTATAACATTGATTGAAGTTATACTATCCGATGACAGAGAAAACCCCAATGCATTTCAACCTTACTGGGTCATGGTCTTCCTCAGGGGGTTCATAATAGCTCTACAATTGCATCAGAGAGAAAGGATCAAAGTATTAGTACTGGAAATTATGTCTTCTATAGGAAACTGGAGATAGTGTTTTAAATAGTTACCCTCTATGCCATATAGAAAAACCGCGCTGAAAAATAATGTTCAAAATTAATGAAAATATATAGTCCTCTACAGAGGAATGTCCAACCTTCACACGGTGAATAACGTGAATATTCATATGTTGTTAGGTGAAAATTCAAATAAAACAGATCTTATATGGTGAAATGCTTACCAGAGAGTAAGCCAAACAGGCGAGTGGCTTAAAACCCAGCCTGGGCCTTTAAGGAAAAGCGATCCCAATGGAACAGGATGGGTCACACTCGTGCTGTGTAATCAGATCCGTGACGGATTACCCAAAAAAAATTTTTGAAAAACATAGCGTAATATTGACAAAAATGTGAAATCAAAAAAAAGAAAAATGTGCAACACTCAACAAAACCAAAATCATATATACTCATAAAGACATCCAGTGTGGAGAACACACATAGGATCATTAAGTGAGTGACATGCAATTATGCAATAAGGTGTATGATACCCAAAAAGAGAAAATGGTGTGTAAACCTTACAAAGAATCTGCTTACCAGATACTATAACCAAGTGAGCATATAGCTATCCCAGAGGTGAAAGGTATGGAAAAGAAGGTGCAGCAAGCCACATAAAAATCCTGCTTACCAGATGGCAAATCAATGTAAGCAGATCTAAGGACTTCACACCAGAAAGAGTAGCGAAGGAGTATAATGAAATATAGCGAACCTCTTGAATATCCTGCTTACCAGATGTCAACTATAAGTGCGCAGATTATCACAGACACAGACCGAACTTCCTGACAGGAGCAGCGTACATCCGTCCTGACATCCTAGTCCCGAACTCAGCAGTGCATATTGTGTAAAGAAGCAGCCAATAGTGTGATACTGTATCAAACTAAATTTATTTAAAACAAAAATAACACTTACAATAAACCGAAGTTAAAAAGCGATGCCGGCCGGCACTCAAAGCAAACTCCCGTCCTCAACAGGGCGTCGTGGTGACGTCAGCGCATCCCTTCCAGACGCGTTTCGTCATAAGGTGACGTTCTCAATGGGGAACGGGCAGCGCGCTGAGCCACCACATTTTATGCGCACACCAAGCCTCACTCTGAGTCCCGCTACGAGAATCACAGAGCGCCATCTTGGATGTGGGCAAACAGTGAGTAATCTTATGGAAAAGAGGGAAAGGACCAGAACGGCATTCTTAAAACAAATTTTACACAAGAAAAAATTCCTTTTTTCAAAATATATAATTTTTTTTTTTTATATATATATATATATATATATATATATATATATATATATATATATATATATATATATATATATATATATATATATATATATATACACACATACACATACACACATACATATTATTTATTTTTTTTTATTTTGAAAATATTTTGAATTTTTTCTTGTGTAAAATTTGTTTTAAGAATTTTTTTGGAGAGAAAAAATTTTTTCTCGGATATTCAAGAGGTTCGCTATATTTCATTATACTCCTTCGCTACTCTTTCTGGTGTGAAGTCCTTAGATCTGCTTACATTGATTTGCCATCTGGTAAGCAGGATTTTTATGTGGCTGCTGCACCTTCTTTTCCATACCTTTCGCCTCTGGGATAGCTATATGCTCACTTGGTTATAGTATCTGGTAAGCAGATCCTTTGTAAGGTTTACACACCATTTTCTCTATTTGGGTATCATACACCTTATTGCATGATTGCATGTCACTCACTTAATGATCCTATGTGTGTTCTCCACACTGGATGTCTTTATGAGTATATATGATTTTGATTTTGTTGAGTGTTGCACATTTTTCTTTTTTTTGATTTCACATTTTTGTCAGTATTACGCTATGTTTTTCAAAAATTTTTTTGGGTAATCCGTCACGGATCTGATTACACGGCACGAGTGTGACCCATCCTGTTCCATTGGGATCGCTTTTCCTTAAAGGCCCAGGCTGGGTTTTAAGCCACTCCCCTGTTTGGCTTACTTTCTGGTAAGCATTTCACCGTATAAGATCTGTTTTATTTGAATTTTCACCTAACAACATATGAATATTCACATTATTCACCGTGTGAAGGTTGGACATTCCTCTGTATAGGACTATATATTTTCATTAATTTTGAACATTATTTTTCAGCGCGGTTTTTCTATATTTCTTTTCTGTATTGGTGTACCTCACTTAGCTTTTTTCTTATTTTCCAAGCGCAGTTTTTTGTTTCTATACCCTCTATGCCAGGGGTCCTCAAACTTTTTAGAGTTCAGTTCACGGTCCCTCAGACTGTTGGGGGGCCGCACTATGGTATAAAAAAAATATAAACTAATTCCTAAATTCCTATGCACACATCTTTTTTGTAGTGCAAAAGAATAAAATAATGAATAATAAATAATATATATAGGGGATGGACAGGGGGACAGAGAGATGGACAGGGGGACAGTGGGATGGACAGAGGGGTGGACAGGGGGACAGAGGAGGGGGGGCAGTGGGGTGGACAGTGGGATGGACAGAGGGGGGGACAGAGGGGATGGACAGGGGGACAGAGGGACAGTGGGATGGACAGAGGGGTGGACAGGGGGACAGAGGGGGGGACAGTGGGGTGGAAAAGGGGAAAGTGGGATGGACAGAGGGGGGGACAGTGGGGTGGACAGGGGGACAGAGGGGATGGACAGGGGGACAGTGGGGTGGACAGGGGGACAGAGGGGTGGACAGAGGGGGGGACAGAGGGAGGGACAGAGGGGGGGACAGAGGGGGGGACAGGGGGACAGTGGGATGGACAGAGGGGTGGACAGGGGGACAGGGGGACAGAGGGGTGGACAGGGGGACAGTGGGGTGGATAGGGGTGTGGACAGGGGGACAGAGGGGTGGACAGGGGGACAGTGGGGTGGATAGGGGTGTGGACAGGGGGACAGAGGGGTGGACAGGGGGACAGTGGGATGGATAGGGGTGTGGACAGGGGGACAGAGGGGTGGACAGGGGGACAGTGGGATGGACAGGGGGGTGGACAGGGGGACAGTGGGATGGACAGAGGGGATGGACAGGGGGACAGAGGGGGGGACAGAGGGACAGAGGGGATGGACAGGGGGACAGTGGGATAGACAGAGGGGGGGACAGGGGGATGGACAGGGGGACAGAGGAGATGGACAGGGGGACAGAGGGGATGGACAGGGGGACAGAGGGGATGGACAGGGGGACAGAGGGGATGGACAGGGGGACAGAGGGGGGGGACAGGGGGACAGAGGGGGGGGACAGGGGGACAGAGGGGGGGGACAGGGGGACAGAGGGGGGGACAGAGGGGTGGACAGAGGGGTGGACAGGGGGACAGAGGGGATGGACAGGGGGACAGGGGGACAGTGGGAATGGACAGGGGAACAGTGGGGTGGACAGGGGAACAGTGGGGTGGACAGGGGAACAGTGGGGTGGACAGAGGGGTGGACAGGGGGACAGTGGGATGGACAGAGGGGGGGACAGAGGGGTGGACAGAGGGGTGGACAGAGGGATGGACAGAGGGGTGGACAGAGGGGGGGACAGAGGGGGGGACAGAGAGGGGTGGACAGTGGGGTGGACAGAGGGGTGGACAGAGGGGTGGACAGGGGGACAGAGGGGTGGACAGAGGGGTGGACAGGGGGACAGAGGGGTGGAAAGGGGATGGACAGGGGGACAGAGGGGTGGACAGAGGGGATGGACAGGGGGATGGACAGGGGGACAGAGGGATGGACAGGGGGACAGAGGGATGGACAGGGGGACAGAGGGATGGACAGGGGGACAGTGGGATGGACAGTGGAGGGGACAAGGGGACAGAGGGGGGGACAGGGGGACAGTGGGATGGACAGAGGGGGGGACAGTGGGGATGGACAGGGGGACAGTGGGGTGGACAGGGGGACAGTGGGGATGGACAGGGGGACAGAGGGGTGGACAGGGGGAGACAGTGGGATGGACAGAGGGGGGGACAGAGGGGTGGACAGTGGGGTGGACAGTGGGGTGGACAGTGGGGTGGACAGTGGGACAGAGGGGTGGACAGGGGGACAGTGGGGTGGACAGAGGGGTGGACAGAGGGGTGGACAGGGGGACAGTGGGATGGACAGAGGGGGGGACAGGGGGATGGACAGGGGGGTGGACAGGGGGACAGAGGGGTGGACAGGAGGACAGTGGGATGGACAAGGGGACAGAGGGGGGGACAGTGGGGTGGACAGTGGGGTGGACAGGGGGACAGTGGGGATGGACAGGGGGACAGTGGGGATGGACAGGGGGACAGAGGGGATGGACAGAGGGGTGGACAGGGGGACAGTGGGGTGGACAGGGGAACAGTGGGGTGGACAGAGGGGTGGACAGGGGGACAGTGGGGTGGACAGTGGGATGGACAGAGGGGGGGACAGAGGGGTGGACAGTGGGGGGGACAGGGGGACAGAGGGACAGATGGGTGGACAGGGGGACAGTGGGGTGGACAGGGGGGTGGACAGGGGGACAGTGGGGTGGACAGGGGGACAGTGGGGTGGACAGAGGGGTGGACAGGGGGACAGTGGGGTGGACAGTGGGATGGACAGAGGGGGGGACAGTGGGATGGACAGAGGGGGGGACAGAGGGGTGGACAGTGGGGGGGACAGGGGGACAGAGGGACAGATGGGTGGACAGTGGGATGGACAGGGGGACAGATGGGTGGACAGTGGGATGGACAGGGGGACAGATGGGTGGACAGTGGGATGGACAGAGGGACAGAGGGGTGGACAGAGGGGTGGACAGGGGGACAGTGGGGTGGACAGGGGGGTGGACAGGGGGACAGTGGGATGGACAGGGGGACAGTGGGATGGACAGAGGGGTGTACAGGGGGACAGAGGGGTGGACAGGGGGACAGTGGGGTGGACAGAGGGGTGAACAGGGGGACAGAGGGGTGGACAGAGGGGTGGACAGGGGGACAGAGGGGGGGACAGTGGGATGGACAGAGGGGTGGACAGGGGGACAGAGGGTTGGACAGGGGGACAGAGGGGGGACAGAGGGGTGGACAGGGGGACAGAGGGGTGGACAGAGGGGTGGACAGGGGGACAGAGGGGGGGACAGGGGGATGGACAGGGGGACAGTGGGATGGACAGAGGGGTGGACAGGGGGACAGTGGGGTGGACAAAGGGGGTACAGTGGGATGGACAGAGGGGGGGACAGTGGGGTGGACAGAGGGGGGGACAGTGGGATGGACAGGGGGGGGGACAGTGGGGTGGACAGGGGGGGGGGACAGTGGGGTGGACAGAGGGGGGGACAGTGGGGATGGACAGGGGGACGACAGTGGGGATGGACAGGGGGACAGAGGGGATGGACAGGGGGACAGAGGGGATGGACAGGGGGACAGAGGGGTGGACAGAGGGGTGGACAGGGGGACAGTGGGGTGGACAGGGGAACAGTGGGGTGGACAGAGGGGTGGACAGAGGGGGGGACAGTGGGATGGACAGAGGGGGGGGACAGAGGGGTGGACAGAGGGGGGGGACAGGGGGACAGATGGGTGGACAGTGGGATGGACAGAGGGGTGGACAGTGGGATGGACAGAGGGGTGGACAGGGGGACAGAGGGGTGGACAGTGGGATGGACAGAGGGGTGGACAGAGGGGTGGACAGAGGGGTGGACAGGGGGACAGATGGGTGGACAGTGGGATGGACAGAGGGGTGGACAGGGGGACAGAGGGGTGGACAGAGCGGTGGACAGAGGGGTGGACAGAGGGGTGGACAGGGGGACAGAGGGGTGGACAGGGGGACAGAGGGGTGGACAGGGGGACAGAGGGGTGGACAGGGGGACAGTGGGATGGACAGAGGGGGGGACAGTGGGATGGACAGGGGGACAGAGGGGTGGACAGGGGGACAGAGGGGTGGACAGAGGGGTGGACGGGGGGACAGAGGGGGGGACAGTGGGGTGGACAGGGGGACAGAGGGGTGGACAGAGGGGGGGACAAATGGGGGGACAGAGGGGTGGACAGGGGGACAGTGGGGGACGGACAGTGGGGGGGACAGGGGGACAGTGGGGATGGACAGGGGGACAGAGGGGATGGACAGGGGGACAGAGGGGATGGACAGGGGGACAGTGGGATGGACAGAGGGGGGGACAAAGGGGGGGGACAGAGGGGTGGACAGGGAGATGGACAGAGGGGTGGACAGGGGGACAGAGGGGTGGACAGGGGGACAGAGGGGTGGACAGGGGGGTGGACAGGGGGACAGAGGGGTGGACAGTGGGATGGACAGGGGGACAGAGGGGTGGACAGTGGGATGGACAGAGGGGTGGACAGGGGGACAGTGGGATGGACAGAGGGGTGGACAGGGGGACAGAGGGGTGGACAGGGAGACTGTGGGATGGACAGGGGGACAGTGGGACAGTGGGGTGGACAGGGGGACAGAGGGGTGGACGGGGGGACAGAGGGGTGGACGGGGGGACAGAGGGGTGGACGGGGGGACAGTGGGACAGAGGGGTGGACAGAGGGGGGGACAGTGGGGTGGACAGAGGGGTGAACAGGGGGACAGATGGGTGGACAGTGGGATGGACAGAGGGGGGGCAGAGGGGTGGACAGGGGGACAGAGGGGTGGACAGAGGGGTGGACAGGGGGACAGTGGGATGGACAGAGGGGTGGACAGTGGGATGGACAGAGGGGTGGACAGTGGGATGGACAGAGGGGTGGACAGGGGGACAGAGGGGTGGACAGGGGGACAGAGGGGTGGACAGGGGGACAGAGGGGTGGACAGAGGGACAGAGGGGTGGACAGAGGGGTGGACAGGGGGACAGAGGGGGGGACAGTGGGATGGACAGAGGGTTGGACAGGGGGACAGATGGGGGACAGAGGGGTGGACAGGGGGACAGTGGGATGGACAGAGGGGTGGACAGTGGGATGGACAGAGGGGTGGACAGTGGGATGGACAGAGGGGTGGACAGTGGGATGGACAGAGGGGTGGACAGTGGGATGGACAGGGGGATGGACAGAGGGGTGGATAGGGGGACAGTGGGATGGACAGGGGGGTGGACAGGGGGACAGAGGGGTGGACAGGGGGACAGAGGGGGGGACAGAGGGGATGGACAGGGGGACAGAGGGGTGGACAGGGGGACAGAGGGGTGGACAGGGGGACAGTGGGGTGGACAGGGGGACAGTGGGGTGGACAGAGGGGTGGACAGGGGGACAGATGGGTGGACAGTGGGATGGACAGAGGGGTGGACAGGGGGACAGAGGGGTGGACAGGGGGACAGAGGGGTGGACAGAGGGGTGGACAGTGGGGTGGACAGAGGGGTGGACAGGGGGACAGAGGGGTGGACAGGGGGGGGACAGAGGGGGGGACAGGGGGATGGACAGGGGTCCACACTTGTTAGTAGGCTGTTGCCTGAAGCCTCCGCTCTCGCTGTCACTCTTCGCGCCTCCTGTCTCGCTGTCACCCTCCGCGCCTCCTGTCTGCGTGAGGAAGACGTGAATCCGCACGGGACTGTGCTGGGAACTACACTTCCCAGCATGCAGCGTGGCGCACGGAGCCCTCCATTAGGCGGCTTGAGCGGAGCAGATATGCTCCCTGCCGAAGCAGAGTGGACCTGCCCAAGCCGAGCCGACCTGGCCACGGCCTGAGCCTGGCCTGTCGGGAATCCGGCCCTGGGTGGGGTGGGCCGGATAAATGTCCTCGGCGGGCCGCATGTGGCCCGCGGGCCGTAGTTTGAGGACCCCTGCTCTATGCCATGCACTGGTTTATCCGGAGATTTCTTTTAAAAATAATAGACAAAATACAAAAGGTTTCCCACTTATGATTCTGGACTCCGCTAGGATGTTGTCCCTATTCACACTTCAAAGGGAAAGCAGGGCCGACCCGTGCGACTTGCAGGTGGTCACAACTGGCATGGCCCCCACCCACAAACGAAGGGAGTAAAATGGAGAAAAGAGACACCTGAAAGTGGTCATAATAGTATAAATTAGAAAATGTCCATATATGGTGTCATGATGGTATGCAAGATGTTTTAATTTATTTAAAATATTTATCTTAAGTAATTGATGTTAGTATTAGTCTACCAATACTTATCTATTAATCTGGTTTTCGTCTATGCCCCAAAGGGGAACCCTCAAGGGGTGTATATATACAGGGGGTAAGTATCCCCTTGTATTGTGACTAGATTTACACGTAGGACAGAAGTATTGATATCAATATTTTTTACTCAATATTTATGTTAGCAAAGATATAAAATGTGATAAAAATTGGTGAGGGTGCAGGGTGAGAAAAAGGGGGGAACATTTTAAATTAGTGCAAACATGCGCTGTGAAAAGAAAAATCCTGTGTTGTGACTCCTCAAATTGGATTATAAAAGAACCATGTGCATCACCCGTTAGAGGTAAAAAGTGCATTGAAAGTGAAGGGATAGTGTGCAGGGAAGTGCTAGTAAAGGATATATATGATTACCTTGGTAAGTATATCCGGCCAACAAAAGTATCAAAAAGCCAAGAAAACAATAATGGTGATAAATGAAGAATAGATGGGAGTGAAACCCTGAAAATGTAGCGTGCTGAAAAAAATGATTGAAATATGAGAAACTTTAGTGGAACTATCAAACAGTGTTGAAGTACTGCAAAACTGTGAAAAGATACCACAGAGCTTATTACCTGATTAAAAAGGTTGGATGTATGCAACCTCGAAACAGAAAAGTGCATACCATTTGATCACAATAAGGACCTATACATGGAAGAGAAATCATATAGATAAAAATGGGGAAGTTTTTGTGAATAGGTTTGTAATCCTGCAGCCTATTGTTGTTATGTCTCCTTACCTCACAAGTTTGTGTGTTGTTATGCTCTCATTGCGGATCAACTGAGTGATTCCAGCAAGGAACATCTCTAATTATGTTTCCTGGGTGAAGAGGTAATTTCTAACAGGTGTTTTGAATCTCTCCAACCCATCTCTCAGAGGGAGGGGCCATGGGAGGCATGATGCCTCCCTATTGTGGCCCCCTCGGAGTGCCGGTAAGCTAATGCTCTGGACGCCTCTGTCACCTTCGACGTAATGCCGTGACTGGAGACGAGGGGTGCGCACGCGCAGAGGAGACATGCCCGGTCAGAGCCGGGGGATCATCCCGCGCATGCGCACTACCCCAACCCCATGTCTGAAGGTAAACACAGGATGCCGCCGGCAGGGTGAGAAGCTCCACCTGATGGTGGATGCTTAACCAGGGAGACGTGAAACGACTCGTCTCCCCACCCTGCCGGGAAGCCACCAGATCGAGGACTGACACCCCGAGGTGCGGGAGAAGGACAAAAACAGCGGTCCAGAATCTGGGGGAAGAAGAGATAAAGAAATTAATTAATGAGAGTATAATTACATTTTTTTTTTTAAGCTAAAATTAATCTATTATGGTGTCCAGAGAGCAAAATAAATTGTACAATTATGATGCAGTATTTATTATATTTTACCATAAGCAATGAAAGAGGTACACTGTGGAGACTACAACTTAAAGAATATATGCTAACATTATAACATACATATAAGAGAAGTATATGCTAACATTATAAAATACATACACAGGTCTCTCAAGATTTTTCACTGGGAGAAGACCACTGAAAGGGATAAGCAGACAAGTATTGTTAGGGAGACAGTGAGGATTATTAGTACATCTTAGTAATAATTCATTATATAGATATTGTGAATATACATATCTCCATTATGCAAGAGTCAACATGCACACCAGTGCAAAATTAGATTAGCATCAAAAATCATGCATTACTTCACTTAAAGAGGAAGGATATATTCTGTCTTATTTTTATTTTTATCAAACCTCCCCCATTACTCTCCCTGTCTTATTTGCGTTGTCCTCTCAGCTGGTCTTCCGAGTTGAACCCTTTTAAAAAAAGGAGTGTATGAGATGGACTCGTTGAGGCCTGGGTATGTGGTGGCCCCAAGTTTGAATATCCATTTTTGTTCGATTTGTAAGAGCTTCTTGTTCCAGTCGCCGCCTCTTCCTGGAATATGAATCCTATCTAAGGTGGCGAAGGCAACTTTGGGCATCCTATAATTATGTTTGGTGGCCGCATTTCTTCCTAAGGGAAGATAGATGTTAGCAATTTCCATGCTATAAATGTATTTAGATGTTCTACACCAAAATTTCTGCCTGGTTTTGCCTACGTAAAATGCGCCACATTCACAGGTCATTAAGTATACTACAGCCGAGGTCTGACAGTTTATGAAATGTTTGGGCTGAAAAAACCTGGCCATTCGGAAGTGTGAATACTTTTTCCCTTCTTATCCATTGACAGTGACTGCAATATCCACACGGAAAAGTTCCGTATGTGGAGCAGTGTTTCTTATTAGTTTCGCGATATTCGCCTTTTACCAAATTGCCTTTTAAGGATGCGGCGCATCTAAATGTGATAGAGGGGACTGGGGGGACAAAGTGCTTGACTTTATCGTCATCTGTGAGGATGGACCAGTGTCTAGCAATAATTTTGCGAATTTGCTGATGTTGTCGTGAGTATCGTATGATGATACGTGAGGGATCTGCTTCCTTATTTTTTCTTGCTTGTGGTCTGAACATCAAAGCTTCCCTGGCCTGTGCAATAGCTCAATTGTATGCTTTTCTTAGGCACTGTCGGCTATAACCTCTATCTAGTAGTCGGTTTTGGAGCTTTCCAGCCTCGATTTTGAAAAGTGTATCATTTGAACAGTTTCTCCTCAACTGGAGATACTGTCCATATGGAATCGAATTCTTTAAGGGAGTTGGGTGGAAACTATCCCCGTGCAACACAGTGTTTCCCGCTGTGTTTTTTCTATATAATGTGCTGGTTATGTTCCCTTGCACATCACACTCAACTTTCACATCTAAAAATGTTACAGATCTGACATCAAAATTCATAGTGAATTTCAGGTTCAAGTTGTTCAATGTTAATGTGATTGAAAATCTGATTCAGCATTTCCTCCGACCCTTCCCAGACGACGAAGATATCATCAATGTACCTGAGCCACGTGGTGACGTGGCTCAGGTACATGGCGAGATCCTCATCGCTGAAAAGTGACCGCTCCCACTCCCCCAGGTACAAATTGGCGTAGGATGGGGCACAACATGTCCCCATCGCTACGCCTTGCACCTGGAGGTAGTGGGAGCCGTCAGAGCAAAAGTAGTTGTTATTTAGTATATGATCCAGACCTTTCAGAATGAAATCATTCCGTGATCCTTGTTGTAGTACCTTGTGAATGGCCTGAAATCCTTTCCCATGTGGGATTGATCAATACAGGGCTTCAACATCTATTGTGACCAAAATTGAATTTTTGGAAAGTTTAAGTTCATTTATCATTTGCAAAAAATGGATAGTATCCTTCCTGAACGAAGGTAATGCTGCTAAGAAAGGTTGAAGGTACGAGTCGATTACCCTACTTAGGTTTTAAGAGATCCCACTGTTGCCTGAGATAATTGGTCGCCCTGTGATTTGAGTGGAACTTTTGAGAATTTTTGGGAGACAGTAAAAAGTAGGTGTACGGAGATGTTTGGTATTAATGAAATCGTATAAGTCTTTATTAATTGTGCCATCACGGTATGCCTGATCGATTCAATTATAGAAGGCTTGATTTGATTTTGTAATGTGTCTAGTATGGATGGTCTTATACCATTCTTTGTTGTTCAAAATGTTTTGACACATTGTTCCTTACATTTTGTTGTCCATTAGGACAACATTGCCCCCTTTATCGGATGGCTTTATAATAATTGAATGATTATTACGTAAAGATTCCAATGCTTTACTTTCTTCAGCCGATAAATTTTGTGGAGTATGGGCACTGCAGGGTATTTTAGTGATGTCCTTAAGTGTCTGTTTAATGAAGGTAGCCACACTTGGATTTGTTTGTAATGATGGAAATCCATCACTCGTACCTTCAACCTTTCTTAGCAGCATTACCTTTGTTCACGAAGGATACTATCCATTTTTTGCAAATGATAAATGAACTTATACTTTCCGAAAATTCAATTTTGGTCACAATAGATGTTGAAGCCCTGTATTGATCAATCCCACATGGGAAAAGTCTTCAGGCCATTCACAAGGTATTACAACAAGGATCACGGTATGATAGGGCCTTGAATGATTGATTTCATTCTGAAAGGTCTGGATCATATACTAAATAACAACTACTTTTGCTCTACCTCCAGGTTCAAGGCGTAGAGGTGATAGCCGACGGTGCCTAAGAAAAGCATACAATTGAGCTATTGCACAGGCCAGGGAAGCTTTGCTGTTCAGACAACAAGCAAGAAAAAATAAGGAAGCAGATCCCTCACGTATCACCATATGATACTCACGACAACATCAGCAAATTCGCAATATTATTGCTAGACACTGGTCCATCCTCACAGATGACGATAAAGTCAAGCACTTTGTCCCCCCGGTCCCCTCTATCACATTTAGATGCAACGCATCCTTAAAAGACAATTTGGTAAAAAGCGAATATCGCAAAACTAATAAGAAACACTGCTCCACATACAGAACTTTTTCGTGTGGATATTGCAGTCACTGTCAATGGATAAGAAGGGAAAAAGTATTCACACTCCTGAACGGCCAGGTTCTTAAGCCCAAACATTTCGCAAACTGTCAGACCTCGGCTGTAGTATACTTAATGACCTGTGAGTGCGCCGCATTTTACGTAGGCAAAACCAGGCAGAAATTTTGGTGTAGAACATCTAAACACATTTATAGCATGGAAATTGCTAACATCTATCTTCCCTTAGGAAGACATGTGGCCACCAAACATAATTATAGGATGCCCAAAGTTGCCTTCGCCGCCTTAGATAGGATTCATATTCCAGGAAGAGGCGGCGACTGGAACAAGAAGCTCTTACAAATCGAACAAAAATGGATATTCAAACTTGGGGCCACCACATACCCAGGCCTCAACGAGTCCATCTCATACACTCCTTTTTTGAAAGGGTTCAACTCAGGGAAGACCAGCTGAGAGGACAACGCAGATAAGACAGGGAGAGTAATGGTGGAGGTTTGATAAAAATAAAAATAAGACAGAATATATCCTTCCTCTTTAAGTGAAGTAATGCATGATTGACTCTTCCCGATACTGCATAATGGAGATATGTATATTCACAATATCTATATAATTAATTATTACTAAGATGTACTAATAATCCTCACTGTCTCCCTAACAATACTTGTCTGCTTATCCCTTTCAGCGGTCTTCTCCCCGTGAAAAATCTTGAGAGACCTGTGTATGTATTTTATATTGTTAGCATATACTTCTCTTATATGTATGGTTTAATGTTAGCATATATTCTTTAAGTTGTAGTCTCCACAGTGTACCTCCTTCATTGCTTACGGTAAAATATAATAAATACTGCATCATAATTGTACAATTTATTTTGCTCTCTGGACACCATAATAGATTAATTTTAGCTTAAAAAAAAAACATGTCATTATACTCTCATTAATTAATTTAGTTATTTCTTCTCCCCCCAGATTCTGGACCGCTGTTTTTTTCCTCCCCCCGCACCTCGGGGTGTCAGTCCTCGATCTTGCGGCTTCCCGGCAGGGTGGGGAGACGAGTCGTTTCACGTCTCCCTGGTTAAGCATCCACGATCAGGTGGAGCTTCTCACCCTGCCGGCGGCATCCCGTGCTGACCTTCGGACATGGGGTTCGGGTAGTGCGCATGCGCGGGACGATGCCCCGGCTCTGACCGGGCATGTCTCCTCTGCGCGTGCGCGCCTCTCGTCTCCAGTCACGGCATTACGTCGAAGGTGACGGAGGCGTCCAGAGCATTAGCTTACCGGAACGCTGAGGGGGCCACAATAGGGAGGTATCACGCCTCCCATGGCCCCTCCCTCTGAGGGATGGGTTGGAGAGATTCAAAACACCTGTTAGCAATTACCTCTTCACCCAGGAAACATAATTAGAGATGCTCCTTGCTGGAATCACTCAGTTGATCCGCAATGAGAGCATAACAACACACAAACTTGTGAGGTAAGGAGACATAACAACAATAGGCTGCAGGATTACAAACCTATTCACAAAAACTTCCCCCTTTTTTATCTATATGATTTCTCTTCCATGTATAGGTTCTTATTGTGATCAAATGGTATGCACTTTTTTGTTTGGAGGTTGCATAAGTCCAACCTTTTTAATCAGGTAATAAGCTCTGTAGTATCTTTTCACAGTTTTGCAGTACTTCAACACTGTTTGATAGTTCCACTAAAGTTTCTCATATTTCACTCATTTTTTCAGCACTCTAAATTTTCATGGTTTCACTCCCATCTATTCTTCATTTATCACCATCACCATTATTGTTTTCTTGTCTTTTTGATACTTTTGTTGGCCGGATATATATCATATATATCCTTTACTAGCACTTCCCTGCACACTATCCGTTCACTTTCAATGCCCTTTTTACTGCCTCTCACGGGTGATGCACATGGTTCTTTTATAATCCAATTTTAAGGGGTAACAACACAGGATTTTTCTTTTCACAGCGCATGTTTGCACTAATTTAAAATGTTCCCCCCTTTTTCTCACCCTGCACCCTCACCAATTTTTATCACATTTTATATCTTTGCTAACATAAATATTGAGTAAAAAATATTGACATCGATACTTCTGTCCTAAGTGTAAATCTAGTCACAATACAAGGGGATACTTACCCCCTGTATATATACACCCCTTGAGGGTTCCCCTTTGGGGCATAGACGAAAACCAGATTAATAGATAAGTATTGGCAGACTAATACTAACATCAATTACTTAAGATAAATATTTTTTAAATAAATTAAAACATCTTGCATACCATCATGACACCATATATAGACATTTTCTAATTTATACTATTATGACCACTTTCAGGTGTCCCTTTTCTCCATTTTCCTCCCTTTGTTTGTGGGTGGGGGCCATGCCAGTTGTGACCACCTGCAAGTCGCACGAGTCGGCCCTGCTTTCCCTTTGAAGTGGGAGTAGGGACGACATCTCTGCGGAGTCCAGAATCATAAGTGGGAAACCTTTTGTCTTTTGCTTGTTTTTTTTTTAAAGAAATCTCCGGATAAACCAGTCTATGGCATAGAGGGTAACTATTTAAAACACTATCTCCAGTTTCCTATAGAAGACATAATTAACAGTACTAATACTTTGATCCTTTCTCTCTGATGCAATTGTAGAGCTATTATGAACCCCCTGAGGAAGACCATGACCCAGTAAGGTTGAAATGCATTGGGGTTTTCTCTGTCATCGGATAGTATAACTTCAATCAATGTTATATGGTGGCATCGCTGTATGCATAACCCTCATAATAATTTTCACATGACATCAAATTTACTGTCTGATCTGTTATCTCAATTTACTGTGTTATGCATTATGTAAACCGGAGCTCATGTTTTTAAACTTGTGTCTTGTATAGTCTATGTCCAGAGCCTTTTTCCAAATAAAATTAATCATTTTTAAATAAAAACGTTATTGGATTTATAATTGCTGCTAAAAAACCCCACGGGGAATTTCCATTTTTCTTTTCAAACAATTGTTTCGGGGTGTGCAGCCTTCATCAGACTCTTTAAAAAAGTGTAATTTCATGTTATAGCACTAACCCCTGTGTGGTTACCCCTAGCAACCAAACCATCTGAGATCAACACCACATGCTTCTGTTTAACCTCAATAGTAATGTTCCACAACTTAATATTAACATTGTCATCAGGACCTCTTGTCACCTTGTTTGCTAGGACAGTGTCTAGGGAGGGACCATCTACAGGCAAGCAGTTACTCCCTGTGGGACATTCCCGCAGTTTCACATCGCCCCCTGTTGTCCAACACTCCAATAGCAACTGTCCTACCAACGCACATTTTTCGCCACATTTTTCCACACCAATCTCTTTAACCATTTCTGTGTCCATTGGTACCTCAACCAATACCTCTAAGCTGTCCGACAGTGCTCTACAGTACTTCTCATATACTTTTTCATTACAGTTACCAACACTGTTATTTCCTGTCAGAGTGTCTCCAGGTACCTCAAACTGCACCTCCCTGCAAGTGATGGATTGAATTCCCACTACTGCCGCGTCTGTTCCGGGCCCTTCCTTTACATGAGGTCTAGCGGGTGAGACAGCACACGCGCCATGTACCAACCACTGCTCAGCTGCACCTTGGACTGCACCAGCAGTAATGCACCTCATCACACCAGCATACGGAGAGACCTCCAATATGTCTATCATTTCTGATTCCTCTAGCAGTTCCCCTGAACGCCTTCCGCACATAACTGTCGCTGGAAGCACTCTCGCAGAGAACTGTGAGACCACTTTCCACAAAAGTAACCAACATTGCAGTAACCAATTTTTATCAACATTGCTTAACTTCGCCTATACCACGTGTCTCCACTGATTGGTACTACGCAGTACCGGGTCGCCCATCTGCGGTGGATACATGCAGGTGTACAGCGGAAAGATTTTCACCATTTCCAACAACATCTCAGTTATTTCTAGACATGCCACATCTAAACACAGAACTCTAGGGACTTTTCCCTTACTAACGACGTGGAGGGGCTCATTTGCTAAGGCTTGAGAGGCCGAGACACTCAAAGAGACCTCCACCTCAGAGGCCACTCACAAAACTTGTGTCTCCCCATGAGCACTGCAAAACGCATGTGTCACACTCATCCTCTCATTTTCAGCAACACTGAGCCCTTCCAAGTCCTTATCTATTATCCCACCATCCTGACGCTCAACATTATCCATCTCTTTTGCTGTGGACAAAACTTCTGCTATGTATGCGCCCTTTTCCGATCCTTCCGCCTGGAGGGGGGTTAAGTTCTGCAATAGCCAATGCACCAGTGTCTACTGGCTTTGCAGCCTCTCCAATTTGTCACAGCAGCAATAGTGTCCAGCTTACTATTACCTTCAGAAATTTCTTTCCACCATGCTAACACCTTTATGGCGAGACTATCCCAGTCTATCCTGTCTTGTATAGGCTGCGTTAGCACATTAGCAGTTTGAGATTGTAGGATACATAGTATTTCGCTTTTCACCTCAAGTGAAACACACTTGTCAGTTGTGGTAGTGACACAGTTGTCCTGGGAAACCCTGGGCTCAGACACAATGAGCTCCTGGGCGGTCTCCAGGAACACCTCTGCTACACCTGCCATGGTTGCCAGGGGCAATGGCACACATTTCTCAGGGGTCACCCCTGACATTTCTGGATGCAATATCACATTTTTAATAGCATTTAATCGCATTAGCGAGCAACATATTATATTCATTTTTACCACTTAATTTTTACCACTTGTCTTCCTGCTACACAGTACACTGCCTGAAGACAAGTCCTTACGGCCTTGAAAACCAAACTTGCCAGAGGATGCCGAACGTGACGCTGATGCCGGGGGGTGCGGTTTGAGCATGACGGAGTGAGGGGCGGTGCATCGCAGTGGCGCGTCCGAGCAGGAGATCGTGAGCGGGCTGAGTGAGAGACGCCAGGAATACATGCCGGGACGTGGACGAAAGAAGGGCATAGGAGGGACGGAGGCACCCAGACATCCGCTCATTATTAAGTACCTTGCAGCAGCAAAAAAAAAGAACCAGCTATGTCAGTGGAGGCCGGTGCCGCCTCCCAGCGTGCTGTACGGGCCGCTCAGAGACAGCTAGCGGCCATGGAGGAATCAGCCATCTCAGCCACCTCAAGTAGGTCAGCTGGGAACATCCGCACAGAACTGACAGAGGCCGTTGAAGTAAGCTCCCCAATCACGCCATGGACCAGGGCTACCACAGAGGCTCAGGTATGTTCTTCAAATACGGGGGAGACGATAGTAGTGGCTGGTGGTGGTGAACCGGACATTAGGAAGCTCATACAGGCGTTACCGACCAAAGAGGACATACAAGTCCTGATGAGCGACTTAAAGGCGGCTGTAAGGGAGGAAATGAGTGAAGTAGGTGCCAAGTTAGAGTTAATAGACAAAACCATGTACTATGATTGTATTTGCCAAATAAGTATGGAAATGTAAATACAACTGCATAAGGCTGCCTTTTTTTTTTTTTTTTTTTTTTTTTTTTCTTGTTGCTGTAAAAGTGGAGGGACATATGGTGGTATACTGGTGATTTGTAATTGTAAATATTTTGGAAACTTTTCTTAGTTATTTTTACTGGGCGCGCTGCTGCTGATATACTTACGCTCAAACTTCACGTGCTCGGGGACACTGAGTGGAGGAAAGTCGGAGGGTTTTAGGGTTTAATTTTTTTTATTAATTTTTTTTTTTTTTTTCTCTCCAACGGCATCGAGGATTCGTGCTGATTGGATTATTCCCTTTAGCGGTACAAGGGAATGGGGGGAGGGGGTTTTTGTCCCTTTTTTTTTTGGGTCCCCCCTCCTCGCAGTTCCTAGGCGATCGTAAAGAAATGACTAGAATAAAATTCACCTCATATAACGTTAAGGGACTGAACATTCCGGAGAAATGGATTAGACTGCTTGCGGAAGTGGGAAGGTTAAAGACGCAGATCGCTTTTTTCCAGGAGACACACTTTAGAAGGGATAGAATACCAAAATTCGTAAATCATAAATTTCCTGTGGTTTATCACAGTGCATCCTTGAGCGCTAAATCCAAAGGCGTATCTATTATTTCGAAACAGATCCGATGGAAGGAGTTGAAAGTAATCACAGATGAGGAGGGCCGTCTTTTAATCGTAAAGGGACTAATTGGATCGCAGAGGGTTACATTAGTGAACCTATACCTCCCGAATGAAGATCAGGTCGGTTACTTAGAAACTTGCCTGCAAATGATACATCAGTATAAGGAAAGTATTCTGGTGATAGGAGATTTTAATTTGACACTGGATCCTCTCTTACATGCGTCCAGGGGATCGTCACACCTCTCATCGACAAAACTACAAAGAGTCAAAAAATAAAAAAAGTAATTTGCAGGTGATAGATACCTGGAGGTCGCTTCATGTACAAGATAGAGATTATACATTTTTCTCGGAAAAACATAAGTCATACACTCGCATTGATTACATCTTGATATCACAGATAGCAATAACATCAATGGTGAGTGCTGACATAGGTTCATTTACTTTGTCGGACCATGCCCCGACAAACTGTACACTAGATTTAGGGGAGGAAGAACGCCGCGAGTGGCATTGGAAGATTAATGAGACTTTGTTAAAGGATAAAGAGTATGAACAAAAATTAAGCCAGTAATTGGATTTTTTCTTTATGACAAACGATACGGATGAAGTCACGCCACTATGTATTTGGGAAACACATAAATGTGTGATGAGAGGAGTCTTGATATCTTTAGGGGCGCATAGGAAAAAAAAAGCTCAACGAACAGATTGAGGTCTTACTTAAAAAAAATTCGGGAAGTAGAGCTAAAACTTAAAAAATCTCTGACACAGCAATTAGAGGAGAAACTAAGTGGTCTCCGGGAAGATCTGAACTCTCTACTCATTGAACAGGCTAAAGCGAAATTGAAACGGGGAAGGCGGACACTATATGAATTTGGGAATAAACCGAGTAGGATGTTGGCTAAGGCCCTTAAAGATGCTACAACACAGAAGCACTCGGGTATTAAGACACAGAGGGGTGAGGTGGTCAACTCCTCGCAGGATATGGCACAGATTTTTAAGGAGTACTATGAGGGTCTTTATCAACTAGATGGCCACCATTCCCCACAGAGGCGTAAAAATAAATGGGAGAGGGTAAGAGACTACCTATGTAACTCAGAAATGCCAAAGCTGACGGAGGAGATAGCACGAGATCTAGACGTACCAATTTCAATAGAAGAATTCAAGAGAGCAGTAAACCTTCTAAAAGTAGGGAAAGCACCGGGCCCAGATGGATATACCCTGGCGTATTATAAACTTTTTGCTGAGAAATTGGCTCCAAGATTCATAGCGGCTTTTAATTCACTACGGGAGGGACAGATGTTACCCAGTGAGACATTGATGGCACATATAGCAGTAATCCCGAAGGAGGGAAAGGATCCCTCTCAATGTTCCAGTTACCAGCCGATTGCATTGCTGAATGTGGATTTAAAAATTTTTTCTAAGATTCTAGCGATTAGACTAGAAGAGTATATCCCCGCATTGATACACCCAGATCAAGTGGGATTCACTGCTGGAAGGGAGGGGAGGGAAAACACGCAGAGAGTAATTAATGCGATTTACATTGCACAAAGTCAACAGAAACCTTTAATATTGTTTTCAGATGATGCAGAAAAAGCATTCGATAGAGTTGACTGGATTTTTCTCGAGGCCACCCTACAGCATATTGGACTGGGTGATGGAATGCTGAGTTGGTTCTCAAACCTCTACTCAATCCCGAGTGCGAGGGTTAAGGTAAATGACAGATTGTCGGACCCCTTCAGGATACGAAATGGAACGCGCCAGGGTTGCCCCTTATAGCCTATTATCTTTATTCTCACATTGGAGCCTTTTCTAAGGAAGATATGTGCCAATCCCAACATTAATGGTATCAAGACAGAAAGAGGAGCATAAGCTGGCAGCCTATGCTGATGATTTGATTTTTTTTGTAACTTCCCCAATTATATCCCTCCCATCCCTTCTAAGGGAAATAAGTAACTATGGGGAATTAGCAAATTATAAGGTGAACTACACTAAATCCGAAGCTATGGGGTTGGAAATGAAGGTACCTGAAATACAACAGATAAAGTCACAATTTAATTTTAGATGGTCAGACTCTCATATAAGTTACTTGGGGACTAAAATTCCTAAGAAGCTCAGCAGAGTGTTTGAATTAAACTATGCCCCGATGCTAAGACAAATTAAACAGGACTTCAGGAGATGGGATAGGGAGATCTTTACTTGGTTTGGAAGGACCAACATCATAAAGATGAACGTGATGCCCAGACTCCTTTACTTATTGCAAACCTTGCCAATAAAGATCCTTTCGTGTTTCCTGAAGGACCTCAGATCAAGGTTTCTGAGGTTCATTTGGGCAGGGAAGCCAGCAAGAGTAAGGAGAAATATTTTAGTGCTCCCAAAAAAAAAGGAGGTATTGGCTTTCCAGACCCAGTGAGATACCAGGAAGCCTCACAGTTAGCTAGAGTGGTGGAATGGTGCGCTTCCGTGAGGAAACCACACGTACAGTTAGAACAAGCGACGGTTAAAATCCCCTTGGAGGGCCTAGCATGGATAGCAAAATCGAAACTACCTATAATAGCGAAAAAACATCCACTGACAGATGCAACCATTCGTACTATCAATATGATTTTCAAAAAGACAAACCTTTTATCTCATCCGAGCCCTATGGCCCCGGTGCTGGGTTCAACAGACTTTCAATCTGGCCTACTAGATCGGAGGTATGAGGTACTAAATCAAAGGGGGAGAAACAGGCTCATACACTTTTCTAGGGGTAACTGCTTGATGACACGAGGTGAGATAGAGGGAGAAGTGACACCCGATTTAGATTATTTTAGGGCAATGCAGCTAGGAGCTTTTATCCGTTCGAAAATTAAAACTTATCCAGTGGTACGGGATCTATCCTGCTTCGAACGGAGATGTTTAGACGGAGAGAGTATGAGACACTCCCTATCACACTTTTATGAGGTACTAACGAATCTGGTAGCCCCCCAGGAGTTTAACTTCATTCAAGCTTGGGAGAGAGAGATAGGGGTAACGTTCTCCCAAAGACAGAAGGTTAAAATTTTAAAATCCACACATAAGACATCGATTGCTAGCAGGTACCAAGAGGGAGGATATAAAATCCTCACTAGGTGGTATAGAACACCATCTGTTCTACATAAAATATTCCCACAGGCTTCAAATATGTGCTGGCGTGGTATGAGAGCGGAGGGCACGGTGTTGCACAAATTTTGGGATTGCGAGAAGATCAAGGGTTTTTGGGAAATGGTTGAGGAAACGATTAAAGATATTACAGGTGTGTCTCTTGGGAATAATCCGGCTGCATTTCTATTAAATGATGTCCCCTTGTCGGTGGAAAAATATAAGAATTCTTTGCTTAAACACCTCACGGCGGCGAAGGCCTGTATACCGGCTTTGTGGAAGAGTTCAGTCCCTCCGACCAAAATACAGTGGTGGGCCAGAATTACAGAAATCCAACAAATGGAAAATTTGACTCTGATGTTGAAAGAACAAGACGAGAAATACTGGAGGATATGGGCTCCCTTCCTGGACTATAGAAGTAGAGAACAGGAGAGGTAGATTATGTGCGATCGAACGGGAATGAGGAGGAGGTGCCCCCTGTTTGTTTTTTTTTGTTTTTTTGTGTTTGAGGGTGGGGGTTGGTACAAGGGTTATGAAAAGAGAAAAGGGAAATTATACATTCTTATCGGGTAGATGAGATTCAGATCCACTTAAAAGAAAATGTATTATGTTGTTATATTATGGTAAAATGGAGATGTAAGAGAGGATATGAAGATTAAGTGAAGTGCTTTATGTGGAATGTATTATATGCTATTCAAAAATAAAGAATTTATAAAAAAAAAAAGACAAGTCCTTACCAGTCCTCAAGTTTGCTGCAGGTTCAGCTTCAAACTGGGCTTTGCTACTACACAAGGTATTCACTTGCAGCAAGTCTCTGAAAGCAGATTTTCTCACTGGACTTATTCCCACTTCACAGGGAATAGTCCCATAACCAGTACAAAATATTTTACAGCGCACACATACAAGAATGACATTTCCTGCAGGGCTAGTTAAAAACACCTGAACATATTCAAAAAATACGGGGGTTTGGTCACACTATATGGTCATATAGTGCTAAGCCCACTTACTGTGACAAAGTACCCCGAATTAGTGGGTCCTACTCTAGTAATAGAGTTGAAGATCCTTTGTCTCAACCATGGGAGCTGAACTCCTCTATGTGGGAGCACTGAAGGGGATACATCCTATACACTGGTGGCCACTAAATAAGAGGTAATGAGGAGGGGGAGGGGTGCTCCAGCCCAAAAACCTGGTCAGGGCCTATTACAATATACAAGAACATATTTGGGGGGCACACCATACAATGCGTTTAAATTCAAGATGGCGCTGCTATAAGACTTACAAACAGTACAAAATATTTTACAGCGCACACATACAAGAATGACATTTCCTGCAGAGCTAGTTAAAAACACCTGAACATATTCAAAAGAATACGGGGGTTTGGTCACACTATATGGTCATATAGTGCTAAGCCCACTTACTGCGACAAAGTACCCCGAATTAGTGGGTCCTACTCTAGTAATAGAATGAGAATAACCAATCTCTCTCACATTTGTAACCGCAACAGTCTTACCATTCCATTTGGCAGGTGTTGAAAGCTTCAATTGAAGGCATTGTCCCTTCTTTGCTGTGCTCTCACAAGCTAATGCCCCCACATGGACACGGGGCAACATTGCATCCTTATTGGATTTTCCAACATACCCTGCAGGCCAAACTGGTCTCCTGTTGCCAGGGGTTACAGCAGACCCACACACCTGGTCACACCCCTTGCAGGATGCTGGATACGGTGCCCTCTTCTCTGGGCTGATCACTTCACACAAGCAGCCATAAGATGAAAGCACTGGTTTATTTTGCTCTCTATCACTCCCTGTAGGCTGAACAAAATTTTCACCACAGTTGGCAGGGGCGGCAACAGACACTTTTGCACCATCTTCACTCAAAATTTGAGCCAAATCTCTGCTGTAGCTCCTCCTTTCTGAAAACATACTTTCTCTGGTTGCTATGGGAGACCACATTCTCCCCACTGATCTTTTCCAGCGCTCTCTAGATTGGATTGCTCCTAGGAAATTGTCGTAGTCATCTCGGTTATGACACATCCCGCGGTACACCTCTTGGTACTCTTCCATCAGAAAAGGTTGCACCAACTCAACCCAGCGACCTTTGGGCCATCTTCTATAGGAAGCAGTCATCGCAAACTCATCCAAAAAGTCTTCAACATGTTCAGAAGGCAATATAGGCTGTATGAAGTCAACTGTACGGATTTCTGCTTTGTTGCCACGAGCAACCGCACCCATCTGCTCACTCTTTGCACTAAGTGACGGCTTGCTTTCCTTTTTTCTTTGCTCCAGTGCGGCCAAGTGCATCTTGCACCAGTCTGGGGCTTGTTCTGATGGTAACAACCCCTCCAGCCACAAGGTTCTGTCTCAGCAAACATTGCTTCCTTTTTGCGCTTTGACCTCCCCATCTCTGCAGTCAGGCCCACAATGCTTTTTAACACAGTTCCTTTTAACACAGGAAAATTTGGCGTACTCCACTGGTTCACATTAGCTGCTCCTCACAGCATTGCTGTAAAACACACAGTTTCTTACTACTCACCGTTTTTGGTATGCGAGGATCTGGAATGCTTCCAACTCTGCCCGAAGCAATACCTCCACCACGTGTAAGATTGTGGTGATCAGACTCAAGCGGTAGGTGCATTTCCAGTGAGTACGCCAGTCCAAAACTGTATTTTTAAGGGCCTGGTAGCCCATTTTTATTTAAAAGCACAGAAAAGTTCACAAAGACATCAGTTGCCCCAGCAGGGGGGTTCCACCATTACTGTATCTTGCACACTCAATACTTTAGCCTCCTGGCTTACATTCTTGCCATATGGCTGATTTGGGCCTTTAGCCTAGGCTTAGGTCTGCTCCTCAAAAGAAAAGAGTTTCCTAGAGTTAAGCTCTCTCCTAGCTTACTCCTGATCAGCGCCTTGCTGTTCTGTCACCAAGTACATGTGACTCCTGCAGACATGCAGGCTCTGGCTGCCCTATGCAGCCTCTGACTCCTCTCAGAGGAATGGGAGTCCACCTGACTCCCATTCACAGACTTCCTGTCTGTTGGGTGGAGCCCTGAGCCATAGCCAGGTCACAACTAAATAGCCCAGCACACAGCTGTGCAATCAGCGTGCCTTTCTCTCCACAATCTGGCGTAAACCAGCAATCTTCCAGGTAGCACAGGGTCCCACTGCCACAATATATACACAGTATCTCACAAAAATGAGCACACACACACCTCACATTTTTGTAAATATCATATTATATCTTTTCATGTGACAACACTGAAGAAATTACACTTTGCTACATTGTAAAGTAGTGAGTGTACAGCTTGTATAACAGTGTAAATTTGCTGTCCCCTCAAAATATCTCAGCACACATCCATTTATGTCTAAACCGTTGGCAACAAAAGTGAGTAAACCCCTAAGTGAAAATGTCCAAATTGGGCCAAAAGTGTCAATATTTTGGGTGGCCACCATTATTTTCCAGCACTGCCTTAACCCTCTTGGGCATGGAGTTCCTCAGAGCTTCACAGGTTGCCACTAGATTCCTCTTCCACTCCTCCGTGACGACATCATGGAGCTGGTGGATGTTAGAGACCTTGCGCTCCTCCACCCTCCGTTTGAGGATGCCCCACAGATACTTAATAGGGTTTAGGTCTGGAGACATGCTTGGCCAGTCCATTACCTTTACCCTCAGCTTCAATAGCAAGGCAGTGGTCATCTTGGAGGTGTGTTTGGGGTCCTTATCTTGTTGGAATACTGCCCTGCCGCCCAGTCTCCAAAGGGAGGGGATCATGCTCTGCTTCAGTATGTCATAGTACATGTTGACATTCATGGTTCCCTCAATGAACTGTAGCTCCCCAGTGCAGGCAGCACTCATGCAGCCCCAGACCATGACACTCCCACCACCATGCTTGACTGCAGGCAAGATAGACTCGTCTTTGTACTCCTCACCTGGTTGCCGCCACACACGTTTGACACCATCTGAACCAAATAAGTTTATCTTGGTCCCATCAGACTACAGGACATGGTTCCAGTAATCCATGTCCTTAGTCTGCTTGTCTTCAGCAAACTGCATCCCTCACATTTTTGTAAATATTTTATTATATCTTTTCATTTGACAACACTGAAGAAATTACACTTTGCTACAATGTAAAGTAGTGAGTGTACAGCTTGTATAACAGTGTAAATTTGTTGCCCCCTCAAAATAACTCAACACACAGCCAATAATATCTAAACTGCTGGCAACAAAAGTGAGTACACCCCTAAGTGAAAATGTCTAAATTGGGCCCAGTTAGCCATTTTCCCTCCCCGTTGTCATGTGACTCATTATTGTTACAAGATCTCAGGTGTGAATGGGGAGCAGGTGTGATAAATTTGGTGTGATCACTCTCACTCTTTCATACATGTCACTAGAAGTTCAACATGACACCTCATGGCAAAGAACTCTCTGAGGATTAAAAAAAAAAGAATTGTTGCTCTACTTAAAGATGGCCTAGGCAATAAGAAGATTGCCCAAACCCTGAAACTGAGCTGCAGCACGGTGGCCAAGACCATACAGCGGTTTAACAGGACAGGTTCCACTCAGAACAGGCCTCACCATGGTCGACCAAAGAAGTTGAGTGCACATGCTCATATCCAGAGGTTGTCTTTGGGAAATACACGTATGAGTGCTGCCAGCATTGCTGCAGAGGTTGAAGGTGTGGGGGGTCAGCCTGCCAGTGCTCCATACACCGCACACTGCATCAAATTGGTCAGCATGGCTGTCGTCCCAGAAGGAAGCCTCTTCTAAAGATGATGCACAAGAAAGCCCGCAAACAATTCGGTGAAGACAAGCAGACTAAGGACATGGATTATTGGCACCATGTCCTGTGGTCTTATGAGACCAAGATAAACTTATTTGGTTCAGATGGTGTCAAACGTGTGTGGCGGCAACCCAGAGAGGAGTACAAAGACAAGTGTGTCTTGCCTGCAGTCAAGCATGGTGGTGGGAGTGTCATGGTCTGGGGCTGCATTAGTGCTGCCGGCACTGGGGAGCTACAGTTTATTGAGGGAACCATGAATGACAACATGTACTCAGACATACTGAAACAGAGCATGATCCCCTCGGAGACTGGACCGCAGGGCAGTATTCCAACATAACGACCCCAAACACACCTCCAAGATGACCACTGCCTTGCTAAAGAAGCTGAGGGTAAAGATGATGGACTGGCCATGCATGTCTCCAGACCGGAAGGTGGAGGAGCGCAAGGTCTCTAACATCCACCAGCTCCATGATGTCATCATGGAGGAGTGGAAGAGGACTCCAGTGGCAACCTGTGAAGCTCTGGTGAAATCCATGCCCAAGAGGGTTAAGGCAGTGCTGGAAAATGATAATGGCCACACAAAATATTGACACTTTGGGCGCAATTTGGACATTTTCACTTAGGGGTGTACTCACTTTTGTTGCCACCGGTTTAGACATAAATGGCTGTGTGTTGTTATTTTGAGGGGACAGCAAATTTACACTGTTATACAACCTGTACACTCACTACTTTACATTGTAGCAAAGTGTCATTTCTTTAGTGTTGTCACATGAAAAGATAATAAAATATTTACAAAAATGTGAGGGGTGTACTCATTTTTGTGAGATATATATATATATATATATATGTATATATAGCAACTATTGTTAAGGTTTACACGGTTCATCCACCTTGTTGTTATAGAATTTTAATATGTTTCCTACCATTCCTTGAATATTAACATTGACCAGAACTTGTCCACAGAGTGAAGGGTTGCCTGCAGCTGTCACAAGCTATGTGATAAGTTACAGCACTACAGAGTCAGCTGTCACACATGATGGGCATTCTTGATGACCTACACTACTTTAGAATGTGCCTTTTGCCATTTTGGTCACATAGTAATAATATTAATGACCACACCTGTAAATGCAGCTCCCTATTAGATCATGAGTAAACATAGATTACTTTTTACAAGTGTTTCTAACTAATTATTGCTGCCAAAGGGGAATGCTGTAAATTGTAACTTACTTTAAAAGCGTTAACTATTTTTTTCAGAGTTTCTTGCTTGCAAAATTAGATTATATTCTTGTTAAACCAAGCTCTCAACAGAAAACGCTTTGATAATTATGGATATGAGATTTTATTGCAGACATGCTGAGTGCTGTAAAATCTTGTTATACACTTAGGGCTTTCTTATTAATAATAGCATCATATGTTGTTGTTATTATCATCTATCTGCTGGGCTTAATTCAAAAGGCAAAAAAAAAATACAGATAACTTGGCAACCCATAGCAACCAATCAAGAGGCATATGTTAGAGGAGTGCACCCACTAGACTGTAACTCATCTGTAATTCTCGCCTGTAAGAAATCCCCCTTTGTGTTTTGCCACAATAACAACATTTACCTACATTTCTTCTAGAATCCTATATGGCAAGGTTACCTTGAAATTCCAAGGTGGAAGTGTTGTCCTTCTAAAGCTGGCCAATGCCATACATATAAAGATTTTTTTTCCATTCAGCCTAACGGATTCCTCTATCCACACTACATAGTAGGAATAAATGCATCTCCTACTGCAGCCATAGTATTTTGATAGCTGGCCCCACCAGCTGTCAAAATACCTGAAAAGTGCCTGCATCTATTTGGGTACAGGTTCTGTTTGGCCAACAAATGTTTGCTCGGCTCTTTTGACAGGTTCCCCTACTGAGCAAATTCCAGCCAGTGCATCAGGAATATGGTCTTATAGGGCCAGCTTTACTCTTTCTAGTTCTTTTTAGTCACTGACTGCACATTAAGGTACACTCTAAAAGGAACCTATGTCACTGATCATTGACAGCCTGAAGGGAAAAGCTGCATGCTTTCAGGTGCATTCAGCTTACATTTGAGACCCATTTAAGCTACTTCTGAGATTTTTTACAGTTTAATGATGGCTGCTTTTGCATTTCTACTGACTTGTATGAAGAATAGGGATGATCTCAATGTCAGTGTGGATGAACATGACATCTCCCAGCTGTCAATAGTTGCTAAAAATGCAGGGGGTGCTTGCACCCGCTGCATCCCTACCAACCACTGACATCACCGGTCTCCTTACTTACATATCCAGGAAACCCCAGCCACGTAAGCAAATGGACAGGGATCGAAGAAGTTACATCACTGCCTAAATATGACCACATATTTTTGTTGGCAGGCAGCAGGCTTCGTGAATGATGATGGATCTTTAGGGGGATCTCATGCATTATTTTTTTTCATGGAGATCTCCCTTCAAATCTATACCAAACCCAAATGTATTTGTGCATTGGTATATGTTCCCCAGAGCAGTGCCCACCCCACCATGCTATTTTTTTTACACCCCCTTACCTATTAGCCTGGAAAATGAGCATCTTTAATTTGACAGATTTAGCTCCCATTAAGGATAACTTCCCCTTTGGAAACATGTAACATATTAGGGTGGAACATGTAACATGGTGCCACTGCTGCAGCCGCTCGCCATTCCCTCCTCTCCCTGTGACAGCAGTATGGGGAGATGTTCCCTGTACTAGCTGTCACCATTTTAAAGCAGCGCGGTAATGTGAGGCTCCACCCACAAGGCCGTGCCATTCTTTCACAGAGCTCTGTGTGTGAATGAACTACAAGCCCTGACATCCTTTGCAGTTGTTGAGCTGTTGGCTTGTAGTTCTCAATGAACTTACCGTGGCACTGTTGAGTGATGTGGTAATTCATTGAGTCTTCCTGTCAGTGTAAAACTGCCTGGCCTTACAATGTACAGTGCAGACAGCTCACACTGACTAGTCCGCCAGAGACCTGCATGGAGTCAGTGATCTGCTGATTGCTGGGGAAATGCTTTTCGGGCTCCTAAAAAAAAAAAAAAAAAAAATAGTAAATGCTAATTTTTTTACCTGCAAAAAAATGTGCGTTTGTTCTTTTTGTTTTTTAAAGGGATCTTATCCTTTAAAACTTGATGGGGTTTGGGTTCAGCAACAAAAGCCCATCAACACAGGACTTTATCAACACCTTATCAAGCTTCCTTAGCCTTGCTGGCCAAACGCAGAGCAAATTTCTTTCCTGCTACTACTTACGCAGTAAATTCAAATGCATCCAGAGCATCCAACATTTGCCCGCTGGGAATTATTACACAGAGGAGATACATAAAAATGTATGTACTTATTTGTGTATCATTTTCTAAGTTGATTGATTAGCGTAACCCCCTCCCCCCATAAACCTTTTGCAGCAACATATCACTTTTAAGACATCTATTGCTTGCTGTGGTCAGTAATTGAGATGTTTCTACAGAGGTAAGTAGGGCAGAGGTTGATCCACAGATGAAAATGTTCTTGAGGTTCCCTCACATTTTGAAAATGTATAATGGACATATATTCCAGTGATCAAATAATTTGCTTTGATAACTTAGTTAATACATTTGAAATTAGATAATACTTTTTATAATTGATATTGGTTATGGACTGAATTTGGCTTCCTGGGGTGAGCCCCACAACACACATAAAGTCACAGTAGTTTTTAGAAACCCAATGTTGTTGTGAGGGTTATTCGAGTGCTTTACATTATTTGAAGGTGCAAGCTGTTGGCCAGCAATTTTCCACCTGGCTCATTTCACAAAGTGAGTTGGACAGTCAAGTTTTGTTGCTCCAACTACTTCACAGTGGCACACTCCCACTGTATGCTTGAGGTAAAGCGCCCACTGTATGATTTAAGTGAAGCTTTGGCAGTTCTCCAAGGCCCTCCAGAGCCACGTGTCAGGTAGAGACTAGACGGGTAACATGCAGGGTGTGATCAGAGGTCTATGCATTTCGCATACTTGCCGTATGCTTCCTCAGGACGTAATGATGCTATTTACACCTACTATTTAACCACTTGCCAACCAGTTGCTGTCGTTATACGGCAGCAGGTCGGCATATTCTCGTGGATCGCCATAGGTGTAGGTCGGCTTCTATAAGGAGCCGTAGCAGACGTGCGCACGTGCACGCTGTATTGTGGGGGACCTGTTGTGCGCGGCCGTGATGTCCACTGGCCACCCACGATTGCGGGAACGAGAGGCAGAATGGGGATCTGTCAATAGTGATCAGGAACAGCGATCTCTTTCTGATCTCAGATAGCCCAGCCCCCATACAGTTAGAAACACTCCCAGGGAACACACCTAACCCACTTAACCCCTTGATCACCCCTGGTGTTAACCCCTTCCCTGACAGTGACATTTATACAGTGATCAGTGGCTATTTTTAGCTCTATAACTGTCATTGGTCCCAAAAAAGTGTCAAAAGTGTCTGTCTGCCGCAATGTTTCAGTCTCGCCAAAAATCGCAAATCACCGCCATTACTAGTAAAAGAAAAAAATAATAATAAAAATGCCATAAATCAATTTCCTATTTTATAGATACTATAACTTTTTCGCAAACCAACCAATATACGTGTATTGCGATTTTTTTTTTACCAAAAATATGTAGAAGAATACATATTGGCCTAAACTGATGAAGAAATTCGTTTTTTTTTTATTCTTTTTTGGGATATTTATTATAGCAAAAAGTAAAAAATATTGTTTTTTTCTTCAAAATCGTCACTCTTTTTTTGTTTATAGCGCAAAAAATAAAAACCACAGAGGTGATCAAATACCGCCAAAAGAAAGCTCTATTGTGGGGAAAAAAGGATGTCAATTCTGTTTGGTTACAGCGTCGCTGGAAAAAAAAGCTATTGAAACATCACATAGCATTTAATAGCCATTCATAGGTCCTAATTCACATCTGAAAAATAGCTTAAAATTGTTACCTTCTTATAACACATCATTTTTATCATGGCACTTGTGCTACTACTTAGATAGTAATACATCCTTGGGTTTCCAATATTGATTAAAAAAACCCCTGTTACACAATTTATATCAGTCTCAGGGGTCCATAAACACTTTCAGGCTCATTTCATTATTCAGGCCTCCTGGCATCAAAGAGCCCAGCTGAAAAATCCAGGATTTTTCTTTCTGTAAGAGGACTGTATCAAAATCCCCTCTTCGGTCTGAATGGTTAAGGGCATAAAAACCCTTAACCTTTAAACCCCTCGTTTTACCATTGTGAAATTAAGCGAAGTGTAGTCCAATGGGATTTTCCTCTTTCAAATTAATACTTTTGATGTGTTGTCCGATTCTGACGTGCAGTTGTCGTTTAGTCTTGCCCACATATATTTTCTTACAAGGGCACTCCAGGGTATATAATACCCGGGTAGTAGCACAGTTAATAAACTGTTTAATATTATATTTTTGCCACCAGAATCAGAGAACACATCTGTGTGATCCACATATTTGCAGATCGCACAATGGCCACAGGAATACATCCCCCTTAATACTGGGAGATCAGTCAACCAATTCCAATTATGTGACCTGGAAAATTCCAATTGAACCAAAACATTGCTTAGATTGCTGGCTCTTTTTGCCACGAGATATGGCCTAGGGCCCAGTACATCTTGCAGGTCACTAGATCTTCTCAGTATATGCCAGTGGTCTTTCAAAATCCTGTTTAGCTCACTCCATTGTGCCTCAAATTTATTTATAATTCTCACTGGGCCCTCAGAGGCCTGTCATTTAGTACAACGGGGCTCAATGAGGTAATTTCTCACTTTTTTACTAGCAATTCTCTTTGCTCTCCTCAGGGTACAGTGGGAATACCCCCGTCCCTAAATTCAGTGTACATTTCATCTGCCTCATGCCGGTAGTCCAACTCATTGGTACATTTTCTCCTGATTCTCTGAAATTGTTCAATCAGTATCCCCCGGATCAGAGATCCCAGGAGGTGGCTACCGGTGTGAAGAAGAGTGTTAGCCGCCGTCTGCTTCCTAAAGGTTTTGGTTACAAGGATCCCATCATTGAGCCTTACTGTGAGGTCAAGAAAGGAAATTTTGTACCCATCTACTACATACGTTAAATGAATGTTACGGTATTGTAGTTCAATTCCTCCATTAACCTATTTAGCTCCTCCCTAGAACACTCCCATAGCATAAGGACATCATTGATGTACCTCAGCCATAAACGAACATGGCCGAGGTACATTGACGAGGCATACACTACCTCTTCCTCTCACCATCCAAGGTGCAAACATGCATACAACGGCGCCCAAGGGGCCCCATTACTGTACCCCTGGTTTATTGGTAGTATGAGCCGAGGAACTGGAAATAATGATTCTTAAGTGCCAGTTCCAACAGCTCAATAATACATTCATGTTGTGCTCCTAGAGAGGGAAACCTAGCATCCAAGACATGAAAAACTGCTGCAATCCCCCATTAGTGGGGTATAGACGTCTAAGGAGATTCCACGTCTATATCCACATTTCCCTCCGGGAAGACCAAGTCCCTGATTCTTTTCAGGACATCCCCAGTATCTTTAACATAGGATGGCAGTTCAAACACCAAGGCTTTGTTGAGAGAATCAATATATTTGCCAATCCTCTCTAAGGGACCCCTGATTGCGGAAACAATGGGTCTTCCCGGGGATTGTTCTAATTTTTATGTATTTTGGGGATAATGTAAAAGGTAGGGGTGTTAAAGTCCCCAACTCTCAAATAAACATATTCTTTTTTGGTTAGTAATTGCCAATATATGATTCTAGGGAAAGGATATCACATTTTCTATTTAAGGATTTTGTTATCAGTTTTTTATGTTCCCTGAATGCATCCTTGAGCTCTTCATTGCCTGGTTGCCCATTAACAGTACTGTCACTATCAAAAGTGGCTCTAACTTCTTCATCTAATTCATCTAACTCCTAGCACAAATGCCATACTTGAATGAAAAATAAAGCTTAACCACTTCAGCCCCGGAAGGATTTACCCCCTTCCTGACCAGAGCACTTTTTACAATTTGGCACTGCGTCGCTTTAACTGCTAATTGCGCGGTCATGCAATGCTGTACCCAAACGAAATTTGCGTCCTTTTCTTCCCACAAATAGAGCTTTCTTTTGATGTTATTTTATCACCTCTGCGGTTTTTATTTTTTGCGCTATAAATAGAAACAGACCGAAAATTTTGAAAAAAAATGACGTTTGTTATAAAAAAAATCCAATAAACTCAATTTTAGTCATACATTTAGGCCAAAATGTATTCGGCCACATGTCTTTGGTAAAAAAAATGTCAATAAGCATATATTTATTGGTTTGTGCAAAAGTTATAGCGTCTACAAACTAGGGTACATTTTCTGGAATTTACACAGCTTTTAGTTTATGACTGCCTATGTCATTTCTTGAGGTGCTAAAATGGCAGGGCAGTACACCCCCCCCCCCCCCAAATGACCCAATTTTGGAAAGTAGACACCCCAAGGAAATTGCTAAGAGGTATGTTGAGCCCATTGAATATTAATTTTTTTTGTCCCAAGTGATTGAATAATGACAAAAAAAAAAATTACAAAAAGTTGTCACTAAATGATATATTGCTCACACAGGCCATGGGCATATGTGGAATTGCACCCCAAAATACATTCAGCTGCTTCTCCTGAGTACGGGGATATCAAATGTGTGGGACTTTTTGGGAGCCTAGCCGCGTACGGGGCCCCGAAAACCAATCACCGCCTTCAGGATTTCCAAGGGCGTAAATTTTTTATTTCACTCCTCACTACCTATCACAGTTTTGAAAGCCATAAAATGCCCAGATGGCACAAACCACCCCCCAAATGACCCCATTTTGGAAAGTAGACACCCCAAGTTATTTGCTGAGAGGCATGTTGAGTCCATGGAATATTTTATATTTTGACACAAGTTGCAGGAAAGTGACACTTTTCTTTTTTTTTTTGCACAAAGTTGTCACTAAATGATATATTGCTCACACAGGTAGACACCCCAAGCTATTTGCTGAGAGGCATGGTGAGTATTTTGCAGCTCTCATTTGTTTTTGAAAATGAAGAAAGACAAGAAAAAAATTTTTTTTTCTTTTTTCAATTTTCAAAACTTTGTGACAAAAAGTGAGGTCTGCAAAATACTCACTATACCTCTCAGCAAATAGCTTGGGGTGTCTACTTTACAAAATAGGGTCATTTGGGGGGGGTTTTGTGCCACCTGGGTATTCCATGGCCTCCGAAACTGTGATAGGCAGTGAAGAGTGAAATCAAAAATTTACGCCCTTAGAAAGCCTGAAGGCGGTGCTTGGTTTTCGGGGTCCCGTGCGCGGCTAGGCTCCCAAAAAGTCTCACACATGTGGTATCCCCGTACTCAGGAGAAGCAACAGAATATATTTTGGGGTGTAATTTCACATATTCCCATGGCATGTTTGAGCAATATATCATTTAGTGACAACTTTGTGCAAACAAAAAAAAAAAAAAAAAAAAAGATTTGTCTTTTTCCCGCAACTTGTGTCACAATATAAAATATTCCATGGACTCGACATGCCTCTCAGCAAATAGCTTGGGGTGTCTACTTTCCAAAATGGGGTCATTTTGGGGGGGGGTTTGAACTGTCCTGCATTTTATGCACAACATTTAGAAGCTTATGTCACACACCACCCACTCTTCTAACCACTTGAAGACAAAGCCCTTTCTTTTTGTTTACATGACAAAATTATATTACCACTACTATACCACTATATTATACTACACCACTAAGGGAGGTGTACGGTGCGTGCGTGGGTGTTAGCGCTACTGGCGCTAACCTGACGCTGCTTGGGGCTGGTGCTTGCCAGTTCACCAAAACGCTACCAAAAAAACTGTTAGCGATCGCAGGGATCAGGCCTGACTCTGCAAACGCTGCAGTTATGCGTTTATTGTTTTGTAAGTAACAGTGATCGATCGATACTGCACTTGGGTGGGCTGGGCCGGGCGGAGGGGCAAAACGCAGGTGCTAGCAGGTATCTGGGCTGGTCCCGCTAACACTGCATTTTTGGGAACCCTAAACTGCTGGGGACGCTAGTATAGATCTGATCGGATCAGATATTGATCCGTTCAGATACTATACCACTAAGGGAGGCGTATGCTGCGTGCGTGAGTGTTAGCGGTACTGGCGCTAATCTGATGCTGCCTGGGGCGACGCATATCACCGCCGGGTGATCAGGGGGCTAAACCTTTATTAGGTAATAAACAGCGGGTGCCCTGACACTATAAAAAATAAACGAACTAACCAGCGTCACCCGTAACAGTTATACGGTGATCAGTGGTGAAAGGGTTAACTAGGGGGCAATCAAGGGGTTAAAACATTTATTAGATAGTATATGGGGGTCCCTGACGCTATAAAACGCTGATGGCGAACCTAAATATTTACCTCCCTAACTAGCGTAACCAGTGACACTAATACAGCGATCAGAAAAATGATTGCTTAGCGACACTGGTGAGGGGGGGTATCCTAGACCTAAAGGGGGCTAACACTAACTGCCCTAACACACTAAATGTCACAAACTGACACCAATGCAGTAATCAGAAAAAACAAAACTGCTTGGTGTCAGTGTGACGGGGGGGGGGGGTGATTGGGGGGGGGGGGGTCGGGGGTGTATTGTGTGCCTGGCATGTTCTACTGAGTGTGTAGTGTTGTGCACTCACAGTGAAGTCTTCTCTCCTCGGCGCCGGAACGGAAAATACCAAGCCGAGGAGAGATGACATCATTTCCTTTGCTGCTGTTTACCATACAGCAGCAGAGGAAGAACCTGATTGGCTGGGAGCGATAGCGAGGGGGGGCACGAATGGATGGTCTCCCCCTCACCTCTCATCGCTCCCAGTCACAAGCCAACCGCCTTGGGCACCGGGGGGGTCCGATCGGACCCCCCGCCTGAGGGAGGCAGATCACGTACAGGTACGTGATTCTGCCTGCCCGTGCCATTCTGCCGACGTACATCGGCGTGAGGCGGTCGGCAAGTGGTTAAATGATGCAATAAGGCCAAATCCTAATAAAAGATGTTTACAACAACAAAAATTGTGTCTGATGGATGCTCACTGCAGAGCAAGAGATCACGCCATAGATTGATCCAAAGGGATCATGTATTAACTATCCACATGGATAAAAGGAGGAGCTCTTGCTACAGCCATAGAGTCAAAATCACAGCATTGGCCAATTAGTCTTATATAGACGGGGTACCTCCACAACTGGTATAGATCAGAGTATAAAACAAAGCGAAGCAAAGAGTTTTGCTTGCGATAAAGTGACTTTATTGAAGCAATTGTACAAAATAAATTGTACATCCCCAGATAAAGACACATGACGTGTTGTAACGCATAGGGATTGGCCGGAACCGACTGCACACCGGAAGTGATGTGAGAAGGCGCTGAGGACGCCGATGTTGTTTACCTTTTGCCTGTTTGCTTTATTCCTAGAGTCCAACCTTTGGTACTTAATAAATATTTCCCCAGTTTTTTAAACCCACTACACTATTGGAGGCATTTTCTCTCTTCCCCCCTCTTTGTTGCTGTGGTGCCATACCAGAGCATATTAGGACGGCTGATTGGAGGATCCATACAGTTGGAGAAATGCCTGTGGCTCCATTAACAGTCTATGTTTACCTAATGAGTCCCCAATAGGATGATTGTAAGAGCTTTACTTATTTATTGATGCGGTTTAAAACATTATCACAAGGTGAGAGTTCTTTGAGACTAGTGGTTGAAGAGGGAATCTGTGGAGCTATTTATGGACATTATTATACCACACATTTGCCCAGTATAACAGGACGCTATACAGTGGCTTTGTTTTTTGTCCACGCATTTACCTATTCTTCCTTTAAGGATTTTTTTATATATTTTGGACATTTTTTACATACATACTGTGGAGACACCTTATTTATGCACTTTAATATTGTTGCACTTTAACCAGTTTTACAAGTGGACTTTCATTTAATAAGTTTTCCTTGATATTTTACCCATGTTATACACTTGCTTATTATCTACATCTTTTTGTGGTGACCATATCACTTTGCACTTTAATATTTTATCACTGGTATTCATTTTATAGTGCATTTTTTGTTTTAGTTTTTAGTGATTCTTTAGGAACTGCGCAAGATCACTATATCATTTTATTTAATAATACAATCTAACAACACCTGTTGGAAATAGGCTGAATACTGTTGGAAAAAAATAACCTCTACAATGTTTCAGCAGCCATCCCAAAAATCCAGCCTGAAACATAGTACAAAGAGGAGTGAAAACATCCATTCAGAATAGACCCAACCCAAAGGCTGTATTTCACTAAGTGAGAATCGGCCCTCATCAACTAAAGTATGTGCTATCAGAATGCTTCCAAACAGTTTCTCACCAGTGAGGTCCCCCCAAATTAAGCAACAAAAATCTTCATCTTCTACTGCAAATTGCACATGACAAATAACCTGCATTTGAAGCATTATGACTCAAAGCAAATGGCTCCCAGGTTCCAGGTGTAGCTGATCTACAGGAGCTGCAGGAACCAGCAGCTGGGAAGACCAGATAAATGTAGCTACACAAGGAAACTGGGACAAGACCATATGTATATATCTTTAAAGTGAGATTTATATACAGTGAAACAAAAGACAATCACACACCAGCAAACAATAAACAGGAGAAAGCATGGAATCAAAATTAACTAACAAAAATGCCTAACCAGCAACCAAAAACAAAACTAGCAATATACACTATATACACAAATTAGATACACACAAGGCAGGGGGAAAATGGAGGAGCAGGGAACAAGGCAGCAGGGTACCGGGTGCAGGCAAGGAACAAGTTCAAGGACAAGAATAAATGGCAGCAGAGTCAGGCGGCAGCAGCATGGCAACCAGAGTACAGGGCAGGATCAGCCAAAACACTGAGGCACCGTCATCTAGTGGGAGAAGCATTATATCTCCTGCTAGCAGCTGAAACCATTTGAAACTGCCTGCTGGCCTCTAGGACACACCTGCTGGTGGACACTGGAACTGCAGCAATCAGCCAAGAGCACCACAGTGCCACCAGCAGGAGAACTCAGTCCTAGCAATATGTGACAAGGGGCCAAAAACTCTGCTGGCTGAATAAAAGACTACATAATATTCATATGCAATATTTCAGATTGAGCTTTTTACTCTTGACGATATTAAAGGAAATGTGTAGAAACCTCAACACAATATTATTTATTATCACATAAAATATGACTTTATGTTTCATTTTTTTTCCTCTTGTCATTTCTGAATTTTATGTGTCAAAAGAGCTTGACTGCATCAGACAAAAATGCCAGTAACACAAAGCCTCCTGGAGAGACCACAGGAAGCAGGCAGCTTATTATTGCCACTTTACAGCAATTTAACACAGCAATTTAACACTGCTGATGCAAATGCACCTGCATACTTTAAAGCACTTTTGCATCATTGTCAATGTAAAATAGCAGTAGTATAGCTACTGAGCTAGCTATGTCACTTCTTCTAAGGTTTATCCATCTTAACTTATATACTGCTATGGTAGGTGGGCAGCTAATTGTATTAAGAAAATAATGAATTTTACTCTAGTACCTAGTACATGCACACAGTATTGTAATGCCATGTACACACGAGCGGACTTTACAGCAGACTTGGCCCAGGGGACCAGAGTCTGCCGGACAATCCGATCGTGTGTAGGCTCCCGCTGACTTTTTTTTCCCAAAAGTCCGACGGACCTAGAAATGAAACATGTTTCAAATCTCTCCGTCATAACACCATCGGACTCAGTTCCTGACGGAAAGCCCGTTCGTCTGTAGGCTGGTCCGATGGAGGGCAGGGTACTGCATCTCGCACTTGCTTCAATAGGAAAAAACAATTTTCCTATTGCGGCGAGTACGGGGCATACCAGTCCCATAGGTCTGGTATGGATTTTAAGGGGAACCCCCTACGTCGAAAAATCGGCATGGAGTCCCTCCAAAATCCATACCAGACCCTGATCTGAGCACGCAGCCCCCCCCATGTTGAAGGCATGCAGTCTGGTACGGTTCAGGAGGGGGGGGGGGCGCTCGCTCGTCCCCACCCCCTTTCCTGACCGGCCAGGCTGTGTGCTTGGATCAGGGTCTGGGGTCGGACCTAAGGGCCTGGTATGCCCTGCGACGGGGCTCACAAAGTGTCAATCTCGCCAATAAAAGCAGCAAAATTGACTTCCTTTTCTAGTCCCGTCGTACACGAGTCACGTTCAAAATGAACAGACTTGTCCGTGTGTGGGCAAGTCCGTTCATTCTGAAAGTCCGCCGTAACTCCGATGAAAGTCCGTCGGGAAGACCGGTGGACCTAGTCTGCTGGAAAGTCCGGTCGTGTATAGGCAAGTCCGTCCGTTCAGAAAGTCCGGCGGTAGTCCGGCGGTAGTCCGGCGGAAGTCCGGCAGGAAGAACGTCGGACCTAGTTTCCCAGAAAGTCCGGTTGTGTGTACGCGGCATTACATTCACTTTTCTGACAATAGCTTTGGCAGACTCTCTCCTTTTAAAATACAGGGGTATGCTAAATCTAGATGTACTAAATTGTTAGACTTTGGGTATGGAAATCGATATTGAGATCATTTTAGCGAAAATTTCTACAGTAGTGAAATCAATTTTGTATAAGTAGTACACATTTTAGAATGTTAACATGTACTATACACAAACTTTTTTTTCACTTTTGGAGGAAGCAGGTTTGATTTTTAGCTGTCTGTGTCCTGTTAAGAAAATTTCCTTTCACTTCCTTTTGTGGAGACAGCGCAGAAAGCAACAGTAAATCTCTACAAAGTGAGGTGAAATTTGCATTCAGGGGACAGTTATCCCCAGAACACGTGCCCCTAGTAGAGGGTTCTCTCTCTACTCCAGGAGTAGTAGGGACAACTGTAAAAATTTTGGATCTCCCATAATTTTTGGTTTCAGTGACAATAGCCAACCGGATAGAGAGGTTGAATCTCCTCTGTGGCTCACAGACAGTAATAGAAATTTGACAGATGCTCTACCCATTCCTCACTCTAGCCGAACCAAAAAAAAAAAAATGTTTGGGCTATACATATACTTTGCAATGGTTGTAAACCCTTCCATATACCCACTGAAGTGTAAAGCCTCAGATGATACGTAGTGAAGAAACAAACCCTCCTACATGAGTTGAATCTGTTTATCTGCAGCTCTCTTTTCTCTACAGCCATCTAAAACACAGAGATCAAGTTTTTTCCAGTAGGCAGGGGGTGGGAATCTGATCCCACACACTGCACTGCATAGAGAAGAGAGCTGAGTGTAATCTGAGTCCCGAGTGGAAGAAAAGGACATGCACCCCTTCCCTTACACAGTCTCATGGGAAAATATGCATAGCTGAGGCTGTCAATAACCTTCTGTGTGCTGAGAGGGGCGGGACCATCTCCCCAGATTCTGTGGTGCCTGGATTACCTGTCAGAAGTGACTAATACAGATAGCAGAGGGAAGAGAGGGGAGACAGAAATCACACTTGGTGCTTTGGATTAAGGCTAGTACACACTATAGAGGGATATGCTCTGTACATTTTTCATTTCAGAGGTTTAAAACCACTTTAAAGCTATACATTGATATAACACCCAAGCAAGGATAAGTGGTGATTGTGGTGGTGAAGTGGCATTGGTGATGAAGCTTAGATGGTCTTGCATGCAAAAATAAGCAAATAAAAATATTTCTTTACATTCACTTGTTTCATTCCTACCTTTTTAAGTAAAATTGAATATCTAAGAGATGTGATTAAAGGAGACTTGGCATCAAATACAGAGATTTTAAGTAATGTTACACTAATATTTGCTACCTCTCAGTGATATAGCAAGACTGCCCCTGTCAATGAATCTTTCTCCCCAAGGGCCAGCAGCATTTTTGCTCAGGCAACATTAAAGGTCAGCATTTACTTTCATGGATCAGAACAAAGTTGTTGGCCCAAACATACAGTAATTTATTCATGTAAATCCTGGTGTTAAGTTTGTGACTGTATACACATGTTGCATATAGCTCACCCCCCCTATTGCTGCCTCTCATTCTTTGATCAGCCAATGCAAAAAACACCCACACAGCTCAATCCCCCAGATGCCTTTCACTTGTGACTTGCTGGTGAAAAACTGCTTCATATACTATCACAAATTAGCACCCCTGCCACCTCTTGTTTTCTGATCTGCCGAACCACTAACTTATAATGAAAAAATCGTATCCAAACAGGGTGGAACTGTGGATACGCCCATGATAAAAAGTGTCACATCCTAACTAATAGAGAAACTTGGAATGGAAGGGGAATTTGGACTCTTTAGGTACAGGTACACATGTTTTTCATAAAAAGATATTATTTTATTAAGAAAAGTTTAAAAAGCATTTACAAAGAATGTTGCATAAACCACATAATGCCTAAGAGGAGTTCAATCATAACCAATACCACTAAAACCACCATAACCTAATCTTGGTAGTAGACAAACGTCTATGTTAGGACAATAGCTCCATGTCCATATAGGCTCGGTGGAAGTGGATATGATGTGAAGTTGCTCTACATGTTGTGCACTTCAGCACTTCCTGAGGAGCTTTAGGCAAATGTTCTAAATAAACACAGAATAAGAAAACCATATAGTTCAAAAATAATCATAATAACAATTGGTATTCAAGACAATTACAATGTCTCACATGGCCATAGGGAACAAACACACACACACAGACTGGCTCTTGCTAGCGTAAGACAACTCGTACACTGCAACCACACATACAATGGAGCATAACACAACTGTGAGGACGCACATAAGCACGAAGGCCTCCATCGCCTGCTCAGTACATAAAAAAAAGGGGGGAGATAAGCCTTGTATGAAATTGTATCAAAGTAATTAAAGTTTTCCTTGGCATTCAAAGTTAAAATAAATCTACAGCATAGATATGACCCAGTATGTAGACCTACAAGCAAATTTACAAAATACATAATGCATAGAGACATCATCTTCAAAAAAATATGCAAAAAATGTTGATCACGGGGAAAAGAAGACCAGCAAATGGCAGATGGTAAACCAAAGGTCATCACTCCTAAAGTTATCTAAATAATAATATTGCAATAAATGAAATATATAAAATAGAGAGTATATATAGGAGATAACGTACTGGAGTACGATGCACTCACATATGAATACATCTAGAGCAGGCATGTCCAAAGTCCGGCCCGCGTTCCGGTTTCGAGCGGCCTGGTAATTTTGACATGTATATCTTTTCTGGCCCCCAACGAATCCCCGGGCACCACAAAAGATATATATGCTGGTTGTCTTGGAGGGGGCGGGACGAGTGCCGTACATACAGGAGAATTTCCTGTTTACACAGCGGCCTCTGTAATAGGAAGCCCCATCTCCTGCGCTGCCATTGGACGACTGTTCTGTCCATCATAGGAGCTGGGACTTTGTATTAAAGAGGCCACCGAGAAAACATATTCTCATGTATGTAATCTGTTCGTCCCCGCCTTGTCTCCTCCAAGGCTGTAGATGGGCATCGATCACGCTGCACTGATGGCAATGGTGAGTCTGCACTCATGGCAATGGGGGTGCTGCATTCATGTCAATGGGGGTGTTGCATTCATGGCAATGGGGGTGCTACATTCATGGTAATGGGGTGCTGCATTCATGGCAATGGGGGTGCTGCATTCATGGCAATGGTGAGTCTGCATTCATGGCAATGGGGGTGTTGCATTCATGGCAATGGGGGTGCTACATTCATGGTAATGGGGTGCTGCATTCATGGCAATGGGGGTGCTGCATTCATGGCAATGGTGAGTCATGGCAATTCATGGCATGGCAATGGTGAGTCTGCATTCATGGCAAGGGGGGTGCTGCATTCAAACCTCATTCTAGGCTTACCTATAGTTAAAAGCCAGGAGGGAGGGTTTACAACCACTTAATGAGATAATAATGAAGCTGCTTTGCTGGTGATACTGATGGAGTTATGGCAAACAAATTTTCAAAGGCTTTTTTTTCTAGCGATATCAAGAATAATATTATTAAGCTTGTTATTTTTTTTTTATTTTTTTTTTGGTGCAAGTTACCACAACACCATTATCCCATAGTTTTTAAGATCAAAGATACAACTATGTTGGTGTCCCTTGTTAATTTTACATTGTATTTTTTAACATGTAACTGCCTACTCCCAAACTGTCATTTGAAGTAAAACACATAGCCAAGTATTATTCTCCACCATTTTTTTTATTGTGCATTAAAAAAAAAGAAAACAAATAAACATGCTATCTCCCAATAGAACTTAACCAAAAAGTGCATTCTATGCATCCAAAAATATAGAAAATATACCAAATCAAATCATTATTCAACCAAAAAATAAAATAAAAGCCTCATGCATGTGTCCTGCTTCTTAATATAGGGGGTCAACAATGCCAAGAGTTGGTGAAAGAGTTGGTCCCAAATCCAGAAATTCCAAAAATCATCTGGATTATTCTCCTGGAGCTTCCACAGCAATGGCATATGATATAATTGGTCACGATTAATAAAGCAACCAATTTTTGGTCCAAGAAATCCTCCTCCTCCTGTTCCTGGACTGGATTTGGGTCAAAGCAATAACTCCAAGGCCAATAATACACGTTATCTCCTCCGATTCCGCAACATGGCTGGTTGACGAACGGCTGCTCAGAAATGAACTGAAAAGCGCAAAATGAAAAGCGCAAATCAACACTCACCAAACTTCTACTAACACGAAATTAGCAGAAGAAGCCCAAAGGGTGGCGTTAAAGAGCTGAAAAGCCACGTAGTACGTCACTACATTTGTGTTTGTTGGCTGACAATTACTTGCTGTTTGTATGCAAGAAAAGTTCCTGGCCAACTCCCTTCAGACAAAAGTCTGAGGTTTTGTCTGCGGAAAATCCAATTGTGTGTACGAGGCTTGAGACCGAATTTTAATGGTTCAATGAATGTCAGGCAAAATGGTTGGCCCTCACGCATGTTCACTTCATGAAATCTGGCCCTCTTTGAAAAAAGTTTGGACACCCCTGATCTAGAGCAATAGGTAACCAAACAAGAGGCAAGACTTTACCAATGTAAAGGTCCAGCAATGGCAGTGTTTGAATAGTACGGGTGCCGCGCCTAAAATATGCACGCCCCAAACCAGGGAGCCAATCAACGATGAAAATCAGTGGTGACGACACCAGGCCTGAGGCCAGTAACCGCGCTTGCACCTGCATCCAGCGCACATGCCGAGCGGCCAGAGGATGCACAGAGCAGCGTGGGGATAGGCGGGCGCATGATGCAGCAAAGGGAGCAGCCTACCCAGGGGGTGGAAGCCTCTGGGGGGGAAGGGCCACTCCCAAATGCCACAGCCCAACCCTAGTCAAGAATATATATACAGTGGACGGCACTTGGATGCAAGTGACAAATAATGAGCTCTTTTCTCACTGCTCCTTGAAATATTCTGAAATAGTTAGGCAATTCTTTAGTTATCTCAGCACAGATAGAAGGAAGTTCTATGAGAAAACACCTAGTAGGAAGACAGAAGGTGTTCTATCGAGAAGTGCCTCCTGTCAAAAAATGCCTCCAATAGGTCTTCGCATGCACAGTACAAAACGTCACTTCAGCTGATATGTTGATCAGCTGGCGTGACGTCAACACCGCGCATGCGCAGATCGTTGGAGGCATTTTTCAACGGGAGACAGTATTTGATGGCCAGTATACAATGCAATGCAAACAGCGGAGGGAGAACATACTTGTCAGATTGTGCCTCGCTGTTGCGGGGCGGTTTTCCTTGTGCTGAAGGGTGGGTTTTGTCAGTGTTTCAGGGCGGCTTTGGTGTGTTGAACGGCGGTTTTGGCTGTGTCTAATGGTGAGTTGCAACACACAAAAAACCCGCCCTTCAACACACCCACAACCCGCCCCGCAACAGCAAAGCTCAATCTGACAACTGCGTCCCCCCCGCTGTTTATATAGCGTCGGATAATGCCTCAGACAATCTGATGCCCAGACCCATCGGAGACATTTTTAGACAAGAGGCACTTCTCGATAGAACACCAGCACCCTTTTTGTGCTTTGGACTGCAGAGGGAGGCTATAGTTCTTTGAACGGTACTCCAAGCTCTTTGCATATGGGTCACATAGAACTCATACACACAAATGCCTGTGCTCACCTCCTGTATGGGAGATGGCAGAGGGAGGTTTATATCAATGGGAATGGGTGGGTGCAATAGGATGACAAAAAAAAAATGGCAGTATTTTAGCTGAGACCACTGCATGTGCTTATGAAAAGATGTATATTCTCCACAGTGAATCGTTCAGCTGTATAACCTTATTGTCACCTTACAATGACCCATGAATGACACAAGATATCAGCTAGCTTCTCGCTCTTCTTTATATGTTGGCATTTTCTGTCCTTGTCAAGGACAAATTATTTTTACTATCTGTACAGAAATCATTTAGCAAATTATGGTATAACTGTATTACAGTCAAATCCATGACAGCTGCAATTTTTAAATCCATAGTGACACATAAAACAAGAAATAGAGAAAACGTAAGAAGGAAAGTAATACACTGCTGGCTGAGGTCAGAACAACTAGACTCTTCTGGAAATAGCTAGAGTTCACAGGTAGATTTAGACTGTCCAGCAATGGAACTGCTGATACAAAAGTAGCAGACTGGGACAAATAAAAACCTACTTCATTTTTACAACTATTATTAAGAACCTGGTAACAATAACTTCATAAATCGATTCACAACCTGATTCCTCAGAATTTCACACCATACCAAGGGCAATGAAAAGGCACCAGCTATTAAATGGCATTGATTTTCATTACATAAATTCATAAGAAAGCTAAACCATCATTTAACTTTTTTAAGCTGAATTCCAGGCAGATGTAAAAGGCACAAAATAATGCAACTAGGTATTAACTAGCTATTACTTAATTGCATTTTCAATGAAACTAGTATAAGTATTGTAAGATTGAGTGATTAGACTCAAGCGGTAGGTGCGTTTTCAAGTGAGTTGCGCCAGTCAAAACTGTATTTTTAAGGATCACTTTTATTTAAAAGAACAGAAAAGTTCACAAAAGACATCAGTAGCCCACGCAGGGGGTTCCACCATTACTGTAACTTACACACTCAGAATTCTTCAGCCTCCTGGCTTTCTCACTTGCCACACGGCTGCTTCAGGCCTCAAGCTTAGGCCTTAGGTTTGCTCCCCGGTCTAATAGAGTTCCTTAGAGTCAAGCTCTCTCCTAGCTTACTCCCGATCAGCTCCTTGCTGCTCTGTCAGCAACTAAATCTGCCTCCTGAAAACATGCACACTCTGGCTGCCCCATGCAGCTTCTCTGACACCCATGCACCCATGAGAGTACTCCTGACTCCCATGCACAGTCCTCCTGTCTGTCGGGTGGAGCCCTGAGCTCTAGCTCAGGGCTATTATGAAGCTCGCCCACACCTGAATAATCATCATGCCTGTTTCTCCAAGAATCGAGCATAAACCACCCATCTTCTGAGTAGCACGGGGTCTCACTGCTACAGTATGTAAATTTTACTTGACTTAGGTAGCAGTATCTTGTATTCCACTATATAGCAGTGCTCACACTGGGAGAGGGAGCAATAGGACTAGGAGTTGCATGAAAATGTATTGACAAGGAACATGCAATACAATTCTTTGGCAGGAAAAATACCTACTATTCTGTATATGTATTTCATCGGTGCAATTAGCTTTGCCTGGAATTCAGCTTTAAATGCAGAATAGTAACTGCAGTTATAAGCTACACAAATATGTGATAGGTGAAAATATATACATTTCTTTAGAACCAGGATTTTACTGCATGAAAAAATAAGTCAGCTGACCAAAGAGCAAATAGAATCTTTGAATTCCCTTCCTTTTATGTCTGCATGAGGATATGCACCCTCCCCATGTAGGCAGAGATGTCCTGAGAGTGTTGCAGGCCCTATAACCTCTTCCCTCCTACAGTCTATATGCAAACTTTCCCAAACAAGGGCATCGTGGTTGGGATATGTTTCTAAATACCCCCCCCCCCCCCCACTAGGAATGAACCAACGGTTCAGTCCGAATCTAAGTTATTTAGAATTGGTATTTTTACTGTTTCTATATATGACAGCTTCCCACTGTCAATGGTTCCTAAGAGATTATTTTAATAAAGGACTTGTCAAACATTTTGATGTTTTTATTTCTAGGTTATATTTTCTTCATGAATGATTAGGAATAATATGTACTCATTCACATAGGGGGATAAGGGATGAGAAGGCCTGAAAAAAAAGCCATTTTTTTTCCAGAAAAATTGGGGGGAAAAAAGAAATGTAAAATATATGTTCTTTTATAATGATAAGTAATCTATCTATGACATGGTATACAAACTATGTGTCATGTTCCAGGTGTGAGGCCGAGGTGCTGAGAGGGCTCCCCTTGCGGCTCAATGCAGCCCACAACTGAAAGTGGTACAGGAAACGCAGTGCCCAAAGAAGCAAGGTTTGCCAGTTATTGAAGTTTGATGAGCTGGTCACCAGGGAATAGCTGGAACAGGCAGGGTGAGCTGTAAGGCAGACGTGCTTGGGTTGTGTCAGATGTATGTGGCAGTGGAGCAAACCAGGAACAGCATCAAGAACCAGGCTAGGGGTCATACACAGCAGATCAGTCCAAGGTAGGTTCAGATAGCAGAACTGGAACAAGCCGGGATAATACACGGTGAGATTGGTAATAGCAGAGTCGTGAGCCAAGCCGGGGTCAAACATGATGGAGCAGACAGGAGCAGAGTCAGAGTACCAGCCAAGGGTGAAGCCAAGAGATCAGGGTAAGCGGGTCACAACAAGCCGGGTCAGTAGCGGGAGGTCCAAAAATCAGGATACACAGAGGCACAAGGAAATACGGGGGAGCTGACAGTAATCCAGCAATTTGTGTATGCCCATTCTCGACATTGTGCATCTGAGTACACCTGTTCATGCTGTCGCGCATCTGCGTGCGTGCATGCACACAGGTGTTTGCCTGAAGCAGCCATGATGAGTGCTGGTAAGATTGACAGTTCTTCGGCCATTTCTCTGACACTATATAAGATGTAAAGTATTAAATTATTGAAAATTCTCTCAGCTGCAGACAAGCAAATCCTGGAATACAATACAAGTAACACTGTACTTTTCAATGCAGTTCTCAAACAAGAGAAATGTGCATCTCTGCCACAAGAGGACACTGCAGGGTAAAGGCTCCAGTTTAGTTTCTTGTGGGCTGCATCTTGTACAGTTGGGTGATTGTTGGAAAATAGTAGATAATAGTTTCTGTCCACTCAGGCCTTAAATGACAGGTAAGAGGGTAAATTTGTCTGACAAATTAGTTTATCTTATTTAACCTTTAAATGATTCCTATTAATGTTCACGACCATCACAGCATAGTGTTTCCCTATAGTCTGGTCAGTAAATGTGTTTTTCTTTTCCTCCTCTCAGTAAAATGGACCAACATCTAGAGTTTGGAAACATTTCCACAGAGCAATTTCTGCTGAGAGCAAAGCTGCAATTTTCAGATATTGTGAGAGGAAAATTATATTTTCCAAATTTTACAAGGATGACAAAACACATCCTGGTGAGTCAGAGGTGCCCTAAAGACACTAAAAAATACTTTATGGAATGAAATGATGAGGACCATAATGAAAATGCAAGTAGCTTTTCCCTCCAGAGTTCTCATTCCTGAAACATTTTTTCTCCTGCTTCTGGATCATCACAAAATCTTTCTTCAGCAGCAGCATCTTCAAGTAAGGAAATGTTACAAACCAAAAAAAAACTGAAAAATACACAATCCCTTCATTTATAGAAAAAATGGTACCTGAAAATCAGGAGAACGTTGATAAAGCTCTTGTAAGGGTAATATATGCTTCTGAATCAGTAATGTCAATAATTGAAAGTGCATATTGGCAGGAAGCTTTTACATTATGAGGAAAAGAGGAGATGGTTACCGTTTCTCATGTGCTATAAAGCTGAAATGTTCCTAACTTATACAGTCCTTGTTCTTCCATTTGTAATAAAAAAAGCATAATACTTTTATATACATTGCATTTCACTTTTCTAGCGTAAAACTACTCCACACTGAATTTTTTTTACATTTTTCTAAAAATTTGAATTTTTCCAAAAAAAAACATGGAAAAAAGTTTTTACATCTCTGAGGTAGGGGGGCTTCCAGATTCCGATAAGCCCCCTGCCCACAGGCAATGCAACCATGAGTCAAGGGTTGTGGGGAAGAGGCCCCTGTCCTTATCAAAATGTGTGTAGCACCCTTCTGAAAGTAGGCTAGTATTTTTCTATAGCTCAGGGTCCAAGTACAGGCTTTAGGCTGGGCCTGGTTGTTTTGATTTGGGACTGGGAGTGTTTGGTGTAGTGGGAGGTGTGGCCAGCTGTGCTCTGACTCAGAAGTGCCTCCCCTGCTTTCAGAAGGATTGTTCTGGAAAAGAGTTTGGACCTGAGGTTTGAGTGGCAGGCAGCTCATGTCAGGAGCTCTGACCAATTACCCTTTGGTATTGGCAGGGGGCAGGCCTCCCATATAAGCTGAGGTCACATGCTGCCAGGGAGGAGTTCTGGAAAGCAGGAAAAGACAGAATGGAGTATTGAGTTGCTGTTCCGGGCGTCCCCACGTGGGGATACGCCGAGCGCGGAGGATGGATGGAGGAACCGCCAGGAGGGAGTCCTAGATAAAGATCTTCCTCTTTAAGAAGAATCAAGCTGCTGTTACCTGGAAACACAGGACTTGTATGCTGGAGAAGATCAGTACGGAGGAGGTAGCAGTCAAGCGGAGGAGAGTAGATCAGCGTTCTGTGACACAGAACTATCCTTTTGGAGAAAGGTCAGTGTGAGAGAAACAAAAGAGAAGACACTATCGAGAGTAGTGCAGAATGCTGTGGGGAACGCAGCATGGATAGCTATGGACTGGGTGGGAACAGTAGTCCACCATTACCATGTGTCAGGCCGTCGTGGGGAGGTACCGTGTATCTCTGGTCTGGTTAAGCACAATGGTAAAATCTTCAAAAAGACTGTGTGGCTGTCTGATTCATTGGGCCATCGGGGAGAGGCTGTGTAGGCTTCTGGCTCCTTGATTCGCTGGGGCAATACCATTACGGTCTGCAAGGTGGAATTATTTAGTGTGATTCTTTCTTGTCACAATGGAAGTGAAGAAATAGTATATTAGTAGTTTTGCAGTGAAGGATTTGTACAAGAAAAGAAGGAGTAACAGTCTGCAAAGAATCAAACCCAGGACACCCCATCCCTAAACTCCACTCCACAAGTAGCTGACATTATCAATGGCTGGTGGCTCCAAATCCCAACTGTCGCTGACAGCTCCATTCCTCACATAATGATAATTGAGAACTGAAATTGTTCCTGATCATGCTATGACTGACATTGTCAGCATGTGATCAGGAACCTGACAGGTTGGCTTAGTTGATTCATGTACAATATTCAAAAAAAGTATTTAAAAAAAAACATTTTTTTTTACACATTTGTTAACCTGTAAAGCAAGGTTTTATTAAAACATCAAAGTTCCAATGAAATACCTTATATGTCTTTCAAAATTATATTAAAAAATGTAAAAAAAAAAAAAAAAGTTTTAACATGGTTTAAACTCAATGTCTGCTTACTGCCTTAGTTTGTTGGCAAATACTTTGAGGAAAAAAATGCAGCTTGCCCTAATTATTGTAGTATTTGCACAGAAATACAATACTCTAAAGCCATACAGTATGACACTCAAGGCCAATCCTTAACCAGTGAGCAATTCCATAAAGTGCACCAATGTATTGGGTGCAAACAGTTTTCAACAAAACCTGAACTGGCAAGATAAATAAATCATTGCAATTAGTTAGAGCAAACCGCTGGGCACTTAAAAAGCAGCTTAGTAGAGGGTTGAGATTTTGTGTCATCGGGTATAAATAAGAAATAAGGTTACCCAATTGGCTTGTGTGTTCTGATCTTACAGCCCAAAAGACATTCTTGGATGTGTTGGGTGTCAGATGAAACACAGTCCCCACCATTAATAATTACCTGCTGAGATAAGAAAAGTTCTAATCTGTGGAACATCTATCCAACCATTGTGTATTGCATTTGTGCTTTTTGTTCTCTGCTGCAAAGCAAGCATGTTCTACTTTCTGTTACCAGAGACAAATGTCCGATTGGACCAAGGAATGGAAAAAGCTTGGGGGGTATTTGTTATTTGTTTTGGAGAGGATAATGAAAATAGCAACAGTTCACGCTTATGATGTATTCTATAAAGTGTGTTAGGAAAAGATTCCAAAGACTCCTACTGCTTTCTGTTTAAATTGGTAGCTCACTAAAACATGGATTTCATTGCAATGTAATCAGACCATAGTGAAATCTACATATTGTATTAAGGTTTCAGGTGATGATCTTGATATCTAATTGTTTATAAGTGTAACGTTACGCCGAAGGGGTCCCTAGTAATAACCGTTTTTCTTTAAAAGTTCAGAGGCTGCCCACCACCACCCTAAGCATTAGTCTATTCACACCAGCTCCAGTAACGCAGTCTAGGGGGTGTCTTTTTGATATTTATTGCTTGAAGAACTTTAACAGGATAGGGGTTAGGGCATGGTATACTCCAAAATGATTAGCACATAGCAATTAGATGATAACCTCCTCTTTTAGTTAAAGTGAATATTGAATGCAAACCGAAATTCAACTTCCTGTGCTCACGTGTGTTGCTCAGATGTAGAACTGAAGAGAGAGGGTACACTGGCCTAGTGCATTACCTTTATACATCGTTTATGAAAATAGGTCATCAGACTCACAATCTAATAAAAAGGACATGCTCATCATAAAAATCTACACGGGGGACCACCAGAAGCACTATACAGTACATGCTTCTTGTATGTTGGGAAGATGCCACACGGGTCTGCAAATTCTTACACATTTTGAGGGGGGTCACCTTTTTATCAGAGCTAAAGAGTGTCACCATACTACTCCCAGCCTGACTTAACAAGGGGGCTGGGTTAGAGATGTATTTGAGTGATTGCATTAAGAACCAGTACAATGTACACCATCAAATTTGACATAATTTCACAGGCTATTAAAACAATACTACAGACTAAACAGCCACATGGAGCTAGTCACACAACAATGGCCAGAAGCCTCAGTGCCAAATGTTATTTAAGGTAGGATTTATTAAACAAGTATATATTATATAGAGCAATATCTATTCACATGTCTCAGTAAGAACCAAAATGTGTTACCATAAATCTCAACTGGTGATGCCAGATGGGGAAGATGAGAAAAAATTCCACCATGTAATATGGAGATGTGTAACCTAAAAGTGACAAAAAAATACAAAATGGTCTGATCCTTCCTTGAAAGGCAGTCAAAAGATCGCTGCCCACATTGGCTCAGCTAGACAATAGAGGGGGAAAACAGTTTGTCTCCAGACCAGATCCCTTGAGGTGAAGTCCTACAGTTAGTTCCTAGGAAGATCCAGCCAGGCCCTCAGCCCTGAAACCGCTGAGACCTCTAAAACAATTGTGCAGTCCATGGGCTGCCTGAGGACAGCAGCCCTTCAGGTTCTGGAACCCTCCTGGGGATAGAGAACCCAGAACTCCAGTGCTTCACACTATTTATGTCTTTTCCAGATCCCTTCTGGACACTTCTCTCCCAGGGATTGGCTGGAGCATGATTAATATTGAGGCTGATTATTTGCATCTTTATCCTTAAGCTCTGGAAGCTTCTTCCAGAGGCTGGGGGAAGCAATCAAACTCCCAAGCCTGTGAAAACCTTAATAGACCAGGACAAAATGCTATTAACAGCATCATATAATGTATTTTATTTTTTATTTGTGGCACAGGTGTGTGCTGACTAAGGATGGGCCAAACGGACCCCAGCTCGGTTCGCACCAGAACTTTTGAACATTCCAACCTGAATAACGAACCCCATTAAAGGCTATGGGACCGTCTATCGTCAAAAATCAAAAGTGCCCATATTGAAGGCTTATATGCAAGTGATTGGGCATACAATGGTTATAGGGGTCTGGATCCTGCCCTGGGGGACATGTATCAATAAAAAAAGTTTGTGAAAAATGTCAGTTTTAAATGAGCAGTGATTTTTTGATTTTTTAAGTGAAAGCATAAAAATGAAAAATTCCTTCCAATATAGTGCCTGGGGGCCCCCCTTAGTCTACCTGTAAAGTGGCAGATCTGTACCATGTCTAGAATCTGCTGCAGCAATAATTGCATTTATAAAGCCAAAAAAAAATGACATTTTCCCTGCAAGCTGCCTTTATTTATTTTGCTCAGCAACAGTTGGGGAGCCAGTGTGTATGATGAGGCCACAATGTAGTGCACTGGGAACAAGATTAGAGATTTTTTGGATACATTCTGGTGTCACTTTGACTTTGTATAGAAGTAACGGGTGCGTAAAAATTGGTCTTTGGGTGTCGGTGGCACCTTCCCACTGTAAGCCTATAGAGGTACTTTTGATGAAAGCAAGAATTGGCCTTGCTGTAAAAAATTGCAATGATATGCACCTGTCAAACAGGTGCAGAAAAATTGGTCTTTGGGTGTCGGGGGCGCCTTCCCACCATAACCCTATAGAGGTACTCTTGATGAAAGCAAGAATTGCCCTTGCTGTAAAAAATTGCGATGATATACACCTGTCAAACAGGTGCAGAACAATTACTCTTTGGGTGTCGGGGGCGCCTTCCCACCGTAACCCTATAGAGGTGCTCTTTATGAAGTTAAAAAAAAATCAATGATATGCATATGGTTGGTGTTTTTGCCACGTTTTATGTGCCTGAGACACAGTTTGCAGATAGCAAAAGTGTGATCTGCTGCAGATGTGCTGAAAAAAGTCCCAGACAGCTGAGCTTTGGGGAGTGGGCCGGGAGATAACAGCTGCATAATGTGATGGAATAGGGTGGCTGCTCTCTGCTCTTTCTTGATGTCGGCTCCTTGGGGTTGTGCCGCCTCACCTTCAGTTTCCTCCTCTGCTCTATCTGGCACCCAAGTCGCATCAGTGACCTCATCATCATCATCTCCATCTCTTCCATCTTCATCATTACCACGGGAGACAACTTGGCAATACGCTGCGGCTTGGGGAACATGAATGCCAATTTGTCTACCAGTGTTCCTCCCTCTCTCTAGTTCCTGTCTTCCTCAACCTCAGAACCAACATCTGAATCCAGTAATGGCTGGGCATCATCAAGAAGCAATGTGGACAAGGAGGCAGGTTTATCCACTCTGGCAACTGCAGGGGACTGTACACTTGTCTCTGCTTGTGTGACAGAGGATGAGAAGGATGAGGAAGGTTTAGTAAGCCAGTCCACCATCTCCTCTGCATGCTGTGGCTGGATAGCATGGGCAAACTCACTAAACAGAGGAAATGATGCCCTTCCTGAGGAGTGACCACCACGTCCACCTTTGCCTGTGAACACATTTGTTGCTGGCCCTCTTGCAGTGCCAAGGGAATGTCTGCCTTTCCTTGTTGTCCTCCCAGACATTATTGGGAGGGAGGGGGCGGTGCTTACAAGCAAACGTAAAGAAGAAGTTGAAATCTGTACGTGGATGCACTTTAATCAATGTAAAGAGGTGTTTGGTGCACTTTAATTTGAGTACTCACACTACACAGACACACTCCATGGATACACTATAATATACTGCAATATAATGCACCAAACGTACAGTGACGCACAGAACTATATGGGGTTAAACTGGCAGTAATGCACACAAAACTATATGGCGTTAAACTGGCAGTAATGCACACAAAACTATATGGCGTTAAACTGGCAGTAACGCACACAAAACTATATGGCGTTAAACTGGCAGTAACACACACAGAAGTAAATGGCATTAAACTGGCTGTAATGCAATCAAATAGACGGTGTACAACCACTACTGTGAAACTATCTGAGCTGTCCCTACTCTAGCTGCACACTATGCAAAGCTTAATGATGGTCCTCCTCACTACACTCACACTATCCCTAGACTGACACTAAACTAATATTCTACAGTGACAATTGAAGCAAAATAGCACAGTATAGCACACTAACTAACTAATAGCACTGAACAGAGCCCTGCTCTATCTCTCTCCACACCAAAATCACACTGAAAATGGCTGCCATTGAAAGAATACTTTTATACTGTGGGGCAATAATGAGCCATGATTGGATAAAGTCATGATGACAGTGTCCAGTCATGACTCTGACAATGCTCTGTGCCCTGATTGGGTGAAGCTTTCACTGCTTCAGCCAATCAGGGCTTGCAATGCACTGTTCAGCGCCACAATGCATTATGGTCAGTTCGGGGGGCGAACAAACAGTCAAACAACACGTTTGTTCGGCTGTCCCCCAAACGTACGAACTGCGAAAGTTCGGCCCGAACTTATGCTTGGGCGGAACCGTTCGCCCATCCCTAGTGCTGACACCTGTACCATTAGTGTGCTTCTTTCTTACAAAATTTGGCGTAAACCACCATATTAAACAGTGGCACAGGCTCGCCCTGTCACAATATACGTAACCCAAATATAAGTAATATGTTTATAAATCAATTAAATTGTGTTTGTGAAGCAAAGGTTTCAGTGTAGTCACCACCATTCCCTAGTGGATGCACTCTCACCATAAAAGATGGAATTTAAGATTATAAAATGTTTTATAACAGTATCTTCCCTTTAAGCTGGAAACAGCTAACACATGACATGTTACACTCAAACCTGTGTGAGCTGCACATATCTGGTGTACGATATGGGGGCACAATTTCATATAAGTTTCCAATCTGTTTTTTAATTAAAGTGTTTAAAAAAAAAAAACTGAGCCCACGATGTTGATGTGGTGTTTCCTAGTTTTTACTTACTGAGCACTTTGGAAAGAAAGGTGCTAAAGGAGGATGCCTTGTGTAAGCGGTTCCCAGCTTAAAGATGCTGCTATACTGTAGGTCCTTTTATAAGGTCCATCTTTTAAGGCGAGAGTGGGTGGCTGCACTGAAATATTCACTGCACAGTCACACAAGTTAACTGAGATGATCATTAGTTGATTTCTATGCATATTACTTTTATGAATTTGGGACTATTGTAATATATATTTGGACACATTTTGGGTATGTTTTTTCATTGAATTTACAATTACAATTGAAGCACTTTTGAACTTTATATTATCTTGATGTATTATGACTAATTTATTTGCATCTGATGTGCTTTGTAATATCGATTATTAGGTAGAAGATTTTTGTGAATAATGTTAGCATGGCACATTGTTTTGGTTATATAGTTAGTAAGGTTGAATAAAGACACCAGTTCATCCGGTTCAACCTGAGTGAGTGTGGGTGCGTGTCTACAGTTGTCCCTATCCATTGGGTCTCATTGAGATGCTCATCTATTATTATTATTTTTTTTTATTTAAGGTACCCATATAGCACCATCAATTTATAAAGCGCTCCATACAAATGACATTGCACACTCACATCGCTCCCTACCGTCAAGGAGGCCACAATCCAAGGTCCCCAACTCACATTCATATACTGGGGCCAATTTATTTTGGACAGAAGCCAATTTACCTACCAGCATGTCTTTGGAGTGTGGGAGGAAACCCACACAGGCACAGGGAGAACATGCAAACTCCAGGCAGGAAGTGTTATAGTTGGGATTTGAACCAGCAACCCTTTTTACTGCTAAGCGAGAGTGCTACCCACTACACCACTGCCAGCACCAAAGGTTTCACTTTGGTGCTGGTAGCTTGATTTTGCTTAGTGGGTTTTGGCACAAAATAGCATATTGAGAGAACATTAATAATTGGCTGTGTATAGGGTATCCCCAACACTGGAAAAAGCTGGTATCTGTATCCCTACCTTTTATAAACACTAGGCCTGGTGTAGAAAGATTTTGAATATTAAAAAGTTTTTTCACAGTCGCCGCACATATTCAAACCTGCCTTAGTAGGGTTTTGAATATCATTGGTGAAACAGGAAGCAGAAGAGAGGACATTATACAGCTCAAGCTTCAGGAGGTACAATACTACTGGCCTCCTACTTAATGTCTGATGTGCTCTCTGAACTCAACAAACAGGGCATAGGACATAGGAGATACAAAGTGGGAGTTTAAATTATATCACTAGCTCCAGCTGTTCTACTAGCTCTGGAACAATTGTTAAAGTTTAACTCCAGACAGAAATAAATTACACAAATTGAAGCAGCTCGTTAATACATCAATAAATGTATTTTTTAAAGGCAAGCGGTGTATGGACCTGTTTTTGACCTGCTATGAACCTTACGCAATCAACTGTACTGTCTGTATAGCAGACCTCAGAGCCAATTAGGTGACTATTCTGATGGACTATTCTGATGGAGAGGGCAGAGTGATAGAGAGGTGGCCAATTGATAGATGAGGGGTGGGGAAGATACCTGTAAGTGAATATGAAACTACAGCAGCGATAGATCATATCCCCTCCCCTGCTAGACCAGGTCATGCTGTGTGGAAGAGCTTTTTAAATCTTAAGACAGAGAGGACAGAAATGCAAATCCTCTGGCATTTAAAACAGCTCTCTTGTATGTATTCCGTCTGTGCATTTAGCTGTTGGCCTGGAATTTAGTTTTAATTGCAAGGTTGGGGAGGATTAAAAAGTACACAATATCAACTAGCATGTGCATGGGAGGCCTACAAATGATCTTGATGATCTGGACACTTGAAATACAAAGTAGGTTTTGAAACTTGGAATTGTATGCAATACATTGTTGAATTTGTAACACATGTAAATAAAATTTACAATAACTGGTGGATTGTGGTCATCACCTACAATATGTATAGGTGTGTGGTTAATTTTTTACATAATTTTTTTGCACAGCCGTATACATTTAAAAGCAAGTTGAATATGACACGAGTTACCATGTGTAGTAGTGTACAAATGAAAGGTATACTGTGTGAAGGCTTTCCCTAAGATCCATCTAAGGTGTTCTATGAAGGTATAGTCTGTGATGAGCTTATTTAATTGATGATTGTTGAGTGATGATATAAAACTTCTTTAACCACTGAGATACCAATCCAGGTTGCTTGTTAAAGGGACACTGTAGGTAAAATGGGATTAATAGATTAGACTCCCATGTTGGATTAAAATAGGGCTTGTTTTTTGATATTTGAAAATCAATAATTCAACCAAAAAAAAGTCATTGAAATACAGACTACAACTCCATGAGTATATGTTAAAGTGACAGAAAGAGCTGTAAATAAATTTCCATTATTGCATATTGAGTATGTTACCAGAAGGGATGCACTATTAGAGTATATAAGTTATAATGGCATTATATAATTTGCCAAATAGATACAAAAAGATAATTAAGTCCCATGGGAAAACTTCACTTTATTTTTAAGAGGTCCTTAACAGTCATGCTTTACATGTTATAAACTGTAAAGTACTGATGAATAATAATGTTATTTGTTATGTATCATGGGGACTTTAAATAAGGCCAATCACTATATAGAGAAGACACATAAGATATAAAATACAAATACAAAATACGTTCTTTGCTAAGAGTGTTTTTTGGCATACATCTCTCATTTATATAACTTCCCTATTTTGTTGACACTATGCTACAAACCCATACAAGTAATACTGTATTTTATATCTTATGTGTCTACTCTATATAGTGATTGGCCTAATTTAAAGCCCCACTGACCCAGCTCTCTTGTTTTCTGTCCAAATTTGGGATGGAGGCCAATTACTGATGGTGCCATGGACCACATCATTTTTCTTTTTTTTCTCCTTTTTGTTTTGTTATGCATGTTATTGATCAACGATATAAGTGGTAGGTGTAAGTAAAAGCATATCTGGCCAGCAACTACACCATGCATTTATTTGTTACCCTTGCAGCTAAAATTAGCACAGCCAGTTATTGACTGAAAAACAGAAGTATGTTTGATTATACATTTTGCTATTTTCCACATTCAAAAAGTTACACAAAAACAATAGAAATGCAAGTTTTTCCTTGTGGAGATGCTGCAAAAAACAAAGGAAACTGTACAAAGTAAAAGTTTACAACAAAGTACAAGGTAAAAATAAAGAAAACTATTAATAGTACACATTAAAAATCAAGTACACATTAAAATAAACAAAACTGTACATCAGGGGTGGCTGCAGACAACAATGTTTGATGGTGCTGTGCAGATGCAGGTCGAAAGGTGGGTGTGGCCTAAACAGTCATGGCTGAAAGTGAGTGTTCTTTCCAAGTCTATAACTCCTAGTGTGCCACCTTTACCCCTTGATAAAGACTAAATAGGGTCTGGAGGTACACTGAAGAGATTGGGGAAGTAAAATAAGCTCAATTGGGGGCAGCAATGAGAGCCCCCAGCAAGTGCCAGGGCCAGTAATGATAACTCCCAGCATATGTCAGGGCCAGCAATCATAACTTCTAGCAAGGTGTCAGAGCAAGCAATATACTTAAGTCAGTGGGGTAGTTAAATATAGTAATGCAATGGCTGTAAAGAAGCCAGAGACCTTAAAGATCTAAAGTCACACTCTGAAAACAGGCCACACAGTCAAGCACTCTGCCCAATGCCAACGCTACAAGCTTTTTCAGACCATTTCACCTTTGCACCACAAGCAACCGCTCTTTTCGTATTACTCTGCCAATGATGACAGTACTGACAGCTCTGAGTCCCAGCAGTGTGCAGATACTATAGAATAGATATCAAGAGCTGTGGTATTACACTACAGACCATAGACAGGTCCCTAACACCACTCTGTCATTGCTTATTAGCTAGGAAATGTTACATACTCTCACTATGGAGCATGAGTGTTTCTAGGATTGTGAAAGACCTAGGGCACCCATTAAAACACAAAAAAACAAAAAAAAAGGCATGCCATGGCAGCAAGTGGTGGGCATGTAAAGAAAACACCTAACAGTGTAAGTGGCTTAAGAGAATAGGTTAAACAAAATCTGAGCCTACTGGCTATATACACTTCACACATGTCACAGTCCTTGTACTCACAAATTTACCTTATTTACTGTGCTAGACTAACAGACACACATAAACCTTGGCACAAAGGATCATTTTAAAGAAAATACATTTTCCATCATATAAGCATTTCTGCAAACAGAATATAGAGAGCTGACACTACATAACATACAACAGAGCATATGGAGCAGAGCAGTTAGGACTATGTGATCAGTGTGCCCCTTCAGTGTGTAACATACAACACAGCATATAGAATGATGAGGCCAGGTGCCCAGTGTGCGCTCTTACATTGGTGGTCAGTTTAACCACTTACATTGGTGGTCAATGCTTAGTGCGCTTCTTTACATTGGTGGTCAATGCACCCTCTTACATTGGGGGTCAGTGCACCGTCTCGGGGCTTGCTTACATGGGGGCCCAGGGGGCAGTAAAAGCATGTGGCTTGATTTTACTGCCCCCCAACTGTCAACCTGAACAGGGAGAAGAAGCTGCTCAGGGCTGTGCACAGGAAAAAATGAAATGGCATGTTACATTTAGTGGATGTTACCGCCAGTAGGCATAGCTCTTCAGAGAGCAAAGAAAATGTGAATGAGCCCTAAGGGTTAAAGATCAAACAAGCAAGGGGTGAGTCTCTGTAAAGAATGTGATTTCTGCTGGTAAAAAGGAATGCATGATGTCTGTGTTCTGTCCCTCTAATGCTGTCATTGAGGATTTTTAACAATAGCCTGGTGTCAAAATAAATACAACATGAATAGATTGTAAGAGAATTTTTTCCTCTGGTCCTGTTCCCCTCTTCCTCCATTGCACTAGAAACAACAATCCTATTTCTGTCCATGCTGCTGCAGAAGTTGCTTCTCCCCTTTGCTGAAGCAAACATATTGAAAAAAACTCACATAGCAGTTTGAGGAGCTGATGAGTCATTTTGGCTTTTGCCTCTTCCCCTGGAAGGGGGTGGGGTTGCAGTGTGGACAAAGATCCCTCCCTCCTTATGTTGGCCGGGGCATTGGAATGACATCATCCAGCCCTGCATCTGACTGCTGTGTTCCGAGTGCCGAGTGAATCATCATCTTCATAGACAGTTCTCCCGACACTTATGGTTGGGGGAAAAAAAGGGTTGGCAACCCTATTTGATGTACACATAGGGGTGGGATTAGGGTGGGAGTTCTGCTTGCAACAGGAGCCAGGTCAGCCTTCAGTCATCATAATAAGCAGGAGACCCACACTCCAAACCCTGAACCTTTTCCTGGAGGCGTCTAAAGTGGCTGCTGATGAGGGTGCTATGGGGATGCTTTGGGAATTATTGGGGTGCTAAAACACACCCAACCACCCCCCTGTCGTCACCCCCGCTGTCCATAATACAAGTTAAAGTGATTGTAAAGTCTTGTTTAAAAAAAAATGACAAACATGTTATACTTACCTGTTCTGTGCAGTGGATTTGCACCAGCTAGCTTGGATCCTCTTTTTCTCGGGTCCATCTTCACTGCTTCTGGCCCCTCCCTCCTGTCGAGTGCCCCCAAAGCAAGCAGCTTGCTATGGGGGCACCGCCCCCTCTCTCCTGATTGGCTAACTGACTTTGACTGACAGCAGCAGAAGATAATGACCCCGTTGCTGTGTCTCAGCCAATCAGGAGGGAGAGTCCCAAAAGGCAGACGGACATCGCAGGATAGAGATGGGGCTCAGGTAAGTATTAGAGGGGCTGAGGGCGGCTGCTGCACACAGAAGGCTTCTTAATGCGTAGGATGCATTACGAAAAAAACCTTCTGCCTTTACAACCCCTTTAAAAATAAAAGTACAAGTTAAAATAAAGAAAACTGTACACAGCACAAGTAAAAATAAAGAAAACTGTAAATAGTACAATGTAAAAATAAAGTTCAAGTTAAAAATAAAGAAAACTTCACATAATACATGCTAGGCTAAGTTACACTATGTTGGTTTCCCGACACCTGTAAATGTTTTTGCACCTTTTCCAAAATCACAGCCGCAGGAAAATCGCATGGCGCTTTGCAGATCCCAGCATTGGAAAACACGCCGCGGTTTCCAGTACGCATCTCTGCTAACAGCAACGTCTTTTTGATATGTGTGTGGGACAGGGTATGATTACACTAAGTCCTGTCCTGCATATAGTGTAAACCTAGCCTTAAAAAAAAGTATAAGTTAAAAATAAAGAAAACTACACATGGTACGCGTTAAAAAATAAAGTTCAAGTTAAAAATAAAGAAAACTGTACGTGGTACAAATGAAAAATGAAAAATGAAGCACAAGCTAAAATAAAGATAGCTCCACATGGTACAGATTTTGCAATTAAAAAACAAATATAAACATATACAAACAAAAAATAAGTAAACGGAAAAAAATTCTCTGCGCTATAGCCAATGTGATCCTAAAGAAAAGCTGCTAGCATAATACTTACAGTAGGTATAAAATATAATGACATGAAAAACTAAAACGCTACAGATAAATGAATAATAATTATTCATAAATTAAACATATTCTGACATGTGTATCTAGTGCAAGAACATAAATCATGTGCAGCAAATCTGAAATTCATATAAATGCAAATAAAATATAGTGCATAAACTGAAAAAACTTCCAAAGTTCAGGGATTAGCTGAATTTAAAAGAACATGGGTATCTTATAGGCATAAACTCCCCAGACCAAACAGAGATAGATATCAGTTCCAAATAAAGTGTGGAGAAGAATCTCAATGACAATCTCCTAAGTCCCTATTGATGGTACATATGACGAAACGCGCAGGAAAGAGCTAGGTATACGCATTTGCAATACACTCTGGGTCATCTTGAAGACTGGCGATCAGAGCTTCTCTCCTGCATGCTGTACTCTTCTTTTTACTGAGTTCTTGTAAGTGTAATAATATCTTAATAAATATATTGTTGTATCAACTGGACTATGGTTAGCGTTTTTGTTTCAATTCAATACCCAATGACATATGAGACTGACTAGCCTGGCTGGAAACTGCCCTTGTCAGACAAGCAAGTGTCCATGAGATGTACCTTAAGGCTGTATGATCAATGTTCTGAGTATGTGGTGAAGAACCTGTGGATTCTATAAATAACTAAATGTGTGTATTGACCATTATTTATTAGATTAAATATAGTACTTCCGGTAAGCATCTGACTGCTACACATGGGTAGTGTGACCTTTTCCTTGGGTTTCTGGATGTTTTGAATCCTTTCTGCTGACATTCCTGCACTGAGCTGTAGAAGGATCCCTTCTTGGTCATTGATATCCTTCTCCACTCTTTATTTGGAACTGAAATATATCTCTGTTTGGTCTGGGGACTTTATGCCTATAAGATACCCATGTCCATTTAAATTCAGTTAATCCCTGAACTTTGGAGTTGTGTTTCAGTTTATGCACTATATTTTATTAGCATTTATATGAATTTCAGGTTTGCTACACATGATTTATGTTTTTGCACTAGGTACACATGCACATTTCAGACTATGTTTAATTTAAGATTCATTTTTATTCATTTTACTTGTAGCGCTGCATGTTTTGTTTTTTCTTTTTTTTTATCAATAAAAAGGTTTTTATTAATGAGAACACAAGGTATTACATGGTATATTTGCATAGGTATACAATCCATGGACAACACAATACTCACAATAATATTTAAGTGGTGGTCAATGTATAGCCATCTTATTTATCATTCGCCTAAGAAGCATTGTGTAATACCCTGAATTCCCTGCACTCTTAACCAAGGGAAGTGCAATATTCAAACAAAATAATCAAAAAAGAGGTACAAATAAAATTAAATTATAAGGAAAACCCTAGTCCAACTGGTAATGTGCCTAGAGGTATTTATGTTCTAAAGAACTAGCAAATCTCTCTTGGCGGGTCACCTATTCTTCCATATAAGACTCTGAAATTAGCCCACGAAACCAACTATCCCATCAGTAATCTGTCTAAGGCCATCTGTGGGGGTGCCACCTCTGGGGAATTCAACCAGCTCTGTCATATGCTTATAAATATTTTTGGCGATTTCCTATGATTGTAAGTATTTTTTTCTCAGATAAGGATATTATTGACCTATTGGATCCATTGTGCCATTTTCGGGGTGTGTGCCGAAAGCCAGAGTCGGGCAATCAGCTTCCTAGCTAGGTATTGGAGCCTTGTGAGGGCAATGAATACTGGAGGGGGGTACAATTCTTCATTAACCGCTTGCCAACCAGCTGCCGTCTTTATACTGCGGCAGGTCGGCACGATCCCACGAGCCGTCGTAGCTATACGTCAGCTCGCAGGATCGAAATAGCAGGCGCACGCACGTGCCCGCTGCACTGCGGGGGTGCCGATGCTCGTGGCCGATGGTCATGATGACCGCTGGCCACGAGCGATTGTGGTCATGAGAGGCAGAACAGGGACGTTTGTGTAAAAACACACAAATCCTTGAGGAGTGACAGATCGTGAGTTCCTAATAGCTAGGAACCACGATCTGTCATTTCCTCTAGGTCAGTCCCCTCCCCCTACAGTTAGAAACACACACAGGGAACACATTTAATCCCTTGATCGCCCCCTAATGTTAACCCCTTCCATGCCAGTGACATTTTTACAGTAATCAGTGCATTTTTATATAGCATTGATCGCTGAATAAATGCCAGTGGTCCCACAAATGTGTCAAAAGTGTTCAATGTGTCCGCAATAATGTCGCAGCCCCGATAAAAAAAAAAACTATTGCAGATCGCCGCCATTACTAGTAAACAAATAATAATAAAAATCTTATAAAAATCTTATACATCTATCCCAGTCATTCAGCAGCCAAATCTTCCAGGGCTGAAGTGGTTAAGATTCCCTAGCAGGCACGTTAGCGGATCTGTCGCCAGTCGAACCTGGTATATACTATTAATTTTGGCAATGATGTTGCTCCAGTACCTCATCAGTTTTTGGCATCTCCAGAGCATATGAATGAGGTCGTCAGGTTGGGTTTGACATTTCGAACAGATGGGGGTATCTTGCCTGCCCCACTTGTGTAAGTGTACCGGTGTCCGGTACACTTAGTGCAATATAAATAGATGGAACAGTCTCCGTGCTGCGGATACTGACACCATAGGACCTACTCCCAAAATCTGCTCCCACTGTTCGCCATCAATGGGGCATGTTTTAGTTTTTCACAAATTAGGTAAACACTACTGGTAGAAAAATAAAAAAAACAGTGAATGTCTATTTTTTATGTTTGGAATGCAAGCTAAATAAAACATGGTCAGTAAAATACATTGGATACAGGAAATTACATTTTGGTTCCCTTAAATCATATTTAAGAAAATGTAATATATAAAGACTAAATAGTTTTTCTTTCAACCACATACAAAGAAGTTATCCCTTGAAATATAAAATAAGTCCCGGTCACAGAATAAAGCAAAAACATAAAGAAGTTAGTACAATCTAATTTATCCACAAGAAAACAAAGTCGTTCCATAAGAAAGTGTTGCTGGAAAATAACCCAATAGCCCAGTGGATATATTGTACACAAACATGTAATGTGTTTAGTTAGCTTTTTTTTTGCTTAGTTTCTTCCCAATCATTTTTTTTTCCCTTGGTTATTCATTGTGCACATAAAAAACATTAAAACATTAAACATTAAAACATTAAAACATTATGAAGGAGAAATGATATAAAACATAAGCGGCATTATGTGCCAGATGATGGGTAAATAGATAGATATGACACTTTCTATAGTGAAGTGAAGCTGCCTGGCCAGTTTGTTTTAATTACCGTAATCGAATAAAATAAAACTTAGAAGAATGTAGCCTTCCTAATATACCATAAGCAGTCGTAGGAACTAGAAAAGCCTGATTCATTGTTCTTGTTGTTTATCTGCCATTTATACACAGTGTAGTGTGTAAGATGATGTTGGTACTCCAGGAATCCAATACTACAAGAATTGCATTATCAAATCATTACCTAAATTGCATGGAAAAGCAGACAGGCACAGTCTACACTTTAGGTCACTTGTAGACTGGTTAGGCTTCCCCAAGATCCAAATGCCTACAAGTGTCTGGATTACTGGAAGAGAATGAAAAAATGTTGTATCTACATCCAGGACCAAAGCACACTTGTGCACTGCAGTACATTGCAGTAATGCAAGTGGGGGCTGCAGTGAATGGCTGTATAAACTGAGGACTGGTAGTGCACTATTAGAGGTATTATCATCTCCTTTCTTTGCATTGGGATCTCTTTATCTATGATTTAGTGTGTTGAAAAACTTTTAGTGCATTAGTGGAAATATTTTAAAGTATTTGATATATTAATATTTCAGTCTCTGGAGATTAATATTGGTATTACACACCAGTACACTCCAGGTAACCACAGTAAGACTTGGTTCATTGATGAGAATCCAGTGATCCAACATTTATTCATTTTTTTAAGGAGAACATTATTATGATATGCACTAGTGGCCATATATGAACTCTAATCATTATGTGATGATACATATATATATTTTAACTTAAGCATGATTATTGTTTATTTTAGTCAATCAATTTTCTTGATAAGCAGTGGTTACCAGTCATTGCATGTGGAAAAACAGCATGGAAGTTCTGTTGAATTTATTAGGTTAGGACAGATTGGTGCTGACTTAACTTCTGCTGTTTTACCGGGAGTCTATTGTGTTATGCCCCGTACACACGGTCGGATTTTCCGATGGACATTGTCCGATCGGAGCGTGTTGTCGGAAATTCCGACCGTGTGTGGGATCCAACGGACATTTTCCATCGGATTTTCCGACACACAAAGTTGGAGAGCAGGAGATAAAATTTTCCGACAACAAAATCCATTGTCGGAAATTCCGATCGTGTGTACACAAATCCGACGGACAAAGTGCCACGCATGCTCAGAATAAATAAAGAGATGAAAGCTATTGGCCACTGCCCCGTTTATAGTCCCGGCGTACGTGTTTTACGTCACCGCGTTCAGAACTATCGGATTTTCCGACAACTTTGTGTGACCGTGTGTATGCAAGACAAGTTTGAGCCAACATCCATCGGAAAAAATCCTAGGATTTTGTTGTCGGAATGTCCGAACAAAGTCCGACCGTGTGTACGGGGCATTACAGTTTTATAAATTTGGACAGTAAAAGAATTTTGAAACGACATCCCTGAACTCTTTAGATGCTTGGATTAGGAATGAATCTATTTCAACATATCCTTCAAACATCACCAACAAAGACATTAATATGCAGTTTAAATAGAATTCTAAAAGGTTAGAAACACCTGCTCGTTGGATACTAATATCGTATTATAAAGAGTAATAGAAAACAAGCTAGAAATTTGGGGGTCAAATTACTAAAACTGGAGAGTGCAAAATCTGGTGCAGCTCTGCATAGAAAACCAATCAGCTTCCAGGTTTTTCTTCTCAAAGCTTAACTGAACAAGCTGAAGTTAGAAGCTGATTGGCTACCATACACAGCTGCACCAGATTTTGCACTCTCCAGTTTTAGTAAATCAACCCCTTATTGTCCCTGTTTTGAGCTTTGAGCCGTAAGTTCTCCTCAATTCCTATAGCTACAGGGGTGAATGGGGATTGTTTAACCGCTTGCCGACCAGCAGCCGTCATCATACTGCGGTAGGTTGGCACGGCTGCTCAAATCGCCGTAGGTGTACGTCGGCCACTTTAAGAGCAATAGCAGGTGTCCGCCGGCCACCCGTGATCAATCCACAGAGAGCCAGAAGGGGGATCTGTCAATGTAAACAAACAGATCCCTGTTCTGACGGGGGAGTAGAGAGAGATTGTCTGTTCCTAGTGATCAGGAACAGCGATCTCCCTCTACTCCCAGTCAGCCCACTCCCCCCACGGTTAGAAACACCTCCCTAGGAAACACTTAACCCCTTGATCGCCCCCCCAGTGTTAACCCCATCCCTGCCAGTGTCATTTATACAATAATCAGTGGCTATTTTGAGCACTGTATATATCACTGGTCCCAAAAAAGTGTCAGAAGTGTCCAAACTGTCCGCTGCAATGTCGCAGTCCCGTTAAAAATTGCTGATCACCGCCATTACTAGTAAAAAAAAATTTAAAAATGGTATAAATATATCCCCTATTTTGTACACATGATAACTTTTGTGCAAACCAATCAATATAGGCGTTTTACCAAAAATATGTAGAAGAATGCATATTGGCTTAAACCGATGAAGAAATTTGTTTTTAAAAAATGTTTTTTTAGCATATTGTTAATAGCACAAAAAAAAAAACTGCAGAGGTGATCAAATACCACCAAAAGAAAGCTCTATTTGTGGGGAAAAAAGGACATAAATTTTGTTTTTGTATAACGTTGCATGACTGAGCAGTTGTCAGTTAAAGCGACGCTTTATCGTATTGTAAAAATGGGGGTAAATGCTTCCGGGGCTGAAGTGGTTAAAAGTGATGTTATAGCTTGTTTAAAATATGTAAATACTTGTGTTTGTTGACTGGACACAGGTTTTTTTTAATGCAATTTTATATTTTTTCTCTCCATGTTTTATCTTATTGATTAAAAAGGTGCAGATTAAAAAAAGAAGGAGCTCTCAGTGACTTGGACATATACTCTTGCTTTCCCAATACCTGTTAAGACATGATTTCAGCCACATAGGGAGTGCAATGTTTCCAGTAGGTAGCATTGCTAAACAGAAGCAGAACTGAAGTATGTAATGAACATATACTACTAAAACCATGTTCATACAGAGTTATAATCTGTATAAACAAGGTTTTGTAACAAAATTAAAGTAAACCTTTTCTGAGTGACTCATGAGGGTTGCTATTGCAGCATCTGAAGACACTAGTTTCTGGTTGACCAACTGGGTACAATAGGTTTGTTGCAAACAGAAAGGGTCACACTCCAGTGACATCACTGGTATGTCTGATTATTGAAAGCAGCCGGAAAGCAGCATAATCCTGCCTAGGGCCAATCCTTTCTAACATGTCTCACAGAGAAGCACTGAATCATAGAGATCAGATGAAAAATGTTGGGAAAGAGCAGCCCTAGGCAGGGTTGCGCTGCTTGCCAACAACTTTGAATATATATATATATATATATATTTTTAATCAGATCCATTTTATTTTTATATGCAAAACATTAAAACAATACAAACACATTATCCTAACAGCATCACATAGATCAAACAAACACTATATAAAAAAAGAGAGAAACCCTCCCCCACCCTTTCTTGGAATATAAGAGAAAAAAAAAAAAAGAAAAAAACTTTAATGCTTAGAAGCACTGAGGGTGGCCACAAAGTACAGCTTTCACAGAAAAAAGGAAAATACAAAAACCTATATATTTACCCATAAATACCTATATTCAGATGGTCACCTACAGCCCAATATCTGATATTACAATATACATAATACAGATTGGTCATACCGATGCCGGGGACATAGACTCAAGCCACTTTGACCAGATATCATCAAACGTATTCATTGCGTTCCTTAAAAAGTATGTATGTTTTTCAAATATCATAATCCTATTAAGGTCTGAAATCCAGTCAGATATAGTCGGGGAGAGATCCACTTAAGGGCAATCTGTCTGCGGGCAACAGAGAGTGCTCGCCTAATAGTTTTGCCTATATAAAACATATAAGTAGAGATATCACAGTATCCCAATAGGCACATAAGTGGTTCAGCCAAGATATTGATATCCAGTAGCCGATTTAATGTACCCATCACCTCCGCCCAGTATCTCTTGAGTTTAGGACACCACCAGAGAAGATGTATTAACGTACCTGTGTTACCACATCTAGCACAGGCTGGCTCAGATCTCAGGCCAATGGTATGCAAAAATTGAGGAGTTCTACACACCCTATGAAGGATAAAGATCTGGTCAGTCTGTGTGACAGAGAAAGTGATACTCGAGGCAGAGATCGGAGAGCATCTTCCCATACCTCTTCCAGGATGGGTCCAAGATCCTGTTCCCATCCGGACCCTATAGCGAATGGGAAAGCTCAACATAAATCTACAGTCAGGTCTATAAATACTGGGACATCGACAAAATTCTAATCTTTTTGGCTCTATACACCACCACAATGGATTTGAAATGAAATGAACAAGATGTGCTTTAACTGCAGACTTTCAGCTTTAATTTGAGGGTATTTACATCCACATCAGGTGAACGGTGTAGGAATTACAACAGTTTGTATATGTTCCTCCCACTTTTTAAGGGACCAAATGTAATGGGACAATTGGCTGCTCAGCTGTTCCATGGCCAGGTGTGTGTTATTCCCTCATTATCCCATTTACAAGGAGCAGATAAAAGGTCCAGAGTTCATTTCAAATGTGTGCTATTTGTATTTGGAATCTGTTGCTGTCAACTTTCAATATGAGATCCAAAGAGCTGTCACTATCAGTGAAGCAAGCTATCATTAGGCTGAAAAAAACAAAACAAACCCATCAGAGAGATAGCAAAAAACATTAGGTGTGGCCAAATCAATTGTTTGGAACATCCTTAAAAAGAAAGAACGCACCGGTGAGCTCAGCAACACCAAAAGACCCGGAAGACCTCAGAAAACAACTGTGGTGGATGACCAAAGAATTCTTTCACTGGTGAAGAAAACACCCTTCACAACAGTTGGCCAGATCAAGAACACTCTCTAGGTGGTAGGTGTATGTGTGTCAAAGTCAACAATCAAGAGAAGACTTCACCAGAGTGAATAGAGAGGGTTCACCACAAGCTGTAAACCATTGGTGAGCCTCAAAAACAGGAAGACCAGATTAGAGATTGCCAAACAACATCTAAAAAAGCCTTCACAGTTCTGGAGCAACATCCTATGGACAGATGAGACCAAGATCAACTTGTACCAAAGTGATGGGAAGAGAAGAGTATGGAGAAGGAAAGGAACTGCTCATGATCCAAAGCATACCACCTCATCAGTGAAGCATGGTGGTGGTAGTGTCATGACCTGGGCATGTATGGTTGCCAATGGAACTGGTTCTCTTGTATTTGTTGATGATGTGACTGCTGACAAAAGCAGTAGCATGAATTCTGAAGTGTTTTGGGCAATATTATCTGCTCATATTCAGCAAAATGCTTCAGAACTCATTGGACGGAGCTTCACAGTGCAGATGAACAATGACCCGAAGCATGCTGCGAAAGCAACCAAAGAGTTTTTTAAGGGAAAGAAGTGGAATGTTATGCAATGGCCAAGTCAATCACCTGACCTGAATCTGAATGAGCATGCATTTCACTTGCTGAAGACAAAACTGAAGGGAAAATGCCCCAAGAACAAGCAGGAACTGAAGACAGTTGCAGTAGAGGCCTGGCAGAGCATCACCAGGGATGAAACCCAACGTCTGGTGATGCCTATGTGTTCCAGACTTCAGGCTGTAATTGACTGCAAAGGATTTGCAACCAAGTATTAAAAAGTGAAAGTTTGATGGATAATTGTTAATCTGTCCCATTACTTTTGGTCTCTTAAAAAGTGGGAGGCACATATACAAACTGTTGTAATTCCTACACCATTCCCCTGATTTGGATGTAAATACCCTCAAATTAAAGCTGAAAGTCTGCAGTTAAAGCACATCTTGTTCGTTTCATTTCAAATCCATTGTGGTGGTGTATAGAGCCAAAACGTTTCGAATTGTGTCGATGTCCCAATATTTATGGACCTGACTGTATCTAATAGCACCCTATATGTAGTAGATGTAAGACCTTTTGTTAACCTTGCTTGTACGATCTTGTCGAAAACAGGGGTACGGGGAAGAGTATTTCAGCGGATGAAAACTGAGCATGCAGAGCATGTGTCATTTGAAGGAATTGATAAAACCAATTTGATTGTAAAGGGAACTCTTCCCTTAACTCTTCAAAGGACTTAAGCAAACCAACCATTCTCATACAGCTGAACTGTTTCCTGTGTTTAGAAAAGTCTCTGCACAAAATGTAATTTCTAAAGGAAAAATAGTCATTTAAAACTATTTGCGGCTATTAATGAATTGTTGGGTCTCGCAATACAGATGAAAGTTATTGGAAAAAAATGGCATGGGATTCCTCCCAGTCCATTACCAGGCCCTTTGGGTCTGGTATGAATATTAAGGGGAACCCCGAACCAAAATTTAAAACAAATTTGCGTGGGGGTCCCCCCAAATTCCATTACCAGGCCCTTCAGGTCTGGTAGGGAACCCTGCGCCAAATTGTTTTAAAAAAATGGTGTAGGGGTCCCCCTCAAAATCCATACCAGACCCTTCAGGTCTGGTATGGATTTTAAGGGGAACCCCGCACTAAATTTTTTTTTTTAAATGGCGTGGGGTTCCCCCCAAAAATCCATACCAGACCCTTATCCGAGCACGCAACCTGGCAGGCTGCAGGAAAAGAGGGGGGACGAGAGAGCGCCCCCCCTCCTGAACCGTACCAGGCCACATGCCCTCAAAATTGGGAGGGTGCTTTGGGGTAGCCCCCCAAAGCACCTTGTTCCCATGTTGATGGGGAGAAGGGCCTCATCCCCACAACCCTTGCCCGGTGGTTGTGGGGGTATGCGGGCGGGGGGCTTATTGGAATCTGGAAGCCCCCTTTAACAAGGGGCTCCCCAGATCCCGCCCCCCCCTGTGTAAAATGGTAATGGGGTACATTGTACTCCTACCATTTCACCCAAAAAAGTGACAAAAAAAGGTAAAAAAACACACACACACACATAGCTTGGCATAAGTGCTTTAATAAAAAAAAATTCCAGCGATGTAATCCTTCTACAATCCACGAACGATACAGCCTCCTCCATAAGAGGCGCCCGGCAGAAAGACGTGTGACTCGGATGACAGTTCTTAAATAACCGAGGGCGGGACCACCCCACCCCCTCTGACGTGTCACGAGAAACCCCCGTTGCGTCAGAGGGAGCGGGGTCACCCGTACATGTCACTGGGTAACCCTGACATTTCCTCTTGCGTCACAGGGGGCGGGGTCACCCGTCCATATCATGGGTAGCCCCGCCCTCGGTTATTTAAGAACTGTCATCCAAGTCGCGCATCATTCTGCTGGGCGCCTCCTATGGAGGAGGCTGTATCGTTCGTGGATCGTAGAAGGATTACATCGCTGGAATTTTTTTTTTATTAAAAGACTTGTGTCAAGCTGTGTGTGGTTTTTTTTTACCTTTTTTGTCACTTTTTTGGGTGAAAGTAGGAGTACAATGTACCCCATTACCATTTTACACAGGGGGGCCAGGATCTGGGGGTCCCCTTGTTAAAGGGGGCTTCCAGATTCCGATAAGCCCCCCACCCGCAGACCCCCACAACCACCGGGCATTGATGAGGCCCTTCTCCCCATCAACTTTAAGCATTGTTAAAATCACTGCTTCCGAAAAAACGGCCGTTTTTAAAACTTTTTTTTGCATTGATACATGTTCCCTGGGGCAGGACCCAGGTCCCCAAACACTTTTTATGACAATAATTTGCATATTAGCCTTTAAAATTAGCACTTCTGATTTTTCATGTTCGAGTCCCATAGACTTTAACGGTGTTCGCGTGTTCGAACAAATTTTTTGCCTGTTCGCATGTTTTGGATGTGAACCGAACCGGGGGGTGTTCAGCCCATCCCTAGTGGTGACTGACCCTTAAATACATAGAAAAATAATCATAGGAAGAAGTAGCTGTTCAAGCTCCCATCAAGCTCTCATCCAGCAAATGCTGTAGTTGTGATGCAAAGAAATATATCCTTGGGTTAGGAACTACCAATCCACCTGCATTTTTGGAATGTTGAAGAATCTCAAACTTATTACGGGGGGTGGGTTATTCTGCCATATTAAACGCCTAAATATACTATTAATCTTATTAAAAATCCGTAAAGTTATCCAGATTGGAGCATTATGTAAGAAATACAGAAGCTGAGGCATCCATATCATCTTAATCAGATTAATATGGCCTATTAACGAGAGAGGGCGTTTATGCCAGATTTTACTTTGGTATTGGAATCTAGCGAGTAGTGGAAGTATGTTGTCTACTTTGAATAGATAGACATATCTATGATGTCATTGGAGTGTGACCCTTCTTTTTTCAGTGTACATGTGGAGCAGGGAAGGATAAAATAATGAAATGGTCGCACTCCGAATATCCAAAAAACTTGCTTGATGTACCTTTATTGTCACAAGTGTATCAGACAGACACAGGACAAGCAGTTGACATGTTTCGCAAGCAATAGCTTGCTTGTTCACAACTAAAGTAGCATACACTAAGCAGGCTACTTAAGGAATATACCCCAACCAGGCACCCAAAAACCACCTGCCTAGGGTTACGCTAAATGCAAAAAACATTTCAGCTGACATGTTAACCGGTTCCCGACCGGCGCACGCCGATGTATGTCGGCAGAATGGCACGGCTGGGCAAATGGGCGTACCTGTAATGCCCTGTACACACGGTCGGATTTTCCGACGGAAAATGTGTGATAGGACCTTGTTGTCGGAAATTCTGACCGTATGTGGGCTCCATCACACATTTTCCATCGGAATTTCCGACACACAAAGTTTGAGCGCTTGCTATAAAATTTTCCGACAACAAAATCCGTTGTTGAAAATTCCAATCGTGTGTACACAAATCCGACGCACAAAGTGCCACGCATGCTCAGAATAAATTAAGAGATGAAAGCTATTGGCTACTGCCCTGTTTATAGTCCCGGTGTACGTGTTTTACGTCACCGCGTTTAGAACGATTGGATTTTCCGACAACTTTGTGTGACTGTGTTTATACAAGACAAGTTTGAGCCAACATCCGTCGGAAAAAATCCATGGATTTTGTTGTCGGAATGTCCGATTAATGTCCGACCATGTGTACAGGGCATACAGTAAGTCCCTTTGAATTTGCCGCCGTGCCATCTTGTGCGCGCCGGCAGTGGCGCGCGTGCGCCGGCCGGGAGCTCCGTGGGTCGGGTCGCGGGGATACCCGCGATCGTCTCACTCGATCGTCTCACGGAGACGAAGAACAGGGAGATGTAAACATGCATCTCCCCGTTCTGCCTAGTGACAGTGTCACTGATCATAGCTCCTTGTGATCGGGAGCTATAATCAGTGATGTGTCACAGCTAGCCCATCCCCCCTACAATTAGAACACATCCCTAGGACACACTTAACCCCTACAGCACCACCTACTGTTAACCCCTTCATTGCCAGTCACATTTACACAGTAATCAATGCAATTTTAATCGCACTGATCGCTATATAAATGTGAATGGTCCCAAAATTGCACCAAAATTGTCCGACGTGTCTGCCATAATGTCGCAGTCATGATAAAAATTGCTGATCGCCGCCATTACTAGTAAAAAAAAAATATTAATAAAAATGCCATAAAACTATCCCCTATTTTGTAGACGCTATAACTTTTGCGCAAACCAAGCAATAAACGCTTATTGTATTTTTTTTTTGATAAAAATTTGTAGAAGAATACGTATCAGCCTAAACTGAAGAAAAAATGTTTTTTATATATATTTTGGGGGGATATTTATTATAGCAAAAAACAAAAAAATAATGTGTTTTTTTCAAAACTGTTGCTATTTTTTTTTTTTATAGCAAAAAAAATAAAAACCGCAGAGGTGATCAAATACCACCAAAAGAAAGCTCTATTTGTGGGGAAACAAAGACGTCAATTTTGTTTGGGAGCCACGTCGCATGACCGCTCAATTGTCAGTTAAAGCGACGCAGTGCCAAATCGCAAAAAGTGCTCTGGTCTTTGGCTAGCAAAATGGTCCGGGGCTTAAGTGGTTAAAAACATTACAACGTTTGAAATGTATATATATACATGCAAACACTGACATACCTCACAAAAAGAGAAATTGATAAAAACAAAAATGTCCATAAACAAGATATCCATGAGACAAAATGTCATGTTACCAATGAGTAAATCAAAACAGAAAAAGAAAAAAGAAGAAAAATAAAAAAAACAAAGAAAAATCAATGTATTTATGTGCAACCCACTGTTGCCCGAAAAAAACAATAATTGTATATATACATTCTCAAACCATGTATTGAGTCTAAATGCACATGTATACAAGATAAGTATATATATATATATATATATATATATATATATATATATATATATATATATATAAATGTAAACTTGTTCAGAAGGGCAAAAGAGGCGAGCTGCTATAAAGCTGTCCCACAAAAAATACATATGTATACGGGCTTGAGACAAAAACAAAATCAAACAAGCCCGAACACAGATGTACTCAAAAATTGGTACTCAAACAAAAAAGTACAACAAGAAACAAAGTTGCTTTTGCATGATAATAAATTATATGTGTGTATATATATATACCGTATTTATCGGCGTATAACACGCGCCGGCGTATAACACGCACCCCAAGTTTAGGAGGGAATTTTAAGGAAAAAAACTTTTAGGAGGGAAGTTTAAGGAAAAAAAACTTACATTTAAATGCCCATCAATGCAGCCTCATCAGTGTTCATCTGCAGCCTTTCCCCAGTGTCCAGTGCAGCCTTGTCAGTGCAGCTTTGCCCCAGTGCAGCCTTGTCCCCAGTGCAGCTTTGCCCCAGTGCAGCCTTGTCCCCAGTGCAGCCTAGCCCCAGTTCAGCTTTGCCCCAGTGCAGCCTTGTCCCCAGTGCAGCTTTGCCCCAGTGCAGCCTTGCCCCAGTGCAGCCTTGTCCCCAGTGCAGCTTTGCCCCAGTGCAGCCTTGTCCCCAGTGCAGCTTTGCCCCAGTTCAACTTTGCCCCAGTGCAGCCTTGTCCCCAGTGCTCCGTGCAGCCTTGTCCCCAGTGGTCCGTGCAGCCTTGTCGCCGCCGACATACAAACGTTTAGTTTGTATTTTTAAACATGGCGCCGCGGAGTTCGGAGGGACTCGGGGGCGCTCGTTCAGCTGAACGAGCGCCGCCGAGGACACAGTGACTGGGCGGAGCCAAGATACACATATCCGAGGGTTCTCGGCTATTCTCGGCGCCGTTCACAGTCACGCCCAGTCCCTATGATGGACATAACAGAGGTCCAATGGCGGGACTGGGCGTGACTGTGAACGGCACCGAGAAAAGCCGAGAACCCTCGGCTATGTGTATCTCGGCTCCGCCCAGTCACTGTGTCCTCGGCGGCGCTCGTTCAGCTGAACGAGCGCCCCCGAGTCCCTCCGAACTCCGCGGCGCCATGTTTAAAAATACAAGCTATGTGAATGTCGGCGGCGATCGCGGCGATCGCTCCAACAGATCACAAAATAGCGGGGATCGGCGTATAACACGCACCCACAATTTTCCCCTTATTTTAAGGGGAAAAAAGTGCGTGTTATACGCCGATAAATACGGTATATATATATATATATATATATATATACAGTATCTCACAAAAGTGAATACACCCATCACATTTTTGTAAATATTTTATTATATCTTTTCATGTGACAACACTGAAGAAACTACACTTTGTTACAATGTAAAGAAGTGAGTGTACAGCTTGTATAACAGTGTCAATTTGCTGTCCCCTCAAAATAACTCAACACACAGCCATTAATGTCTAAACCGCTGGCAACAAAAGTGTGTACACCCCTAAGTGAAAATGTCCAAATTGGGTCCAAAGTGTCAATATTTTTTTTCCAGCACTGCCTTAACTCTCTTGGGCATGGAGTTCACCAGAGCTTCACAGGTTGCCACTGGAGTCCTCTTCCACTCCTCCTTGACAACATCACGGAGCTGGTGGATGTTAGACACCTTGCACTCCTTCACCTTCCATTTGAGGATGCCCCACAGATGCTCAATAGGGTTTAGGTCTGGAGACATGCTTGGCCAGTCCATCACCTTTACCCTCAGCTTCTTTAGCAAGGCTCTGAAGGGAGGGGATCATGCTCTGCTTCAGTATGTCACAATACATGTTGGCATTCATTGGTCTTTCAATGAAGTGTAGCTCCCCAGTGCCAGCAGGACTCATACAGCCCCAGACCATGAAACTCCCACCACCATGCTTGACTGTAGGCAAGACACATTTGTCTTTGTACTCCTCACCTGGTTGCTGCCACACACGCTTGACACCATCTGAACCAAATAAGTTTTTCTTGGTCTCATCATACCACAGGACATGGTTCCAGTAATCCATGTCCTTAGTCTGCTTGTCTTCAGCAAACTGAGAGCTTTCTTGTGCATCATCTTTAGAAGAGGCTTCCTTCTGGGACGACAGCTATGCAGACCAACTTGATGCAGTGTGCAGTGTATGGTCTGAGCACTGACAAGCTGACCCCACCCCTTCAACCTCTGCAGCAATGCTGGCAGCACTCATACGTCTATTTCTCAAAGACAACCTCTGGATATGACGCTGAGCACGTGCACTTAACTTCTTTGGTCGACCATGGCGAGGCCTGTTCTGAGTGGAATCTGTCTTGTTAAACCACTGTATGGTCTTGGCCACCATGCTGCAGCTCAGTTTCAGGGTCTTAGCATTCTTCTTATAGCCTAGGCCATCTTTATGTAGAGCAACAATTATTTTTTTTTTTTTAGATCCTCAGAGAGTTCTTTGCCACGAGGTGCCATGTTGAGCTTCCAGTGACCAGTATGAGAGAGTGAGAGCGATAACACCAAATTTAACACACCTGCTACCCATTCAAACCTGAGACCTTGTAACACTAACAAGTCACATGAGGGAAAATGGCTAACTGGGCCCAATTTGGACATTTTAATTTAGTGGTGTACTCACTTTTGTTGCCAGAGGTTTAGGCATTAATGGCTGTGTGTTGAGTTATTTTGAGGGGACAGCAAATTTAAATTGTTATACAAGCTGTACACTCACTGCTTTACATTGTAGCAAAGTGTCATTTCTTCCGTGTTGTCACATGAAAAGATATAGTAAAATATTTACAAAAATGTGAGGGGTGTACTCACTTTTGTGAGATCCTGTAAATGGATGCGCATGCCCAAAATGTACATTACACAAAAAATCCTGGTTAATTATGAAAGTGTGAGATATCCCACTCATGGTTCATTCCAAAAGGTTTAATGGTGTTAATCTGAAATATCCAAAAAAACTCCCTTGTACAAAGGATTTTAAAGTCATCTCCTCCTCTTTTAGGTGTCTGGACTTGCTCCAAAATCTGTACCCCCACAGTGGCACTACTGTCACTGTGGTACTGGTTAACGTGTTGGCCAACATTAGTAGGCATATTTTTGTTGATACTATACAGATGTTCTTGAAACCTGTCCCTGAGCCTTCTTTTGGTGCGCTCAATATATTGTACATTGCAAAATTTGCATGTAACACTGTATATGACGTACCGTGTGTTACAATTGAAAAAAGATTTTATTTGATGTGTTTTTTCACTCGAAAAAGAGCATACCGTGTCTCCCTTAATGATATGTTTGCAATCCTGTAGCCCCACATCCATAGTTACCTTTAAAATGTAACCACGTTGGTGACTTGATTGTGGCAGGATCAAAAAAGCTGGGAGACAATAAATTTCCCAGAGTAGGTGCAGGCGTTGAAATAAAATTAATGCCGTCCTTAGGAAAATCTGCACAGACATTGTCCTCAAAAAGAATGGGCAAATATTGATGCACAATGTTTCTAATATCTTGGAATTCTTTGCTGAACGGTGTACTAAAGGTGGATCTTTGCTTACTGAAAAATTGTTTCTTTTTATTTTCATTTATATTTTTATCCCTACCTTTATGTCCTGATTCACTTAAAAGATCTAATCTGTCTTTGGACTCAGTGATCACACAGGCTCTATCGAGCATATAACCTGGGTATCCCCATTGAAGAAAATGGGAATAGAGCATTTTTGCTTCTCTTTTATAGGATTATTGATCGTTACTTATCCACCAGAAAACCTTTCGGAATGAACCATGAGTGGGACATCTCACACTTTCATTATTAACCATTTAACCAGGATTTTTTGTGTTGTGTATATCTTGGGCATGTGCATCCATATATATATATATATATATATATATATATATATATATATATATATATATATATATATATATATATATATATATATACACAGGTTTTGGTTCGTTTTTCTTGCTACTTGAGTTTTTTTCATCCTCTTATACATATCCAGTTATCGGAACATGTCCATTTGTCATTTATATACTGTTCCCATTAGGACTCATAGATAATTTATTATCATGCAAAAGCAACTTTGTTTCTTGTTCTATTTTTTTGTTTGAGTACCAATTTTTGAGTACATCTGTTCTGGCTTGTTTAATTTTGTTTTTGTCTCAAGCCTGTATACATATGTATTTTTTGTGGGACAGCTTTATAGCAGCTCGTCTCTTATGCCCTTCTGAACAAGTTTACATTTATATATATACTTATCATGTATACATGTGCATTTTATACATGTGCATTTAGACTCAAAACATGGTTTGAGAACGTATATATACAATTATTATCTTTTTCGGGCAATCGTGGGCTGGACATAAATACATTGATTTTTCTTTGATTTCTCTTTGTTTTGTTTATTTTTCTTCTTTTTTCTTTTTCTGTAGTTTTGATTTACTCATGGGTAATATGACATTTTTTTCTCATGGATATCTTGTATATATATATATATACATTTCAAACATTGTAATGTTTTTAACATGTCAGCTGAAATGTTTTTTGCATTTAGCGTAACCCTAGGCAGGTGGTTTTTGGTGTGCCCGATTAGGGTATACTCCTTAACCACTTCCCTAACGCGCATAATCATATGACGGCAGCAGGAACTCTTTGTCCCTCCGGGCCACTGTCATATGACGTCTTTTCTTCCTGAGCCTCTAGGGGGCACACGCGCCCGCCGCGTCACTAGGCACACTAGGCACACGATGAGTGTGCCCAGCGGCCGCTATGTCCGCTGGGCACCCGTGATTGCCCGTGAACACAGCAGGACCATAGATCCACGTCCTGTCAGAGGAGAAGAGACCGATGGTGTGTTCCCAGTACAGAGAAACACCGACTCCCCTTGTGAGTCCCCGCCCCCACAGTTAGAATCACTTCCTAGGAAACATAATTCACCCCTCAATCACCCCCTTCCCTGCCAGACCCATTTACACAGTAATCGGTGCATTTTTTATAGCACTGATAGCTGTATAAATGTGAATGGTCCCAAAATAGTGTCCGAAGTGTCCGCCACAATATCGCAGTCACAATAAAAATTACTAGTAAAAAAAAAAAAAATAACAATAAAAATGCCATAAATGTATCCCCTATTTTGTAGACGCTAAACGCTAAACTTTTGCCCAAACCAATCAATATACGCTTATTGCGATTTTTTTTTTACCAAAAATATGTAGAAGAATATATATATATATATCGGCCTAAACTGAGGAAAAAATGTGTTTTTTTTTTTTTTTTTTTTTATGGGATATTTATTATAGCAAAAAGTAAAAAATATTGTGTTTTTTCAAAATTGTCGCTCTTTTTTTGTTTATAACGCAAGAAATAAAAACTGCAGAGGTGATCAAATACCACCAAAAGAAAGCTCTATTTGTGGGGAAAAAAATTATCAAAATTTCATATGGGTACAGTGTAGCATGACCGCGCAATTGTCATTCAAAGTGTAAAAGCGCTGAAAGGTAAAAATTGGTCTGGGCAGGAAGGGGGTGAAAATGCCCTGTATTGAAGTGGTTAAGTAGCCTGCTTAGTGTATGCTACTTTTGTTGTGAACAAGCAAGCTATTGCTTGAGAAACCTGTCAACTGCTTGTCCTGTATCTGTCTGATACACTTGTGACAAAAAAGGTACATCAAGCAAGTTTTTTGGATATTCGGAGTGTGACCATTTCTTTATTTTATTCGCATTGGACAGTGGTGAGCCGGGGTCTGCACCTGTCATCCATCTGCACCTTGCCTGGAGCGGTGTGTGTTTTTCTTTGGAGCAAGGAAGGGTTCCTGGGATCGCCATCTGGCATCTGCAATGAGGAGAACTAGGAGTTGGTGGCTTTCTTTGAGGACCTCATACAGTATAGAGTGTTTTTGTACACTCATTTAGGAGCGTTTAGCGTTTTTTTCTGCCAGAAAACTTCTCTCAAAAATGCAAACCTTACAATATGCCTATAAAAGTCCTAATGTGCATGGGTACATAGAATACCTTGAGCTGCGTCTACGTTTTTTGAAGCCCAGTGTTCATGGACCTTTAAAAGACTATTCCTTAAGCTGGCCATATAGCAGTTAGATAATTTATTGATTTAATCTGTTAGATCAGTAAAGTTTTTCGAATGAAGGGCTAAAAGGATGTCATTTGTGCTAATGCCTCTTCTGCTATGTCAAATCTGCCTCCATCAATGCCCCCCCACCCCCTTTGCTATAATCTGCCAATGCACTGGAGTTAATAGAATGGTGGGAGCTGTCACAGGCTCTCATGCAAAGTGCCCGACTATGCCCGTGCTTTGCACCAGAAGATTATGATGCAGGTGGGGGGCATTGATGAAGGAAGATTTACACTAACCAGAGACGCATCAGTACAAAAGACACACCCTACTGACTGTAAGGTATGTCCCTTGTGCTGATTTTTGTGTTTTTTTTTTTTAATTTTGACTGCACTTAGGCTTTAAATATCTCAGCCAAGAATAAAGTGTCATGGCAAACTTCTGTGAAAACCAGGAAAATAATGCAGTTGAAGAAAAATGAACATGCTATGTATAAGGCTATACTTCGTCACCATCATTCTACAGCAATTTTTGATGATCTGTTAACTACTCTTTACGTACATATCACAATTAGGAAGCTTGTGAAGTTTACATTAGGTGCAAATGGAATGTTCCCCCTGGGCATACAAGGTTGAGAAAAATGCAGTATATTCTATTAGAAACCAGTCTGTGATTAATAAGATCACTGAGCAGTGCCTGTGTAAATGAAATCCGTTTTCAAAATCTGGCACCACGAAAGTTGCTGGCACTTAAAAAAAATAATAACAATAGTTAGGCTGTATCTAAACTCAACCTTTTACTTTTTTAGTTTTGGATATATAATAAAAGTCAGAATGTCTTTTAGGATGCAATTGCTATTTGTGTCTGGGTCAGGGAAATTCACTCCCTATTTGTCTCATTGTCTTTGGGACTTAAAGTGAGCAAAAAAATACAATTTTGAGTTGTCACTGGACCAGCAGTAGAGAGTAGATCTTTCAAAGGGGATACTTGTTCCTATAGCAACTGATCTTCTGGATTTTCAGGCATAAATATCTTACCAAATCTGATCTAATTTACAAAAACACTCTCAAACATCCGTGTCACTGCTAGAGAAATGTACTCTATATACTGTATATCTCAGTGGCCATTATTGCAAAGGCAGAAAGTCATGGGAAATCCAAAAATGTTGTCACTAGAAAAAAAGTTGAGGGTAAATCTTCCAATGGGCACACCGGTTTCAATGAGAATTTCCTAGAAGGGAAATTCCCTTCACTCTGTAGACATTTTTTCCAACTTCCTTTTGCATCTTCAGGACAGGAAGTAAAAGAAAATTTTCCCTATGGGACAGCAAAAAATAAATTGAGTAGTTTTAATCCTACCCTATTCTATCCAAAAAAGGTTTTGGCTATTCATACATTTTCATTTATGCTTCTTCTATTTAAAGGCTAAGTTCACCTTTTGGAACATGTTAAATGTTGTACTTGTATCAAGGGTGGAACATACAATATGTTCCAGCTCCTGCCAGCAGTTCTGCTGATCTCCCCCTCTCAGTGTGACAGTGGGCAGAGGATCCTCTCCCTGTACCCGCTGTCACTTTTTAAAAAGCCCACAAAGCCCCAGCATTCATTCACAGTTTTCTTTGAATAAATGAGCTACAAGTATCATCAGCCACTGGGGCCTATGGCTTGTAGTTCTGAATGAACTGCGAAAGCGCTGATCAGTGCTCTCGTACTTCATTCACAGCAGCTTTCAAACAGACAACTCATATGAGGGTTTGTCTGCAGAAGCGTAACATTGCACCCCTGATCTACTGATCACAGGTGCAATGCTTTCCAGGATCCTGCAGGAAAAAATAATAAATATACATTTTTTTCTGCAAAAATATGTGCATAGATTATTTTTTCTGGAAAGGTGGACTTATCCTTTAAGGCAACATTCACACTGGCGATTTAGGGTGATGTGAATTACAGCAGCAGGAATCTTCAGATTCCTGATGTTGCTGTAAGCGGCTAGGTGTGCTGGCTGCTGCAGCTATTTGCAGCTCACTGCACAGCCAGCGGTTGCCTGCGGTGACTGTTGGACGCACACAAAGTGTTCATACTTTGTTCATACTAAGTCATCGTTGGAGGTATTCTTTTATAGGATTACTGTGCACAAACCAAAAATCTATTTTAGTTTTAGATCTGCCAATTTTCAGACACTTTTACATGTCTGTTTAACCACTTTCCACCCGTAGTACTAACATGGATGTCCTCAGGTTTCAGTGGTTATACCGGGATGACGCCTACAGGCTTCATCCCAGTATCATTCTTTTCATCCGGCGATTCTCTTTAATGCAGAAGTGGTCCAAGTGGCTAATTAGCCACTCGATCACTTCTGCGGGTGGTGGAAGGGGTGGTCTCACCCCCCATCCCCCAGCCACCTCTCCCAGGCTCTCCTGTCCCATCGTGGTGCCCGGGAGCAATGCAGCTTGCGGCGATGGCTGACCTGTACAGAGAGAGAGCAACTGACCTCATTCCCCTCTCTCTGTAACCCCAACAACCAGGAACGACGATTAATGTGCCACTTCCGGTTCCGCCCCTTTGTTTACATGGTCACCAGCGGCCAGGAAAGCAGCCAAACAGACCGATCTGTGTCTGATCAGCTGCATGGGAGGCGAGAGCAGAGAACTGGGGTCTAATAGACCCCAAATCTCTAGATAAAGAGGACCTGTCACAGCGCATGCTGTCACAAGGGATGTTGTTCATCCCTTGTGATAGCAATAGTTAGTACAAAAAAAGTGCAAAATGGATAAATAAATAAATACATTTAAAGTGCCCTGTCCCACCATGCTTACGTGCAAATGCGAACACATACATTACTCCTGCACGCATATGTAAACAGACCGTTGCTGAGGACGTCATGTGACGAAGCGCGCACAACGGCATCACGCTCTGTCAGTCTGCTCCAGGCATAGGAGAGAGGAGGACGCTGCTTAGCAGCTGATAGTATCATATCCTCACTGTGCTCCATATGCCCATTTGGAGCGTCCTGCTTTACCCATACAAACTGTAGTTTGTACTTTGTCTGGCAATCTTTGCTGTCCTAATCCATCCGGACAGAAATATACAATTAGTGCCTGGACTTGGTAGATTCACTTATTTTTACTTTTTATTTTTTTTTTTTTAATCTTTGTTTGTTTTGGAACTCTATCATTATAATTTTTAATCTATTTTTTAATTTAACATTTAATTTTTGGTTTGTTATTTTTAATTTTAATTTTAATTTTTGTTAAAAAAATTTTTTTCTTTTACAAACCAACGGTGCTGGTTCTGATGTAATTTTTAAATAAAGTGGCCATACGGTATTACGCTATGGAAGCTCTCTTTTTTTCCTAAACATATGAGTGGAAGCAACACCTTCAAGGATTTAAAGGCACAGGAGATACCCAGCATAACACCTGGCAGCAAGGCGATCTATCTCCCAACACAGGTGAATTACCCCGCTGGGGGGCTTGGGGAGCTGATTATAACATAAAGATTCATCAGAAGGAAGCAACCCTGCGTATCACACCACAAGCGTTATACCCCTGCTGGGGTTCTGGGAGCTGGTGAGTAAGCAACCAAAGGGGGAGCACAAGAGTCACCTGACAAATTATTGCAGCACCAAGTCACCTGTGGGAATCTGCATGAGTCACTTTACATCAATATATGGAACTTTGTTGAAAACCCAATTGTTGTTGTTTCCTGGGCTATCGAGCAGTTTTTGGTCTATGCAATTGCAATCTAGGATGATTATGTGGAATGTAATGGATTAGAATAATATTATATATACATACATCAATGTGTTTGCATATGGTTCTTAGTAAATGCACTATATGGAATCCAGTTGCTGGCCTCTTTCCCAGATACAGTAGGATCCAGTAAGCTGTGCGACATTTGATGCCTATTATAACCTTTGTATATTTGAGCATTGGAAACGTATCTACTTAATGGCTGTGGAACTACCTATATTGTAAATAAGGGGGACCTGTACATACTGTATACCTCTTAGAATTACAACTACAGGTAGGGGGTGCCTAGTTATAGGTCATCCCAATTTCCAAACATACTGACTGATATTTAATATTTCTTCAGGTAGCGCCAGTATACCCAATTCTTTATTTGCATATGTAAACAGTGATCGCACCACACATGTATTGTCGCGAACGTCAGCAATAATTCTAGCACCAGACCTCCTGTGCAACTCTAAACTGGTAACCTGTAAAGGCGTTTAAAGCGCTGCATATGGAGAATTTTAAGCACCGTAGTTTGCCACTATTCCATGGGCAGATGCGTGACATGTTAGGTATCTACTTACTCGGCATAACATCATCTTTCAGATTATACAAAAAAATTGGGCTAACTTTAGTGCTTTTTTTTTTTTATTTCATGAAAGTGTTTTTTTCCCCCAAAAATTGTGTTTGAAAAACCGCTGCCCAAATACCATGTGACATAAATAGTTGCAAAACCCACCATTTTATTCTAAAAGGCCTGCTAAAAATCTATATATCTATATAGATATATATATATCTATATAGATATAGGTATACAGTCAGGTCCATAAATATTGGGACATCGACACAATTCTAATCTTTTTGGCAATATACACCACCACAATGGATTTGAAATGAAATTAACAAGATGTGCTTTAACTGCAGACTTTCAACTTTAATTTGAGGGCATTTACAGCCAAATGTAGGAAATACAACAGTTTGTATATGTGTCTCCCACTTTTTAAGGGACCAGAAGTAATGGGACAATTGGCTGCTCAGCTGTTCCATGGCCAGGTGTGTGTTATTCCCTCATTATGGATAGTAAATAAATAAATGTAGCGCTATGTGTAAAATTATAAATATAAAGTGCAAATCTCTAAAATAAATAAATCCTACATATATTATTATTATATTGTTCATCCTCAAAAGGAGTGCATACCACCACCAGTAAAAATGCGCGCTCACCTCAGGTATAGAGACCATAGTGTTCTCCGTATACAAATTTATTCAAAGCCCCCAAACAGACAAGTTGCACTTACAAGAAAAAAACCTTTAAAATCACATAAAAACCTCCAGAGTAGCACCACCGTGTCCACATACACAGTGCCTGGCTGGACATGACTATCAGCTCCTCCCTTCTAGACGCGTATCGACCAATCACAGGCCTTCCTCAGTAGAACTGTCTACTGTCAAACTGTCTGTTTGGGGGCTTTGAATAAATTTGTATACGGAGAACACTATGGTCTCTATACTTATTATTCAATCCAATGTAACTCATTGGATGGCGCTTCACAGTGCAGATGGACAATGACCGAAGCATACTGTGAAAGCATCCAAAGACTTTTTTAAGGGAAAGAAGTGAAATGTTATGCAATGGCCAAGTCAATCACCTGACCTGAATCCGAATGAGCATGCATTTCACTTGCTGAAGACAAAACTGAAGGGAAAATGCCCCAAGAACAAGCAGGAACTGAAGACAGTTGCAGTAGAGGCCTGGCAGAGCATCACCAGGGATGAAACCCAGCGTCTGGTGATATCTATGCGTTCCAAACTCCAGGCTGTAATAGACTGCAAAGGATTTGCAACCAAGTATTAAAAAGTGAAAGTTTGATGGATGATTGTTAATCTGTCCCATTACTTTTGGTCCCTTAAAAAGTGAGAGGCACATATACAAACTATTGTAATTCCTACACCGTTCACCTGATTTGGATGTAAATACCCTCAAATTAAAGCTGAAAGTCTGCAGTTAAAGCACATCTTGTTTGTTTCATTTCAAATCCACTGTGGTGGTGTATAGAACAAAAAAGATTAGAATTGTGTTGATGTCCTAATATTTATGGACCTTACTGTATATAATGTTTGGGGGTTCTAGGTAATTTTCTAGCAAAAAAAAAAATTTGATTTTTACATGTAGGCATAAATTGTCATAAATGGCCCAGATACAAAGTGGTTAAATGCTTTCATGTATAACAACTTAATTTGTATACTGACTTGTTATAAATATGCCAAAAAAACGTTGGTGGTTATTATTTTTTTTTACTACAGCCTATGAATTCTAATTATTTATTAAAATGTGTTAATCTTACAATATATAAAGTAGGCCGCTCAAAGAAATAAAAATGTGAATAAAATAAGATTGGTAGCCTGGCAGATAAATACCATCTAAATGGACAGCCGTAAACTCAAAATAATCCACTATCTTCTTAATTTAACTGCATCAAATGAATTTTATTTGATACTAATAGGCCTTGCTATCCCATAAATCTGAGTTAATAGTAATTATTGTTTTCGTTATAGCTACCCTATTTAAAATCTATATGTAGGGCTATCAGAGATAACAAATTGTTAGTAGTTAAGTGCCATAAATTAGGCTGATTAGGAATTATCCGTTTATTAGCCTCATGTTTGATGGCCTTTACTGAAGTGAAAAAAAAAAAAAAACACCAACGTCAATATACCAAATCAGAAGCTATCCTAGGAACAGTATTTATGCTGTAAGCACTTTAAGCTAACAAAATAAATATTTTTAATTTCTCAGTTGGTTCCCAGTCCTAAAAGCTTAACTTATGGTAGTCACGAAAGTGCTATATTTATAGAAAATGCTTCACATCAAGTGTTTATGCATGTTTAGGTGAGTACTGGGTATAATATGTCTTACAATAAGAATTTGCATGTGATTTTCGGGGGGTGGGGGCACAAAAATTATACACACATTCCAGGCTATATTTAGAATTTAATTATTTTTTATTAAGCAGTGTAAAATAACACCAAGGGTTAAATTTGACTGTTGGCAGCTTAGTGTCAGCAACTTAAAAAAAATTGTAACTTTAATTTAATCAGTAAACTTTTGAATATGTGCTAAGTATACTCAGGTTATTTTTAACCTGTGTATGTATCATGACACTGTAGTACAACCAGTGGCAACCTGTCCATAGGGGGCGCCCGAGCGCCGCCCCCCCCCCCCCCCCAAGCTTTTGACAAAAAAAAAAAATGGTCACTTTAAGAGTGTCCGGGCGCTGGACACACGACAGTCTATGAGAAGCTTCCCAGCTTGCAATCAGCTGATTGCAAGCTGGGAAGCTGATTTGCCCATGTTTAGGGCGTGTGCAGGGTGCAAGCTGTGCGCCCGCACACACTCCCACTCGCCACTGATTTGTCCCTGGCGCCTGTCCTGCCTTTTTTATTGGCCGGGAACGGAGGGTGATTGGGCGGTGCTTTTTCGTCACTTCCAGTTTCCCGGCAGGCTCACTGACACTGTGACTTGTGGAGTGCGTGACTGCAACTATCCGGGACCAAGACCCTTTGATGTGAGGCGGGGAGCAGATCACAGAGGCAGCGGATGGATGGACACAGAGCTGGCAGTGTACCAGAGACCAGAGAACACCGGGTGAGTGTGGGGATCAGAGAGGATTGCTGACCTTCTGTATTTACTCCCCCTCCCTTCATGTCTCTCTCTCTCTCCTGGCATCATGCTTCCCCCTCCGCGGACTCCTCTGCAGAGCGGCAAACTGAGTGTGACTGTTCCACAGTGAGTACTGTGTCCTGCTGTGAGCCTGCCCCCCCCTCCCCCCAGCTCTGATCACTTTCACTTTTCTCAGCTGCTGCAGAGCTGACTGCATCTCCACCCTAAACACCCCCCTGACTGCATCTCCACCCTAAACACCCCCGCCTCTCCACCCTAAACACCCCCCCTTGCCTCTCCACCCTAAACACCCCCCTCCTTGCCTCTCCACCCTAAACACCCTCCCTCCTTGCCTCTCCACCTTAAACACCCCCCCTACTTGCCTCTCCACCCTAAACACCCCCCTCCTTGCCTCTCCACCCTAAACACCCCCCTCCCTGCCTCTCCACCCTAAACACCCTCCCTCATTGCCTCTACACCCTAAATACCCCCCTCCCTGCATCTCCACCCTAAACACCCCCCTCCCTGCATCTCCACCCTAATCACCCCCAATCCCTGCCTCTTCACCCTAAACACCCCCCCTGCCTCTCTACCCTAAACAAATAACTTCTCTGTGCTTAATTATGGGGTTAGTATAAGGGAGGGAGTTCTGTGTAACAATGGGGGGTAGTTTTGAGGAAGGGGTCCTGTGTAATGATGGGGAGAGGGATGGTGGTGGTGGGGATTGGTTTTGTTTAACCATGGGAGGTATGTACTCTGTCCTGTGATGCTCAGGATGCATACTCTGTCCTGTGATGCTGGGGCTGTATACTCTGTCCTGTGATGCTGGGGCTGTATACTCTGTCCTGTGATGCTCGGGATGCATACTCTGTCCCGTGATGCTGGGGTTGTATACTCTGTCCCGTGATGCTGAGCTGTATACTCTGTCCTGTGATGCTGGGGCTGTATACTGTGTCCTGTGATGCTGAGCTGTATACTCCTGACACTATGGGTGGAAGTTAGTGGAATAGAGGGGACGGAGTGGGTGTAATCTATAAGGGGTGGAGCTTATGGAAAGTGGGGTGGGTCAAAAGGGAGGGGCGGGGTCTGGCCCCCCATCCTAAAACTTCACCAGCCGCCACTGAGTGCAACCTGCCTCTCAGGTTCCAATATGTTTGAGCTTAGAGAGCAAATGGGGATCATGAAACACAGTTACCTGCATTTTTAGAAGCTAAAACTTTGAGCCATGTAAAAGAAGGAATACTGTTAGCTATGAGGATTTGACGTGAACATGTGATTTGACCATTCAGGGAAAAGCAACTGGTTAACCTAAATCTTAAATCTCCCGGTGAAACAGAGAGAAGAAGCCCTAAGTAAGTTACAAGTTGACCCAGTCTGAGCTTACACAGGTCTAAGGACTCTCCCCCTGCCCTGACATGACAAAACTGGTGATTGGCCAATGCTACTGCAGATCCTAAAAATGTATAAAGTGGTCTCGCGCAGTGATATAAAAATCACTTAAAACACTATGTGCAATATAAAAGGAACTAAATAAAGTGCAATAAAAAGTACATATAATCACAAAAGCACTGTGTGCAATAGATAAAGGACTAAATAAAGTGCAGTAGGAAGTCCCCCAAAGGAGAGCTAAAATAATGTGCAATAAATATCCATCAAAATAACTGTGTAAAATCAAAAATAAATAACACTAGTGTCCATATGAATGGTAAACAAATCTTGAATGGAGAAAAAATACTGCGGAGGTCCTAAATGGAGGGTAATGAACAAATGGGAAGGATGAGGGATCTCCAGATCCAACCAATGGGTGACGTCATAAATGCAGACATAAAAAGTGTTAAAATGGACTCATAGCCAAAAGTGATGTAGAGATGTATATAATGTACATAAAAAATAATTCCATGAGTGGTCTCTTCAAGAAACAGCCTCACAGAACTCTTACCTCATATATGAAGAAAAAACACATCACTAAGTGATTGAACTTTCCACACCATTCTATTGGGACCTCTTCCTGTTTGTATGTCCTAATAGTGGGGCCAGAAGGTACTTCTCCAACTGCCTAGGTTCTTCAATACACTGTCCTAATAGGCTCCAATGGGCACCACAATAGGAAAGGGAAAAGGAAGAAAAGAGGGTGCCTCCAATAGTGTAGTATGTTAAATATAGGGTGCGTTTATTAAATGTAAAAACGGGTGGACTCTTACATTAAAACTGACAAAAACAAGCATGAAACAGTAAACTCGGCGTTTTAAACTTGGCGTTCTCAGCGCCTCCTTATGTCTGGTATGCGTCTGAGTCAAGCCACTCCCTACGCGTTATGTCACAACATGTGACTTCATCTGGGGACAGTTTTTAGGCACGTTTTGCAATGCGTTTTTAAAAATGTATTTTTATGCGTTTTGCTCTTCTTTTATTGTTAAAAAACTGTGACATCACTTGGTGGCACTGCCCCCCTGTGACGTCAATGGCCCAGCATGCACAGGTCAATGTCATTACAGGGGGGCGGTGCCACTATGTGATGTTGCAAGGTGGCCCCACTCCTTACCTATTTAAGAACCAGTCAGATGGCATAGCAGGCAGACCACGGGACCCTTCAGCACGAGTGGAGCATTTTGTTTGTTTTGTTCAGATCCGGCGGTGCAGTGGTCGTCGGGATTGACGATGGATCTACACTGGGGGACATTTGTTTTTTATTTTTTAATAAAGGACTTGTCAAAAACTTGTGTAGTGTTTTTACTCAATTTTTACACTTTTTGGTGAATGGATAGGGGTACATAGTACCCTATACTCATTCACATGGGGGGCCCAGGATCTAGAGCCCCCCTTGTTAAAGGGGGCTTCCAAATTCCAAATAAGCCCCCCGCCCACAGACCCCCCACAACCACTGGCCAGGGTTGTGGGGAAGAGGCCCTTGTCCTTGTGGGGACAAGGTGCTTTGAGATGGGGGGGTGCTTTGGGGTGGCCTAGTATGGTTCAGGGGGGAGGTTCTCGCTCACCCCCTCCCTTTCCTGACCTGCTGGGGAAGCCCTTTTGACAGCTGATGACTCATCAGTTGTCAAGGATGTGTCGGCTGGCTTCCCGGCCCACTTCTTAGCAACTAGCTATACACAGTGTGTGGGGCAGAGAAAATCCCTAAAAGGCAAAATGGTAAACACATGTAAAAATCCATCAAAAATGCAACCCTTGCATTTTTATGGCGGGTCCATTGAAGTCTATTACATGCAAAACGCAATCTGCTGTGGGAAAAAAGTCCCTGACCCTTTCCAAAAAAGGCACCGGCTGAAAAATACAAAGATGTGAATGTGTACCATAGGAAACCATGTTAAATGGGCTGTAGTGCGTTTCTGCAAACTGCAAAACGCACTAAAAACACATAAGAGTCAACCTGGGGGATTAAAAGCACGGACTGCCAGTCAGGAGATTGTGTCTCTCATGAGCCAATATAAGCCAATATAAGCTTTTTATCAATGACTAGCGTGCAAATGGACAAATAACATGGTATAAAAACAGAGAAACAGAACAAGAAAAATGTTCCCTTCACACATTAAAAACATGTATTTCATTATATATATTATATATATATTATTTACCAAGCAAAAGTCTAGCATGCAAAAATATAGAAAATGGCAAAGGTATTAAAAATTCCTTCAGCGTGTCTTTATTTAATGGTTCTTTAAAGCTGCAAAGCTGCATATTCCTTTAGGACCAAGAATACCTGCAAGTATATTAACTAAAACAATTTTGTAGTTGTCAGAGTTATATAGAAATGTACCAGCTGTAAAATGTGCAGGGGGAAGCTTGTGAAACACAAGGCATAAACTTTACAAACAATAATCCTTCCGCTACTGGGAAGACCTACCAGCAAGGAATACACTGCATTTACATGACACTGGAAATGAGATAAAACAAATAAGTCTGCAAAAAATTCACATTCAAATTAAATAGATGGCTCCAATCTAGGCAAGTAATCACTGAATGTAAAAATGCATTTCTGAGGAAGAAATCAAATTATATGTCGTTTTAGCTCCTGCATTATAGCTTCATGCTAGCGCAGAAATGGCTTTGTACTATATTGATTCATCTATTACAGCAATGATTGTTCTAACTTAATGTTCACAATAGATTTGCCTGTTGTTGCAGAACAGCCTTTTTTCCATGAAAGATTATAATATTAGAAATGAGTGGGAGAACAAAGTATACAATATAAGACAAATGTACATGACAGCTATGCAAAGACATTTTCTATGACTTTATATATTTGATACAGTGTTTGTGTATAACAGAAAGTAATACATGGTGTTTATGTTTGAATATTCCATCACAGGCCTTGAGTAAGTCTACACTTCTCATGCAATTGTAGACCCTTTGATATTTGACCTTTTCTTGAAGGCTACTTCATGGTAAGTTTTTCTTTCAGTTATGCATTTTTTTAAATTCAACATTAGGTCACTTGGGCAACTCCCCTTTCTCCCACTTGCACTTGTAATTGGCACTCTTTTTACAGACATTTATAAGAGAAGACCATGCTGCATGCCCTAACCATATAAGTTCTTCAGTGGGTGGTAAAAAGGACAGACAGATGGTGCTATCTAAGTCAATTAATTAATTGCAGACACAACCACATTTTGCTAAATTCAAAAATGTACAGCATTTATTGAATCATACAAAAATATCATAGGAATATATCCCCAAAAGCAAAAGAACACACATTTTGGGACTTTACCACATCACCTACTCAAGGTACAGACTATAAATGGTATGTAAAAACTATAAGTGCAGCACTAAAAAGCCTTATTTAAGATTTAACAGACAATTCCAAGGATATGTTAAAAAGGGTCCACAACAGAAACAGTCTTTTCAGAAATCATCCCGAGGGTGCTCTAAAAATGGAAATGCAATTCAGAGAGTGGAGTGTATCAGAGGAAAAAACGTCACCCTCGTCCGATCACACTGCCTCTTACCATCATATCTTGACCCCCACAAAGGGAAGGTCAAAAATGCAGTGGTGAAGATGATCCGCCAAACTCCTCTTTAAACAACACACTCCCAATTCTCCGATATGTTTCTCTGAGAGCTCCCAAATTATGCAGGAGAAAGCAAAGGATGTATTTCATAGTGTGGTATTTAAAACATTATTTATTGGATATAAAGTAATGAACTCACAGCAATGTAGATAAAGAAAACACATGCCTATGATCTACATTGATGTGAGTTCATTACTTTATATCCAGTGGGATTGAGTTATTTAATCACCTCAATACTGTGCACTTTCACCCCTTCCTTCCCAGACCAATTTTCACCTTTCAGCGCTCTCGCATTTTCAATGACAATTGCGCGGTCATGCAATGCTGTACCCAAATTAAATTTTTATCATTTTGTTCACACAAATATAGATTTCTTTTGGTGGTATTTATTCACGACTCCGTTTTTTATTTTTTGCGATATAAGCGAAAAAAGAGCGGAAATTTGGAAAAAAAACAATATTTTCTTCTTTCTATTTTAAAAGAAATCCAATAAAATCGAATTTTGTCATATATTTAAGCCAAAATGTATTCTGCTACATGTTTTTGGTAAAAAAAATTCTATTAAGTGAATAATAATTGGTTTGTGTGATTACGGACAGATGTACGGAAATTATCATGTACAGATGTGCGCAGGTGATCATGGACATGTGTGCAGATAATCATTGGGACATGTGATTTTACTGTTACATATGTGGGGGACAAGTGTTTTTACTATGTGGGGACATGTGTTTTGGGGATATGTGTGTTTACTTTGTGTTTTTTACATTGTGGGGACACTAGACTGGTGATCAGTGAGTAAAAAGCTGTAAAAAATAGCTCAGACTCACTGATCACCAATCGGCTGCAGCGATCCGCTCTCCTCTCCTCACTGACAAATTCTGTGTGAGGAGAGACGATTGCCTAGCAACCGGCTCTGTATTTACATCACATGACGGCCATGATTGGACACGGCTGTCATGTGATCAGGAGGGCCAATCACAGAGCCCTCCTGCCGATCGGAGATGCACCGTGTCCGGGTGACACGAGCGCATCGGGATCGCGCTGCTGCGCAGGCACGCATGCGCGCGATCCCGCTCCTTCTGAGGAACGTTCCTGAATGTCCACTCAGAAGGGGAGAGCGCTCACCTGGCCATTTATGTGCAGTGGCCGGGTGGGAAGTGGTTAAAGAGGAGTTTGGCGGATCATCTTCACCAGGGACCTGTTTGGTCAGGATAAATTTAGAACTGAGTTTTTGACTTTCCATTTGTGGGTGTCAAGATATGATGGTAAGAAAATATGAAGGAAGCACTCCTATGGCCACATCCGTGTAGTGAATTGATACAGCAAAAGAAAAAATTGGTCATGAAATAGCCCAGGATTGGACTTTAGAGGCACAATGGACAGTAGTAGGTATAAAAAATATTTTATTTATACCAATACGTGGTACAGAAGAGCAAAAAAGGATAAAGGGTTAAAAGCATATGATACACTCTATACACAATACATGACAAAGATGAACATGCATAGTATATATAGTAGTGAGCCCCTGTGTGTCAACGCGCTTCGTTTCTAGCTTCATCAGGACACACTCAGGGATTGTTGGAGAAAACAGGTCTCACTATCTAAAATAAAACACAGAAATAAAAACTTTGTATAATAGCAACATAATATTAAAAATGAGTCATCATCATATCTGAGCGACACATATGGCACACATAAAAGTACCTTGCAAAGGAGTCCATGGAAGATAATCTCACCCATTAAGCTTCAAGTATCATCATATAAAGTATCTCAGGTTCTTGGGTATTCATAACAAAGAGCCAGCTCGAACAATTCATATAATGACATGTCATTAAGAAGACAAAAGCATCCAGAATATTCAAACCAAAAAAACTGTAATAAAATAGAGAGATACTCACTAGCTCAGAGTGCCAAATAACACCTATATTGACAATATTGGCAGGTGGAAAGACTCAAAAAGACAAAAACAGGATGAGAGGGGGGGGGGGGGGGCTGGTGGTATGGACTTGGACAATGAGAGCCAGCAGCCTTAATGGTATAAACATATACTTAAAGCCAGCCACATACATGAATACTCAGCAAAGAGCCCAGACTGCAATCAGCAAAGCAGAAGTCAAATTAGGTCAGGTTCATTAATCTCTCAGAGCCATCTAGAAGGAAGGGAGAATAATATAGTATAAATATACTTTAAACAGGCACCGCGCCTGTGAGGCTGCCTATATTGATGAAGTTATCCTTGCTTGTGCTTACCATAGCGAGAAATCCGCCCAGCATACCCCCCAGAGAACCGCACGTTCACCACACTCGGATGAATCGGAGGGAGCTATTTATAGCCCTTTAAGTACGCTCAAGACCCGGCCACATTACAATGCACATGGCACGGGTCATACGCCAAGTGATGTCATCCAATGATGCGGCGGCTGGCATGACCACCACCTGACGCCAACAGGCAAAGGGCAGAGACACAGCCGTCCATAGAGGGCGTCAGGTGGATACAATGCAATAAATGGGAGGACACCCGATTCTGCATCCTCCCACATTAGCATAAGAGTGGCAGGAAAAGGGGAGGAGCATGGGTGGACACACAAACAGACCCAAAATGCAGCTCATTCGAAATACAATCCCTGCAAAGTCAGCACACATCCACAGTACACAGGCACACAGGCACACAAAGGACACACACGAACGTGCAACTGCACAAACACACAACACCAAAAAAAACCAAAAGCACTGTTACCTAATTCGGGCAAGGGAAGGGGGGGTTGGACAAGCTCTACAAGCTACAATGCAATAAAGTGGCATCCATATACAAGATAAGAAAGTGCACTAAACATATCACAAAGATATGCAGGAGATAATCCATAGAGAAAGAAGACTACGGTAAATTGCTCAAATAGCATCATAAGTCAGTGAATGCATAAATCACTGTCCAAAGATATATACTGTAAACATATCATAAAACTTAGTAAGCTAGATATTACATATATTTTCATATATTGATAAGCTTTTTTTTTTACAAAAAGAGAGACAGTACCCCTATTATGAGTCCATATCTCTTTAGACTATAAAAGACAATAAATGGGAAAAGATTAAGCAATGGTCAAACAGATCCTAAAACGTATATTCATAAAGAAAAGATATGTGAAAGCGGAATAGACACGTAGAATCCCCCCTATAGAAAAGGTCTGAAGCTCAACACGTCATTTAGGCCCGGGAATGATGTAGCATGTAGGTTTCTTTCTGTAACACCCTTTGGTCAAAGTTGCCTCCTCATGGGTCTTCATAGACCCTATCTAGGGCAGCAAACTTGAATACATGGGGATTGTATCTATGTTTAAAAGCCACATGGTGGCCAATGGCCGTGTTGAGGAGACCACATGTAGCATAATACATGTGGTCTTTCATCCTTTTCCACGGGGGTCTGATAGTTTTGCCAATGTAGAATGTTTCACACTGGCAAAGGATAATATATATAATTCCTTCGATTTGGCAGGTTATGTGATGTCGGATTCTATGAGTCCGTCCATTGGGAAGCAGAATGGAGGAGCCTTCAATGTGCAGGTGGCAATAGTCACAAGACCCACATTAAAAAATCCCCGGTCTATCTCGTTGCTTATTGAAAGATTTTGTATATTGACTCTGCACCAGACGGTCCCTGATCGATCCTGAACATCTAAAGGTAATCTCCGGGTGGGCCCCTAAGTATTTGTTAAGTAATGGGTCTGTAAATGCCAGTGTTTCTGCATGATTTGACGTATGTGTCCATGTTGGTCTGAACAAGTAGTTATGAATCTAACTATGTTTGAATCCTTTTTCTTAGGTTTCGAGAACAGAAGTGCATCCCTAGACTTGTCCTGTGCTTTTTTAAAAGCTTTTTTTAAGGCAGGATCTACTGTAACTCCTAGCCAATAACCTATTATAAAGGAGGACAGCCTCATGCTTAAAAGCATCTTCACTAGTAGGGATGGGCCGAACAGACCCCTGTTCGGTTCGCACCAGAACTTCTGAACACTGCAAAAGTTCGGACCCGATTAACGAACCCCATTAAAGTCAATGGGACCCGAACGTCAAAAATCAAAAGTGCCCATTTTGAAGGCTTATATGCAGGTAATTGGGCATACAATAGTTATAGGGGTCTGGGTCCTGCCCTGGGGGACATGTATCAATAAAAAAAAAGTTTGGGAAAAACGTCATTTTTAAATGAGTAGTGATTTTTTGATTTTGAAAGTGAAAGCCTAAAAATGAAAAATTCCTTCCAACATAGTGCCTGGGGGGTCCCCTTAGTCTACCTGTAAAGTGGCAGATCTGTACCATGTCTAGCATCTGCTGCAGCAATAATTGCATTTATGAAGCCAAAAAAATGACATTTTTCCTGCAAGCTGCCTTTATTTTGCTCAGCAACAGCTGGGAAGCCAGTGTGTATGATGAGGCCACAATACAGTGCACTGGGAACAAGATTAGAGATTTTTTGGATACATTCTGGTGTCACTTTGACTTTGTATAGAAGTAACGGGTGCGTAAAAATTGGTCTTTGGGTGTCGGTTGTGCCTTCCCACTGTAAGCCTATAAAGGTGTTCTTGATGAAAGCAAGAATTGGTCTTGTTGTAAAAAATTGCAATGATATGCACCTGTCAAACAGGTGCAGAAAAATTACTCTTTGGATGTCAGGGGCGCCTTCCCACTGTAATCCTATAGAGGTGCTCTTGATGAAGGCAAAAAAATTGCAATGATATGCATATGGTTGGTGTTTTTGCCACGTTTGATGTGCCTGAGACACAGTTTGCTGATAGCAACAGTGCGAACTGCTGCAGATGTGCTGAAAAAGGCCCAGACAGCTGAGCTGTGGGGAGTGGGCCGGAAGATAACAGCTGCAGAATGTGATGTAATAGGGTGGCTGCTCTCTACTCTTTCTTGATGTTGGCCTCCTTGGGGTTGTGCCGCCTCACCTTCAGTTTCCTCCTCTGCTCTATCTGGCACTCAAGTCGCATCAGTGACCTCATCATCAGCATCATCATCTACATCTCCTCCATCTTCATCATTACCACTGGAGACAACTTGGCAATATGCTGCGGCTTGGGAAACATGAATGACAATTTTTCTACCAGTGTTCCTCCCTCTCTCTAGGCTCATGTTGCTGTCATCTTCAACCTCAGAACCAACATCTGGGCCTCATCAAAGAGCAAGTGGCTGACGCTGTGGTCAAATAACTCAGCTGACTCCTCAATGGCTGATGTTGGGGCTATGGCAGGAATAGATGTGGACAAGGAGGCAGGTTTTTCCATTCTGGCAACTGCAGGGGACTGCACACTTGTCTCTGCTTGTGTGACAGAGGATGAGGAGGATGAGGAAAGTTTAGTAAGCCAGTCCACCACCTCCTCTGCATGCTGTGGCTGGATAGAATGGGCAAACTCACTAAACTGCCTGAGGACTGACCACCACGTCCACCTTTGCCTGTGGACACATTTGTTGCTGGCCCCCTTACAGTGAAATGGGAATATCTGCCTCTACTTGTCCTTCCAGACATCATTGGGAGGGAGGGGGCGGTGCTTATAAGCAAATGTAAAGAAGAAGTTGAAATCTGTACGTGGATGCACTTTAATCAATGTAAAGAGGTGTTCAGTGCACTTTAATTTGAGTACTCACACTACACAGACACACTCGATGGATACACTATAACCACTTCAGCCCCGGAAGGATTTACCCCCTTCCTGACTAGAGCACTTTTTACAATTTGGCACTGCGTCACTTTAACTTCTAATTGCGCGGTCATGCAATGCTGTACCCAAACAAAATTTGCGTCCTTTTCTTCCCACAATTAGAGCTTTCTTTTGATGGTATTTGCTCACCTCTGCGGTTTTTATTTTTTGCGCTATAAACGGAAAAAGACCGAAAATTTTGAAAAAAAATGATATTTTCTACTTTTTGTTATAAAAAAATTCAATAAATTCAATTTTAGTCATACATTTAGGCCAAAATGTATTCTGCCACATGTGTTTGGTAAAAAAAAATGTCAATAAGCATATATTTATTGGTTTGCGCATCTACAAACTAGGGTACATTTTCTGGAATTTACACAGCTTTTAGTTTATTACTGCCTATGTCATTTCTTGAGGTGCTAAAATGGCAGGGCAGTACAACCCCCCCCCCCCCATGTCCCAAGTGATTGAATAATGACAACAACAAAAAAAAAATTACAAAAAGTTGTCACTAAATGATATATTGCTCACACAGGCCATGGGCATATGTGGAATTGCACCCCAAAATACATTCAGCTGCTTCTCCTCCACATGTGTGGGACTTTTTGGGAGCCTAGCCGTGTACGGGGCCTCGAAAACCAATCACCGCCTTCAGGATTTCTAAGGGCGTAAATTTTTGATTTCACTCCTCACTACCTATCACAGTTTTGAAGGCCATAAAATGCCCAGATGGCACAAAACCCCCCAAATGACCCCATTTTGGAAAGTAGACACCCTAAGCTATTTGCTGAGAGGCATGTTGAGTCCATGGAATATTTTATATTTTGACACAAGTTGCGGGAAAGTGACAATTTTTTTTTTTTTTTTTTTTGCACAAAGTTGTCACTAAATGATATATTGCTCACACAGGCCATGGGCATATGTGGAATTGCACCCCAAAATACATTTAGCTGCTTCTCCTGAGTATGGGGATACCACATGTGTGGGACTTTTTGGGAGCCTAGCCGCGTACGGGGCCCCGAAAACCAATCACCACCTTCAGGATTTCTAAGGGTGTAAATTTTTGATTTCACTCTTCACTGCCTATCACAGTTTCGGAGGCCATGGAATTCCCAGGTGGCACAAACCTCCCCAAATGACCCCATTTCGGAAAGTAGACACCCCAAGCTATTTGCTGAGAGGCATGGTGAGTATTTTGCAGCTCTCATTTGTTTTTGAAAATGAAGAAAGACAAGAAAAAAACATTTTTTTTTCTTTTTTCAATTTTCAAAACTTTGTGACAAAAAGTGAGGTCTGCAAAATACTCACTATACCTCTCAGCAAATAGCTTGGGTGTCTACTTTCCAAAATAGGGTCATTTGGGGGGGTTTTGTGCCACCTGGGCATTCCATGGCCTCCGAAACTGTGATAGGCAGTGAAGTCCTGGCATTTTATGCATAACATTTAGAAGCTTATGTCACACATCACCCACTCTTCTAACCACTTGAAGACAAAGCCCTTTCTGACACTTTTTGTTTGCATGAAAAATTCTTTTTTTTTGCAAGAAAATTACTTTGAACCCCCAAACATTATATATATTTTTTAAAGCAAATGCCCTACAGATAAAAATGGTGGGTGTTTCATTTTTTTTTTCACACAGTATTTGCGCAGCGATTTTTCAAACGCATTTTTGGGGCAAAAAACACACTTTTTTAAATTTTAATGCACTAAAACACACTATATTGCCCAAATGTTTGATGAAATAAAAAAGATGATCTTAGGCCGAGTACATGGATACCAAACATGACATGCTTTAAAATTGCGCACAAACGTGCAGTGGCAACAAATTAAATACATTTTTAAAAGCCTTTAAAAGGCTTTACAGGTCACCACTTTAGATTTACAGAGGAGGTCTACTGCTAAAATTACTGCACTCGATCTGACCTTCACGGTGATATCTCACATGCATGGTGCAATTGCTGTTTACATTTGACGCCAGACCGAAGCTTGCGTTCGCCTTAGCGCGAGAGCAGGGGGGACAGGGGTGCTTTTTTTTTTTTTTTCTTTCCTTTATTATTTTTTTGCTTTTTTATCTTATTTTTAAACTGTTTCTTTCATTTTTTTTAAATCATTTTTATTGTTATCTCAGGGAATGTAAATATTCCCTATGATAGCAATAGGTAGTGACAGGTACTCTTTTTTGAAAAAATTGGGGTCTATTAGACCCTAGATCTCTCCTCTGCCCTCAAAGCATCTGACCACACCAAGATCGGTGTGATAAAATGCTTTCCCAATTTCCCAATGGCGCTGTTTACATCCGGCGAAATCTAAGTCATAAAATGCTCGTAGCTTCCGGTTTCTTAGGCCATAGAGATGTTTGGAGCCATTCTGGTCTCTGATCAGCTCTATGGTCAGCTGGCTGAATCAACGGCTGCATTCTCAGGTTCCCTGTTGGGACAGGAGAGCCAGAGAAAAACACGGAAGACGGTGGGGGGGGGGAATTCCCTCCCACTGCTTGTAAAAGCAGTCTAGAGGATCAGATATTGATCCGTTCAGATAATATACCACTAAGGGAGGTGTACGGTGAGTGCGTGGGTGTTAGCGGTACTGGCGCTAACCTGACGCTGCCTGGGGCTGGTGCTTGCCAGTTCACCAAAACGCTACCAAAAAAACTGTTAGCAATCGCAGGGATCAGGCCTGACTCTGCGAACGCTGCAGTTATGTGTTTAGTGTTTTGTAGTGATCGATCGATACTGCACTTGGGTGGGCTGGGCCGGGCGGAGGGGCAAAACGCAGGTGCTAGCAGGTATCTGGGCTGATCCCGCTAACACTGCATTTTTGGGAACCCTAAACTGCTGGGGACGCTAGTATAGATCTGATCGGATCAGATATTGATCCGTTCAGATACTATACCACTAAGGGAGGTGTATGCTGCGTGTGTGGGTGTTAGCGGTACTGGCGCTAACCCGACGCTGCCTGGGGCGACGCATATCACTGCCAGGCGATCAGGGGGCTAAACCTTTATTTGGTAATAAACGGCGGGTGCCCTGACACTATAAAAAATTAACTAACCAGCGTCACCCGTAACACTTATACGGTGATCACTGGTGAAAGGGTTAACTAGGGGGCAATCAAGGGGTTAAAACCTTTATTAGGTAGTATATGGGGGTCCCTGGCGCTATAAAACGCTGACGGCTAACCTAAATATTTAGCTCCCTAACTAGCGTCACCAGTGACACTAATACAGCGATCAGAAAAACAATCGCTTAGTGACACTGGCAACGGGGGGTGATCAAGGGGTTAAAACTTTATTAGGGCGGTTAGGGGGGTACCCTAGACCTAAAGGGGGCTAACACTAACTGCCCTAACACACTAACTGTCACAAACTGACACAAATGCAGTAATTAGAAAAAAAAAAAACAGCTTGGTGTCAGTGTGACAGGGGGAGGGGTGATTAGGGGGTGATCGGGGGGGGTCGGGGGTGATCCGGGGTGTATTGTGTGCCTGGCATGTTCTACTGTATGTGTGTGTGTTTGTGCACTCACATCGATGTCTTCTCTACTCGGCGCCGGAACGGAAAATACCGAGCCGAGGAGAGATGACATAATTTCCTCTGCTGCTGTTTACCATACAGCAGCAGAGGAATGATCCCATTGGCTGGGAGCGATCGGGAGGGGGGCCACGAATGGATGCCCTCCCCCTCACCTCCGATCGCCGGGGGACAAACGCCGACCGCCTTGGGCACCGGGGGGGTCCAAAAGGACCCCCCGCCCGCGGGAGGCAGATCATGTACAGGTACGTGATTCTGCCTGCCTGTGCCATTCTGCCGCAGTATATCTGCGTGAGGCGGTCGGCAAGTGGATAATATACTGCAATATAATGCGCCAAACGTACAGTGACGCACAGAACTATATGGTGTTAAACTGGCAGTAACGCACACAAAAGTAAATGGCGTTAAACTGTCAGTAACGCACAAAACTATATGGAGTTAAACTGGCAATAACGTACACAGAACTATATGGCGTTAAACTGGCATTAAAGCACACAAAACTATATGCGTTAAACTGTCAGTAATGCACACAGAACTATATGGCGTTAAACTGGCAGTAACACACACAAAACTGTATGTCGTTAAACTGGCAGTAACGCACACAGAACTATATGCGTTAAACTGGCAGTAATGCACACAGAAGTAAATGCCGTTAAACTGGCAATAACGCACAAAACGATATGGCGTTAAACTGGCAGTAACGCACACAGAACTATATGGCGTTAAACTGGCAGTAAGGCACACAAAACTTTATGGCGTTATACTGTCAGTAACGCACACAAAACTATATGGCGTTAAACTGGCAGTAATACAATCAAATAGACGTGTTCAACCGTCACTACACTGACGCTTTCTAAACTGTCCCTACTTTAGCTATACACTAATGTAAAGATTACTGACACGGTCTCACTACACTACACTGAAACTATCTGAGCTGTTCCTATTCTACACTAATGTATGTATGAATGACACGGTCTCACTACACTACGGTGAAACTATCTGAGCTGTCCACACACTATGCAAAGCTGAATGATGGTCCTCATCACTACACTCACACTATCCCTAGACTGACACTAAACTAATATTCTATACTGGCAATTGAAGCAAAATAGCACAGTATAGCACACTAACTAACTAATAGCACTGAACAGAGCCCTGCTCTATCACTCTCCACGCCAAAATCACACTGAAAATGGCTGCCATTGAAAGAATGCTTTTATACTGTGGGGTGGGAATAAGCCATGATTGGATAAAGTCATGATGACAGTGTCCAATCATGACTCTGATAGTGCACTGTGCCCTGATTGGCTGATGCTTTCACTGCTTCAGCCAATCAGGGCTTGCAATGCACTGTTCAGTGCCGCAATGCATTGTGGTCGGTTCGGGGGGTGAACAAATGGTCAAACGATCCGTTTATTCGGCTGTTTGTCGAAAGTCTGAACAGCTAAATTTACTTGTGCTCGGGCCAAACCGTTTGCCCATCTCTATTGAACAGTTCCTCCTAAGACGTAAGTACTGTCTAAATGGGATACTTTGCACTAATGAGTGCGGATGTGCGCTAGACGCATGCAGAATAGTGTTTCCTGACGTGAGCTTACGGTATAGAGATGTACTAATTGTACCATCAGACTCAATGCTCAAAGTAATGTCAAGCTATGCAAAGCTGCTCTCATTGGACTCCATGGTGAGATTGTAATTTTGTGTCTAGCAGCCACATAAATCGATGCAGGGCTTCATTTGATCCTGCCCATAACATGAATATGTCGTTGATATAGCTAAACCAACATAATACATCAGAAAGAAGATCAAAGTGCTCATCATTGGAAAAAAGGTCCCATTCCCACCCGCTCAGGTACAGGTTGGCATAGAAAGGAGCACAACATGTGCCCATAGCTACCCCCTGTACCTGGAGGAAGTGGTGCTCGTCAAAATAAAATACATTTTTGGTAAGGATATGAGACAGAAATTGCAAAACAAATTTGTTTAGTCCATCCGGTTTTGGGCCCCTTTAGACTAAGAAATCTGGATATTACCTCTAAACCGCACTGGTGAGGGATTGAGGAATATAAAGCCTCAATATCAATGGCCACAAGGAGACATCCTTGTGGTACGTGGAGGCCATCCAGGTTTTTAAGAAGGTCTGATTTATCTTTTATATATGAAGGCAATGCGACTACAAGGTACAAAGGTATTCGTCCACAAATCTACCTGCTCTTTCTGTTTTTGATCCCACTCCCAAGATAATTGGTCGCTCAGGAGGATTGATGAGATTTTTATGCATTTTTGAAAGCGAGTAGAATGTTGGAGTTCTGGGAAACGGACTTGCATGCCTTCAAAGATTTCTTTAGTGATCATACCATCGGCATGGGCGGACTGTATGATATCATTATATTTCTGGTTCAATTTCATGATGATCTCCTCAGATATAGGTTTGTACCATGATCTATTATTTAGGATATCCCAGCACATATTTTTGTATTGCAATTCATCCATGATTATTACATTACTGCCCTTGTCCGAGGGTTTAAGCACCATATGAGGGTTGTTGCTGAGGTTGTCCATGCAGTATTTTGAGACTGACTCAGATTCACATTGGTACATCTGAGGAAGACAGTTTTCTCAATGTCTTATGTGATTTTGGTCAAAAACGCCAAAATATTTACTACTGTCCATTGTGCCTCTAAAAACCGACCCTGGGCTATTTCATGCCCATTTTTTTCTTTTGCTGTATCAAGATATGATGGTAAGAGGCAGTGTGATTGGGTGAGAGTGATGGTTTTTCCTTTGATGCACTCGACTCTCTGAATTGCATTTTTTATTTTTAGAGCACCCTCTGGATAATTTCTAAAAGGACTCTGTTGTAGACTCTTTTTTAACATACCCTTGGAATTGTCTGTTAAATCTTAAATAAGGCTTTTTAGTGCTGCACTTATGGTTTTTATGTGTTTTATTCGTGTTGTTTCCCAGCAATATTGTGTCATCAGCTTTCATTTATTGAGGTATCTATAGAAAACACTGGAGCAGCTAATTGGTATATATAATTACATAAATGGTATGTACAATATATATATATATATATATATATATATATATATATATATATATATATATATATATATATATATATATATATATATATATATATAAATGTAGATGTCATACCCAGTTTTGAGACATGAGGAATACCTGGAGCTCACAGTAAGCTAGAGTGATAGCTTATCTGTAAACAGTGTGCCCAGGGTGGAGCAGCGATATGTGGGTTTGGCTTACCCACAAGATATATACACAAGCAATTGTATTGCTAAGTTGTCCATTTATATTATAACTTCTCAAAGTAAGGAAGGAAGTCCATTCTTGGAATGGATAAATAAAGGGGCAAATCATTCCCATGTAGTCCTTTCTTGGGCATGCAGGTGCTAATATTTAATGCCTCATATCAATATATTGTTTCTAATTGCATTAGCTAGGTGTTCTACAACCATTACATACATGAAAACGGCAGCCCTGTTTGATCCCAAAGTGTATCAAGAAAGGATGTGAAAGGTGACTTTTACTTTTAATTCTGGCCGTTGTTTAAGTGTTGTATACAGGGCCATGACTTTATCAATTAATGATTGTTGGAAAATGGTATTTGTGAGGGATGCATGGAGGAAATTCCAATCCAATTTACCCTCAAAGCTTTTTCGGCATTACCAGAGAGCATGCAGAGGAGGGGGGTTTTGTTTTTGACCTGTCTTTGAGATACAAATAGAATCCAGTTATATTATGTGCATTTAGGGAAAAATCCAATCCTTTTTTTAAAACAATCTACTGAGCTGGCCAGAACCTGCTCTTGAGGGAGTCTATTCCACATTTTCAGCTCTTACTGTGAAGAAGCCTTTCCGCATTTGGAAATGAAAACTCTTCTCCTCCAGACGTAAAGAGTGCCCTCTTGTCCTCTGTGATGATCTTAAGATGAATAACTCTAAACCAAGTTTACTATATGGACCACTTATGTATTTATACGTGTTGATTATATCCCCCTTAATCTCCCCTTCTCAAGAGAGAATAAATTCAGTTCCTCTAATCTTTCCTCATAGCTGAGCTCCCCCAAGCCTCTTATTAGTTTGGTTGCTCTGACAAAGAAATGATCAGTCTATCATGGTAGGTTTATTGTAATAGTGAGGGACAAAATAACAACAAAAAATTCCAGAAAAACTCATTTCAAAAAAGTTATAAATTGATTTGCATTTTAATGAGTAAAATAAGTATTTGATCCCCTATCAATCAACAAGATTTCTGGCTCCCATGTGTCTTCTATACAGGTAACGAACTGAGATTAGGAGCACTTTCTTAAAGGGAGTACTCCTAATCTCAGACACCTGTCCACAGAAGCCATCAGTCAATGAGATTCCAATCTCTCCACCATGGCTAAGACCAAAGAGCTGTCCAACGATGTCAGGGACGAGATTGTAGACCTACACAAGGCTGGAATGGGCTACAAGACCATCGCCAAGCAGCTTGTTGAGAGAGTGACAACAGTTGGTGCGATACGTTGCAAATGGAAAAAAAACAAAATAACTGTCAATCTCCCTCAGTCTGGGTCTCCATGGAAGATCTCACCTCGTGGAGTTTCAATGATCATGAGAATGGTGAGGAATCAGCCCAGAACTGCACGGGAGAATCTTGTCAATGATCTCAAGCAGTTGGGACCATAGTCACCAAGAAAACAATTGGTAACACACTACACCATAAAGGAAGGTCCTCCTGCTCATGAAAGCACATGTACAGGCCCGTCTATAGTTTGTTAATGAACATCTGAATGATTCAGAGGAGAACTGGATGAAAGTGTTGTGGCGAGATGAGACCAAAATCAAGCTCTTTGGCATCAACTCAACTCACCAAGTTTGGAGGAGGAGGATTGCTGCCTATGACCCCAATAACACCATCCCCAACGTCAAACATGGAGGTGGAAACATTATGCTTTGGGGGTGTTTTTCTGCTAAGGGGACAGGACAACTTTACTGCATCAGGAACAATTGCCAGGGCCATTTACCATCATGGATGGGTATTCCAGCATGACAATGACCCAAATCACATGGCCAAGGCAACAAAGGAGTGGCTCAAGAAGAAGCACATTAATGTCCTGGAGTAGCCTAGCCAGTCTCCAGACCTAAATCCTATAGAAAATATGTGGAGGGAGCTGAAGGTTCGAGTTACCAAACGTCAGCCTCGTAACCTTAATAACTTGGAGAGGATATGCAAAGAGGAGTAGGACAAAATCCCTCCTGAGATGTGTGAAAACCTGGTGGCCAACTACAAGAATCTGACCTCTGTGATTGCCAACAATGGTTTTGCCACCAAATACTAGGTCATGTTTTGTGAAGGGGTCAAATACTTATTTCAATCATTAAAATGCAAATCAATGTATAATTTTTTTGAAATGCGGTTTTCTGGATTTTTTTGTTTTTATTCTCTCACTGTTAAAGTAAACCTACCATTAAAATTATAGACTGATAATTTCTTTGTCAGTGGGCAAACATACAAAAGCAGGGGATCAAATACTTTTTCCCTCACTGTACCATGTCCCCTCTGTTCAAGGTTTTACTTACCTCCTCATAAAAGGAAATCAGATTTGTCTGACAACTTCTGTCTTTCATGAACCCATGCTGATTTTTGCTTAAAATGTTTTTTTTCTAGCAAAAACTCATCTATGTGGTCTTTTATTAAACTCTCCAGTATCTTCCAAACTATAGAAGTTAAACTAACAGGTCTATAGTTACTTGGTAAAGACTTTGACCCCTTTTTAAATATAGGCACGTTGACCATAAGCCAATCCAGTGGTACTATACCATTCATTAAAAAGTCCCTAAAAATTAGAAACAATGGCTTTAAAATGACAGAGATCAATTCTTTTAGGATCCGTGGGTGTATGCCATCTGGTCCAGGTGCTTTTTTCACCTTTTTTCTGTCTAAATAATTCTGGACCATATCAATTTCCCCATTAAGGACATGAGCTCCCCCATGCTCCTCTGTATACACAGAGCTGAAGAAGGTATTTAATAAATTTGCCTTCTCTTTGTCCCCAGTCATCCACTCTAGATTATTTTGTAAAGGGCCTACATTGCTCAGACCAGACCTTTTTACTGTTAATATATTTGAAGAATTTCTTTGGGTTTGTCTTGATCTCTTTTGCAATCTGTCATTCAATTGTAATTTTTGCAGCCATGATTTCCTTTTTACATATTCCATTATATTCCTTGTAACATTTAAACGATGATAGTGTTCCTTCAGTTGTATATTTTTTAAAAGCTCTTTTCTTATTTATAGCTTTTTTAACTTTGGTTGTGAGCCACATAGGCTTTATGTTTAGCCTTTTAAACTTATTGCCCATAGGAATATACTTTGCAGTGAGTTCACATACAGTGTTTTTGAAGAATTCCCATTTCTGTTCTTTGTTTATCAATGCCAATATACCCTCCCAGTCTTTAAGAGCAACCCTCATCCTTGAAAATTTGCTCTCTTAAAGTTAGGTGTCTTTATGTTTCCAGTATGTGATTGTTGTTTACAGATAATATTAAATTAAATCGGTCACTGCTAACCAGATGTTCTTTTATATGAACATTAGTAATTAGCTCTGCATGTATTGAGAATACCAGGTCCAGCAGAGCATCATTCCTAGTTGGGACCTCTATGAACTGTACCATAAAATTGTCTTGTAAAAAGTTTATGCATTTTTGCCCTTTAAATGTTTCTGCAGTGCCATTACTCCAATCAATCTTCGGGTAGTTAAAATCCCCCATTATTATAATTGTCCCAGCCCTTGCAGCCCTTTCTGTCTGTACAAGGAGCTGAGTCTCCACCTCCTCATTAACACTGGGTGGCCTATAACAAACGCCAATGATTAACTTTGTAGTACACACAACCTTATGCAATTACACTCATAATGCTTCAGCCTCATCACACTCTCCATTAACTTGGTCTTCTTCACACTCACTATGAAATCACTTCTCACATAGAGACAGACACCACCTTTCCTTTTTACCCTGTCTCTCTGAAAGAGAGCATAGCCAGAAATATTAATAGCCCAGTTATGTGAAGAGTGAAGCCAAGATTTGGCAATACCAATTAAGTCATAGTTCTCTTTGTGCACCAAAGCTTCCAACTCACCTATTTTGTTTGGCAGACTTCTAGCATTGGTGAACAAACTTTAATATGTTGTCACATTTTTCACACGTATTTTGCATATTTTTTATTTTAATACATATAGTACCATTTCAAATAGTTGTTTATAACATGGGAACCTTCTTATCACCTGCCAAAGCCCTCCCCTCATCTTTCCCCATTCCACTCACCAATAGGGACTGACCCCTGTCTGACAAGTCTGCCCCATTATAATCTAATTTACCCTTCCCCCTCAATCCTAGTTTACATACTCCTCCAGCCTTACCATAAACCTCTCCCCCAGCACAGCATAACCCCTTCCATTTAGGTACAGACCATCTTTAGCATATAGGTTGTACCCCAATGAAAAGTCAGCCTAGTGTGCTAGAAACCCAAATCTGTCCCTTTTACACCAGGTCTTTGACCATGCAGTCAGTTCTCTAATCGCCCTTTCTTTCCTGTGTTGTGCATGGCACAGGCAATATTTCAGAGAATATCACCTTGGAGTTGATTCCCTTTAACTTGCAGCCTAGTTTTTTACATTGATTCTTAAGGAGTCTCCACCTTCCATGTAATCTGTCATTGATTCCAAAATTTATTAACCCGGTCCACCACATACCGAACCCTGGCACCAAGGATACAGCAAACCATCTGGTTGAAGCGATCCTGGTGGCAAATTATTTGATCAGTCCTTCTGATTATAGAATCCCACCACCTACACAGCTGCACTACCCTCACTACTCCTACTAGATGGGCTTCACTGCATCTCCACCCAGAGAATAATGACAGAGAGAGATGTAGGGAAAAATCCCATCCCAATGTACAGGTCTAATTGAGATAGTGGCATTAATGGCCTAGGTATATGAGTGAACACTGGATGGGTGGTAAAGATATGCAACCATGCCACCATTAGAAAAAATAGTCAAACATTATTATATACCAAGGTTTGTCATATTGAAACAGAAGGAGTCCACATCAATATACAATACTTAATGGGAGAGGACAGGTGAGAGAATGTGAGGAGTGAGAGGACTGAGGTGGGGAGCACCAATTAGGTTAGTTTGGTCTCTATTGCTGGTGAGAACATTTACTTGTTGATCAGAGCTAGCCAAGTCACATGGTATTGACATCACACATGTGGGCGTGTGTACAGATCCTAAATGATAGCCCAGTCCCTCCCTCCTCCTCCATGCCCAGTAAAAAAGAACACAGTGGGTGGGATGTCACATCTTGATTGATGGCTGATCCGCCTCCCATAACAGCATGAGGACACAGGCTATAGTGGAAATCTCCTCCTACCTGAACACTCAGGCAGACCTTGCAGTTTATTATGTGACCTATAAGTCCAGTAGAGGGAGCTAGTAACATAGAAAATGTCCCAATGTGATAGCCAAGTGCTACAGAATAAGGCAGTAGTGTGAGACAGGAGTATATGGCCTATCAGTTTTAAAAAAATGTGAAGCAATCTATAACACAGTCTCAGGAACCTTGATCCCTGAGCAGACTTGGCCCTAAACATCAGTACCTTTGGGTCCAGCATTCAGCCTGTCCAACCACAACCTATCATAGACTTCACACAGGCTGCCTGCATTCTGGATGGACCTGTACCTAGGCTTACTAAGCCTCCAGGAGGGACACTGTAGCTGGACAGCCCCATGTGCAAGAGGCTTATGTGTTTCCTAAAAAAAGTTGTTTTTTTTCTATTTTATTTTATTCTACTCCGAATACAACTGCTACCCTAAAGATTACCCTCTCTTCTCATCTATTCTGTATGTCCGGTATATCCCAACTCTCATATTATATGCATAACCTTCATTTTTGGAAAACGAGACCAGATGTATAGGCATCCAGAGGTGACTGATATACAGTGCTTTGCAAAAAGTATTCACCCCCTTGGCATTTTTCATGTTTTGTTGCCTCACAACCTGGAATTAACATGGATTGTTTGGGGATTTGCATCATATAATTTACAGAACATGCCCACAACTTTGAAGATGTTTTTTTTATTGTGAAGCAAACAACAAATAGGACAAAATAACAGAAAAAGTCAATGTGCATAACTATTCACCCCCTTAAAGTCAATACTTTGTAGAGCCACCTTTTGCGGCTATCAGAGCTCCAAGTCGCTTTGGATAAGTCTGTATGAGCTTGCCACATCTTACCACTGGAATTTTTGCCCATTCCTCCTTGCAAAACTGCTCCAGCTCCTTTAAGTTGGATGGTTTGCGCTTGTGAACGGCAATCTTTAGGTCTGACCACAGATTTTCTATTGGATTGAAGTCTGGCCTTTGACTAGGCCATTCCAACACATTTACATGTTTCCCCTTAAACCACTCAAGTGTTGCTTTAGCAGTATGTTGGGGGTCATTGTCCTGCTGGAAGGTGAACCTCCTTCCTAGCCTCAAATCACACACAGAGTGGTACAGGTTTTGCTGAAGAATATCCCTGTATTTAGCACCATCCATCTTTCCCTCAACTCTGACCAGTTTCCCAGTCCCAACTGCTGAAAAACATTCCCACAGCATGATGCTGCTACCACCATGTTTCACTGTGGGGATGGTGTTCTTTGGGTGATGTGATGTATTGGGTTTGCGCCAGACATAACGTTTTCTTTTATGGCCAAAAAGTTCAATTTTAGTCTAATCAGACCAGAGCACCTTCCTCCATACATTTTGGGAGTCTCCCACATGCTGTTTTGCAAACTCAAAACGTGCCATTTTGTTTTTTGCTGAAAGTAATGGCTTTCTTCTGGCCACTCTGCCATACAGCCTAACTCTATGGAGCATATGACTTATTGTCGTCCTATGTACAGATACACCTATCTCTGCTGTGGAACTCTGCAGCTCCTCCAGGGTTACCTTAGGTCTCTGTGCTGACTCTCTGATTAATGCCTTCGGTCCGTGCTTGGTCCGTGAGTTTTGGTGTGCGGCCGTCTCTTGGCAGGTTTGCTGTTGTGCCATATTCTTTCCAATTGGTTATGATAGATTTGATGGTGCTCCTAGGGATCATCAAAGATTTGGATATTTTTTTATAACTTAACCCTGACTTGTACATCTCAACAACATTGTCCCTTACTTGTTTGGAAAGTTCCTTGGTCTTCATGGCAGTGTTTGGTTAGTGGTGCCTCTTGATTATGTGTTGCAGCCTCTGGGGCCTTTAAAAAAAGTGTGTTTATGTAATAACAAAGCATGTGACACTTATATTGCACACAGGTGGACATCATTTCACTAATTATGTGACTTCTGAAGGTAATTGGTTGCACCAGAGCTTTTTATGGGCTTCATAACAAAGGGGGTGAATACATATGCACATGCCAATTATCAGTTTTTTATTTCTGAAAAATAGTTTTATGCATATATTTTTCTAACTTTACTTCAACCAACTTAGACTATTGTGTTCTGATCCATCACGTATAATTCAGATTAAAAAAAACATTGAACTAAAGGCTGTAATATAACAAACTAGGTAAAAATCCAAGGGGAGTGAATACTTTTGCAAGGCACTGTATGGTGGAATGGAGGTTTAGATTCACTTTAATATACTCACAGGGGCCAGTAGCATAAATTAGCCAGGCATAAATGTGCTGCATCCAAGTATAATTGCCTTTATTGATCTGTCATGGTAATTAATAAAAGAGGCCTTGTTGTCACGGAATGAGTGTCAATTCTAATATCTAAAGTCAAGCCTTGCCTAGAGGCATTTGGTTAATGTCAATGCCAACTTTCCACTAGGAATTTGAGACTGTTTTCTGAGGACTGTCATACCTCATAATACCTCTGAAAATGGACTATTTAATCTAAAGAAATTGTTAACATATGTTTTTCAAAGAAAGTTACTTTACAAAATCAAACGTGGTCATAGAAGAAAATGGCTAGACACTGCTACAAACAGACGATGATAAAAGCTTGGAATCACTGAATGCATATGTGAAGCTTGAATCGTATAAATCCAGTGGAATTGTAACATAGCAGGTTAATAAGTTGGTTAATAAAAAGCACTAAAAAGCATGTCAACATGTCATGACAATTTTTCATAGAAAACTCTTTTCCCAAGCACAGTCCTTGAGAAATGCCACCGTCAGAGATGTTTTGAGCTGAAACTGACATAATAAGGTTGTTACACACAAATTGTATTGTTCTGCAAAAATAGCATACTGAATTACCATTACAAAAGCTGTAAATATTAAATGACACTAGCGATGCAGGTCACGGTATGTTTAAGGTAGGATGAGCTGGGGAAAAAGCACTATTTGTCATAAAGCCAGACATTAGTGTGAAACTAGAGGTGCCAAAGTATTGTCCAATCTCTGTGGGCTGTGTGCTCTGGTGGTCTATGTTAAATAATTACATACATACAATAAAAAAACACAGGTCCCCGGAATATCCTGCCTAATCAGGCACAAAAAATTACGGCACAAAAAAGAACCATGATCACAATTACTTTTAGAAAAATTTCATACTACGGGATGTTATTTTATCACCTTACGAGTAATCACCCCTTAGTTCTGGAATTATCTGTGATCTTGTTGCTTATTTTTGCCATGATTTAAATAAATAATTCAGGAGGATGTTCCTGAGACCTGTGTTTTGGCTTGTATCTGTATTGTAGGTATGGATCCCTAGGGGGTATGGTATGCTGTGTGGGTGGGTCATGGTTTCCCAGTTGGCTGCAAAGAGGCCATTTGTCAATAATTGCATACTTAGTTAACAAGGTAAAAAAGACAGATGTCCATCAACTTGTTATTTTTTCTTCCTATGTTGATGTTAATGAAGTTGTTACTGTATGGGTATTCATAGAGTGTCAAGTGCTGTCACAGCACAGAAAATGTAAAAGACTATGTTTTGTTCAAAGCATTGGCATTCTTCGTTAACTATTCTGTTTCCTTACAATCATATTTAAATGTTTTTCATTGACTGTCACAGTTGCTGTGTGTTCAACATAAAATAGTATTTAAAGCACATTAAACGAGGCCAGATGAATGCACACCAGAAGCCTCAAGCATTATAATAACATTATGGGTTGATTGAGAAATGCATCCCAACTACATCAGTCTTCACTTATACTGTAAGTGTTTAAAGTAAGAAGTGTCCAAGTTGTCCATTTAAATGTAATCTATAAGAAATAGATTAATCTTCAAATGAGCATGAAATCAGACTATATAAAATGTAAAAAGAGATAGCATTGCAAGAAGATAAAAATATGACAATTTTAGAAAATTAATAAGGTAATATGTATAAAAAAATGTACGGTATTTAGTGAATCTAATCATTTACATACACATGCATTCAATCCAAAATGATCTATGCCCTGCTTAGAACAAAGTAATATCTATTTACCTACCCAAAGTATGTTACCTAATTTAAAAGGGCTTCGATCAGTAGAATGATTTAATGGCTGAATGCATGCTCAAAAGGGAGCCTTTGTTCTTGTCAGTTAACAAGTATGGCTGCCTGTCTTCATCCTTTCATCATGCAGGTTTTATTGCACCGGCACCTCACAAATGAACACTCAGCTTCTTTCTCTACCTAGGCATGCACAGTGTGCCTTCTCTCTCAGCAGTAGCTGAGCTCAGCATTCTGCAGAATGAAAGAGTAGACTGCGCATAGATGGTTAGGGAATGAATCTGAGTGTTTGCTCATATGGTGTTGGCCATTTTAGGCAGGATGGAAAGGGGAGACCAATGGGAAAAGCAACATCAAAGGTAAGCTTTATTTTACAAAATAGTGAATTGCATAATAATGTACTGGGAAAACTGTATTGCAAATGTTATTAAAGGTGAAACAACCATTACCTTTTAATCTGCAAAGAGGTGGGTATTGGTAGGGTAATTTAAAAGACCTTTTTTTCAAGAGCCGTCGGAAACTCCAAAGGTAAAATTTCCTTCATTTTTTGTGCCTTGGCTCCTCCCATAATACATAAATGAAGGTTATAATCTGTTGTATATGAGTTATTCTATTTTATAGACAATCCATGGGGAGGAGCCTAAAACCATAATTAGGCATTGAAATCAACACAGTAAAGAACCCCTATAATGTATTCAGTTATCCCAGAAATAAGACAATACATTTTTTCCATGAAAAGTCTCCTGTACTGCTGTCAGTAATCACCACAGTCCAACTAGGGCAGGCAGCCAAGCAGCAGTGTTTTCCATCACCTGTCTTACTGCTCACTAATAATTAAAAATGTCAGTGGTGATATCTAGACCCCAAAATGTACAAAAGTTGCAATAAAATTATTTTATCAGTTTTTAGTGTAGATAACTTTTAAATGATGTAATGAGTATGCTTTATCAAGTCCGACTTTGGCAGTGTTATTTGTTTTAGCAATTAGAATATGTATATGTCTGGTCTGGGAGTGAGCAGCATTGAATAAACTATTCATGAATAAGAACTTCAAATAGTCCTTGAAATTATTTAATTCAAAGCACTAGCAGTCAGATAGCAATTACAACAGCTGGAATTTGATTATATTAACTGGTTCCCGACCAGCCGCCGCAGTTACACTGCGGCAGGTTTGCTCCTCTTGGTGAGCCATCGTAGCTGCACATCGTCTCTTTAAGACGCTGTAGGAAGCGCATGCACACGCCTGCAGCATGTCCCCGGAGACGATGCAAGTGCCTGGTGGGCGCGATGACTGCCAGGCACCTGTGATCGCTTGTGACAGAGCGAGAACCGGGATCTGTGTGTGTAAATCCCACACAAATCTCAGGGGAGAGGAGACCGATCGGTGTTCATACTAAGTTTGAAAACCGATTAGTCTCCTGCCCTAGTCAGTCCCATCCCCCCCACAGTTAGAACACACCTAGGGAACACCGTTAACACCTGGATCACCCCCTAGTGTTAACCTCTTCCCTGCCAATGACATTTATACAGTAATCAGTGGTTATTTTTAGCTCTGATCGCTATATAAATGTCATTGGTCCCAAAGATATGTCAAAAGTGTCCAATTTATCCACCACAATATCACAGTCCCAATAAAAATTGCTGATCGCCGCCATTACCAGTAAACAAAAAAAAATGATAATAAAAATGACATCCCATATTTTGTAGACGCTATAACTTTTGCGCAAACCAATCAATATACGCTTATTGTGATTTTTTTTATCAAAAGTATGTAGAAGAATACATATCGGCCTAAACTGAGGAAAAATTTTTTTTTTTTTAAATCGGGGATATTTATTATATCAAACCACAAGTGCAAGGTGCACTTGAAATTGCACTGAAAATGCATTTGGAAGTGCAGTTGCTGTAGATCCTAGGGGTGCATGCAAGGAAAATAAAAAACAGCATTTTAGCTTGCACATGATTGTATGATAAAATCAGAAGAGCTTCCCCTCATTTCAGATCTACCCCTCAGATTTACAGCGACTGCACTTCCAAGTGCACTTTTAGTGCAATTTCAAGTGCACTTTGCACTTGTAGTGCAAAGTGGATTTGCGTTTCGTAAATAACCCCCATTGTATTTTTTTCAAAATTGTCGCTCTTCTTTTGTTTATAGCACAACAAATAAAAACCACAGAGGTGATCAAATACCACCAAAAGAAAGATCTATTTGTGGGAAAAAAAGAACATACATTTTGTTTGGGTACAGCATTGCACGACCGCTCAATTGTCAGTTAAAACATACATGACCGAGTACATAAAGAATAAATATTTGTGCCAATATACTGTAGTGTGAAAAGAACAGTCCGTGAATTCTTCCTCTTTTGCAGTGTGAAAAGAAATAACAAAGTTATCATTAATTGTCGCACTTTGAATGACAATTGTGCGGTCATGCAACACTGTATTGAATATGAAATTTTTATCATTTTTTTGAGACAGATAGAGCTTTCTTTTGGTGGTATTTAATCACCACTGGGTTTTTTATTGTTTACTAAACAAACAAAAAATACCGAAATGTAAAAAAAAAAAAAATTGTTTCTGCAAATAAGTAATTTTTCTCCTTCACTGATGTGCACTGATGAGGCTGAACTGATGGGCACTGATGAGGCTGCACTGATATACTGCACTGAAGGGCACTGATATGTGGCACCGATGGCCACGGATAGGCGGCACTGATAGGTGACACTGATAGACACTGATAGGTGGCACTGATGGGCACTGATAGGCAGCACTGATGGGCACTGATAGGTGGCACTGACGGGCACTGATGGGTACTGATAGGTACTGATAGGCACCACTGATAGGTGGCACTGATGGGCACTGATAGGCACTGATAGGCGGCACTGATGGGCACTGATAGGCACTGACAAGCGGCACTGATGAGCACCAATAGGCGGCACTGATGGGCATTGATAGGTGGCACTGACGGACACCGATAGGCACTGAAAGGTACTGATAGGCAGCACTTATAGGTGGCATTGATGGGCACGGATAGGTGGCACTGATAGGTGGCACTGATGGACACTGAAAGGCAGCACTGATGGGCACTGTTAGGCAGCACTGATGGGCACTGATGGGAACTGATAGGCACTGACGGGCACTGATGGGGCTGCACTGATAATTAGGGCACTGATGATCAATGACCTGATATCAGTGTAAATGTCCCCTGTCAGAAATGCCGGTTACTGGCTCTCCTCACTTAACGATGTGACAGCGAATGAGGAAAGGAATGCTGCAAACCGGCAAGTTTGTTTACAAGTTATCAGCTGTGATTGGACACAGCTGAAGACATGTTAAAAGGCCAATGTGATTGGTCCTTTACTACAATCTGTGATCAGCTGTGCCTGAAGGACACAGCAATCATAGAGAATGCCAAATGCGCTCCCCAAGGGGTGCGTGGTCGGGGCGTAATTTTATAAGTATTTTTGGGGATCTAGTCCTCAAGGACCTTGATAAACTGAAGAGTGCAGGGTTTCAACATGGATATGTGATAGGAATAATTTAGTAATACATCCTGCTGACAAGGGAGGGGGCATAGTTCGACAAAGAAGATTACCTTTCAGAGATGGAGAGGATCCTTTCCAATAGGGAAACCTATGCCCCCTTAAGAAATAAGCCAATGACGGTTTATAAAAAAGACTTACAGGTGTTAGTCAATAAAGGATCCTTGATAAAAAAAAGGGCTTATCTAATTCCAATGACCCCAAGATGCATAAGAATCCAATTCTTCCTTCAGGTTGTCCCATTATACTGTATGCTCAATCGGCTCTATTACAAGCAGGAGAGGAAATATACAGATTATGAGGGGGCAGGAGGCGGAGCCTAGCGGAGCAGACATGCATTGTTAGAGCTCCACACCGCTGAGGAGAGAAGAGAAGGACAAAGCGGAGCCTGCAGGCTCAAAAGGTATCCATTTGAACCTTTTTGCCCCAGGGAACAAACTGTGAAAGTTTGGGCAGGAAATATGGTACTGGGAGGAAACCGTGGCAGAAATAAAAATCACCTCACAAAGAGCTCACAGGCACTCACTGCAGCTGAAGCAGCTCCAGTCACCTCACAAGATACAGCATCAGGGCGCTCTCACAGACAGAAAATGTCACAGCAAGACTCTCCATTTGAGTCAGATACAGAACAAATCCTCTCACAAACTTCTCCACAAGCCTCCTCAGCATCCCCAGTAATATTATTACAATTTGAAAAGATGCTTCATAAGGCTTTAAAACAAACCTCAGACCAAATAACAAGAAGCCTAACCAAAAAAATAAGAGAGCTGGGAAACCGCACCGCAGCCTTAGAAATAAAAATGGATGAAATTGAAATTACAACCCAAGAAAATATAACAGAATTGGAACAATTAAAAAAAGAGAATTTAATACTTCAAACTAAGCTCGAAGATTACGAAAATAGAGCCAGACGTTCAAACTTGCGCATAAGGGGAATACCTGAAACTGTGACAGACCTGCAATCTACTATTACTGCTCTATTACAAGAACTAAAGCCAGATATCCCTATTGAATGTTTAGAACTGGACAGAGTATACAGAGCCCTCACAGCCAAAAAGAAAGATGGACCCCCACGTGATATAATCACAAAATTTCATTATTACAGAACGAAAGAACAAATACTAATTGCTGCAAGAGAAAAAAAGGAACTTAATTTTCAAGGACACAAATTTTTGCTTACCTATCCCAACTTACTATTACTAAAAGACGATCCATGAAACCCCAACTAATGGAACTGCAACGCCACAACATTATGTATCAATGGGGCTTCCCCTTTTCAGTCAGATTTAACCACCAAGGTACAATTTACAGAAGCAGATCAGCAGATGAACTACAACAAACCCTTTTAAAATTAAATCTGACAGAACCCACAAGCAGCAACACTCCCACACGCAGAAGAATGGCATCATCTTCACCTTCAGGCAGCACCCAGAAAATTCCAGAACAAAATGGGAATCATCATTCTCACAAAAGAGGCCGTTATGCCACATCATCCATGGACCAAGAAGATTCAATGGACTGACATCCTAATTCCTGATAGCTCTTCATTTATTATACTAAGAGATGGTTCTCTATAAAAAAACCTGTATTTATAACTGAATGTAACTGCATTCTGATAGTCACACACTGTGTGGGATCATGTTACATTCCAGTTATATTTCTTATTACTTCTGATTCATATAGCCTTAGAATATATAAGTGAAATAAGGAAATTCTTGTTCAGTTATATATTATCAGGTAATAACAATAGATGTATTACTTTTTAGGACAAATATGTTCAATAATCCAGAAGTAATGGAAGCTTTTTCTTTCTTTTCTTAAAACAAATATATTCTTACCTAACTAGTTCCTAGAATTATGTTTTTGTTTATTCTAATCTGAAGCAATACAACCCCAATTTTATGAGTTAACATATCTAAACAGTTACATATGAATAAAATACGTAATTGTTTACTCTAAAAGGGTTAAAATCCCAAAATAATTCAAACTATCTTCATCAATACCAAAGTTATTAACAGTACCTTTCTAACTGAATTATTTAGCCTAGGGCAAGACTAACCATATACAACCACCCTGGAATAAATAATTTCAACAAAAACTATATTCTGCACTCCAATTAATGAAACATCATTTTGATGTCTTTTGACATAGCACTTCTCTCCTGTAAGCGGAAGATCCGTGTACCCCCATTAGCCCTCCTCATTCTCCCAACCATATTATGTGGGAGTGTGACGAAGGCACTTATTCCCCTGAGAGAGATATTTATTCTCTTTCACGGGTAAATTGTGATTACTTGCAAAAAATAATTTATACAATGTATCATCTAATCTCATATGTTTTTTGTTTACTTTTTACTCCAGAATTCACTGGTTTCTTTTCTATCTATTCATCTCTTCAGTCCACACAAGTTGATCTGCGCAGTCAGCTCTGCATAACAAAAAGTAAGAGAAGGCTTATGATGACAACACCCTGAATATTGTTATTTCCCATGTACGGTTGATAGATAAGGATACACTTTTGGTGGAAAGGAAAGGTGGAAAGGAATAGAAAAATGCTAGCTCAGTCTGATAAATTTATGTGGTCTTTGATCACCACCTTTCTACACAACACTATGCTATTAATAACATTTTTAAGAAACATTGGCCTCAAGAATGACAGGGGTTTAGATCCACTATTACCAGAAAAAACATGTGTTATTTTAAGAGGTGTTCCATCCCTCAAAGATAAAATTTCTCCAAATATAGTGAGTCCTCCTATCAGGCCAACTTTTTTCTCCACAACTTAAATGGTTACTTCTCATGTATAAAGTGTGCTGACTGCCAGGTTAACCAACTACAAGGCAAGAAGCTTACCTCTTTTCAATCTAATGTTACCACCAGAACCTACTTCATTAAATCATTCATTACATGAGCCTCAAATAATGTGGTATATCTATTGCAATGCTCTTGTGGCCTGCAGTATGTCAGGAGAACTACAGGTCCCTATGTGGTTGTCATAATGAACACGGAAAAAATCTAGAAGGTCTCCTGTGCACATAATGCCTTAAACTGCTCTCCTTCTGGTAGAGAGCAGGGGATGAATTGGATAGCAAAGGCTTGTAGGAGCCAGGACTCATTGTTGTGATGTGTGCTAAAGTATTTAGCCACACAATATTTGGGAGAGTCTCAGTCAATGCTCCTCCTGTGTTCTCTAATCCTGAAGGTTCTAGTGGTTCACCTTATTTACAGTATCATAGCCAGTGCCGACAGGTCTGACAATATACCACATAGGTAGGGGAACAGGAAATAAATTCAATAATGCAATAAGTTTGCCCTTTAGAGTCACTGAAAGACTTGAGACCCTGGGTGACACGTTGGTATGAAAGGCATCTGAGCTTCTTGCACTGGTACATACCAACAACTGAAGCGAAAGTGAGGATATATTCTCCATTTTGTTGGTGTGAGGTGTCTGAATCTTACTTACTCGTCTCAGTTGTAAATACATTGTCTTACTTTGTCTCATTTGTTTCTCACTTTGTCTCAGTTGTAAAAAGATAAGTGATGACAACGGCATACAGCCAGGGTTTTTGGGGTACACAAGGTAAACAAGGTAAGATGTGCCTAAAATGCTGAATTTTAGGGTCAAATACTAACATTTCCAAAACATGTGCGTAGGTACCCAGCATAGATGAGTAAGTTCTTTAATATATAGATTGCCAGGGATCAGATTGACTTCATGCCAGGATGACAAGCTACAGGTCACAGGGATTTTTAAAATTAATGGGGTTAATTTATTAAAGGCAAGTGACTTTTTCCTTTGCAAGGAAAGTTTCCCTTAATTTAGTGAATGTGGTGAAGCTTCACTTTGCAAAAATACCCGACCACATGAAAGTAAACTAAAAAAAAAAGTATTTTTCCTTGCACATGATTGGATGATGGAAGCCAGCAGAGCTTCACCTCATTCACTAAGCTAAGACAAAATTCTATTGCAAAGTGAACAGCCTATTTGCCTTTAGCAAATGAACCCTAATATCTTTAATACATCTGAGATCTGAACAAACAGTCCAGACAAATGTTGTTTCTTTGCTCTCTGACTTCAATAAAGCATTTGATTTTTTGTTGAGTTATCACTTTTCTTGTTTTCAGCAAACATGGTAATTGAATTAAACCAGAGCTCCAGTCAAAAATAATAGACTCAGATAGAAATGAATAGCTCATTATAGGATTAAATAGCAAAACCAGCTTTTGCTGTAATATTAATTTTCAATTAATAATTTTCAATTCAGAGATTTTCCCCACAGTACTTTTCTGCCACTAGATGTCAGTCTCAGTCAGGTAGCCAGCCGCATTCAAACCACTTCCTCTGAGCCCAGGTCCTCCTGAACCCATCCCACCATGTTACTGGACAGTGAAAAGAGAAGCAGCACAGTTATGAACTTGTTTATCTATCACTCTGATTCCTTTTCTTACCAGCATGTTCCTTGTCAGCGCATGAACTGGTTGGCTGATTGTACTGCTTCTTCCAGCTTCAGGTACTTACACTGCTTGCATTTAAAAATACATTTGATGATGTAATAATGATTACTAAGCTGCATTAATTTGTGTCTTTTATATATACGTATAGTTCAGCTTTAAATTTATAAACTCATTTATAATACTATAACTATTTCCTTTTACCAAGAAAATGGAATGTAAGTCGAATACCATAACTACTTTTAGGGGAACATAATGAGCTGATATTTATCACCCCACTTATTTAGGATTGCTCTCGAAACCTTGGCCATTTTGCTGCACAAGAGTCTAGATAATAAAGGTATTAGAAGGGATAAGATTAAATATACCTATTCACTTTTTGCTGATAAAAAGAGCTCTGTATTCTACCCTGCCTAATTTATATAATATTTTACAGCAATTTACCACAGTTTGTGGACTGTTAAAAGTCCAAGACATTTGCCAATATTTTGAAAACACAACAAAAGGAGTACTAAAACGAAAAAAAAAATTTGAACAGTCTACTCATTGATGGGGCTTTTCAGAATTTCAAATTACCTAAAACTGTCCTGTTTAAAACAACATTCAACTCTGAACTTTGGTAAAAATGTACTTTTTTTTTTCAGAATGATACCTACTGAAAAAAATAATTATTTCCAAAATATTTTCTGACCATTCCAGTAGCATATTCTGGAAATTAGATTATCAAGTTTCAAGGAACTCGGATGACAATTTTTGGCAAAATAAAGGTAATGGAAACCTAAACCCTATTTAGGCCAGGGTCAAGATCCTAAATAGTGAATAAAACAAAGCTTTAATTCAGGGATCAGACTTTATTTCTTCGACTAGCATTTATCAATATTTCATTGATAAATATAATATATTTTCCACAGAATGTATTCCATCATTTCTTTCAATCCACAATGTAAGAATAAAATGACAACAATGACCTTTTTTTGAAACCTATGTTATAAATACGCAGGTATTGAACGTATCATGTCAATAATGTATAGCTCATTACTGTCATCTAATTAGCTTCCTCATAATGCTGCTTGAGAAAGCAATTTCAATATCTATACTGGCAAAGTATTTTGTCCTCAGTAGCTAGTATTGCAATAAATAAAAACATCTTTAGGCCTAGTTCACATGGACTTCAGCTTGTATGGCCTATTTCACACAGGCTTCAGCTTGTCTAAGAGCAATGTGAACAGCAAGCTTTGACAAAGCATTTGCAGAGCTTTCATTTGCAGAGCTTTTTTGAAGATTTTAAAGTACCACTCAATTCCAGTTTGTAAATGTTGAACACGGAACCTAAATAGGGCTGTGGATTGCCACCTTAAGCAAGCTGCTAGCAGGCTTTGAACAAACACGGAAGCAAACAGTTGACACAGGACGAAAGGGTTTCCCCGTTTGGTACACAGTGGCAAATACTGTGAAGGCGTCATACCTCCTTGTGAGGTGAATAACTTCGGTGAGTGCATTTCCTATGGGTCACTTTTTAAGAAACACTGAATACCGTTTGTGAAAAACACTTGTCACTTTATTTTGCAGATTAACTTTATATTTGGACTTTTTAGTGCACCAGCACAGTTCATCAGAGGACATTATATACAGTCAGGTCCATAAATATTGGGACTTCGACACAATTCTAATCTTTTTGGCTCTATACACCACCACAATGGATTGAAATGAAACAAAAAAGAATTACAGGAATTACAAAAGTTTGTATATGTGCCTCCCACTTTTTAAAGGACCAAAAGTAATGGGACAATTGGCTGCTCAGCTGTTCCATGGCCAGGTGTGTGTTATTCCCTCATTATCCCATTTACAAGGAGCAGATAAAAGGTCCGGAGTTCATTTCAAGTGTGCTATTTGCATTTGGAATCTGTTGCTGTCAACTCTCAATATGAGATCCAAACAGCTGTCACTATCAGTGAAGCAAGCCATCATTAGGCTGAAAAAACAATACAACCCCATCAGAGAGATAGCAAAAACATTAGGTGTGGCCAAATCAACTGTTTGGAACATTCTTGAAAAGAAAGAATGCACCGGTGAGCTTAGAAACACCAAAAGACCCAGAAGACCATGGAAAAAAACTGTGGTGGATGACCGAAGAATCCTTTCCCTGGTGAAGAAAACACCCTTCACAACAGTTGGCCAGATCAAGAACACTCTCCAGGAGGTAGGTGTATGTGTGTCAAAGTCAACAATCAAGAGAAGACTTCACCAGAGTGAATACACAGGGTTCACCTGAAGATGTAAACCATTGGTGAGCCTCAAAAACAGGAAGGCCAGATTAGAGCTTGCCAAGCAACATCTAAAAAAGCCTTCACAGTTCTGGAACAACATCCTATGGACAGATGAGATCAAGATCAACTTGTACCAGAGTGATGGGAAGAGAAGAATATGGAGAAGGAAAGGAACTGCTCATGATCCAAAGCATACCACCTCATCAGTGAAGTATGGTGGTGGTAGTGTCATGGCATGGGCATGTATGGCTGTCAGTGGAAATGGTTCTCTTGTATTTATTGATGATGTGACTGCTGACAAAAGCAGCAGGATGAATTCTGAAGTGTTTCAGGCAATATTATCTGCTCATATTCAGCAAAATGCTTCAAAACTCATTGGACGGCGCTTCACAGTGCAGATGGACAATGACCCGAAGCATACTGCGAAAGCAACCAAAGAGTTTTTTAAGGGAAAGAAGTGGAATGTTATACAATGGCCAAGTCAATCACCTGACCTGAATCCAATTGAGCATGCATTTCACTTGTTGAAGACAAAACTGAAGGGAAAATGCCCCAAGAACAAGCAGGAAATGAAGACAGTTGTAGTAGAGGCCTGGCAGAGCATCACCAGGGATGAAACCCAGCGTCTGGTGATGTCTATGCCTTCCAGACTTCAGGCTGTAATTGACTGCAAAGGATTTGCAACCAAGTATTATAAAGTGAAAGTTTGATGGATGATTGTTAATCTGTCCCATTACTTTTGGTCCCTTAAAAAGTGGGAGGCACATATACAAACTGTTGTAATTCCTACACTGTTCAAGTGATTTGGATGTAAATACCCTCAAATTAAAGCTGAAAGTCTGCAGTTAAAGCACATCTTGTTTGTTTCATTTCAAATCCATTGTGGTGGTGTATAGAGACAAAAATATTAGAATTGTGTCGATGTCCCATATTCATGGGCCTGACTGTATGTGTTATATTTATTGTTACATACTATTATCACAGCAGATAACTGGTCCTAATTTGTGATTTTTGCACAGGAGTTTTTTTTAGTGCACCAACACTGTTTATCTGAGGATATATGCTTTATGCTTTCTGATTTATTGTCACAGCAGATAATTGGTTTCAGACTGTGATATTTTGCACAGGAGGTATACATTATAAGTACGGATTGGCTTGCACAAATCTATATTTTAGTAACAGAATATTAGGTTGTGGCAACAATCACTTGCATCATTTGCACATTTATTTTGTATCATCTGAATAGTTACCATATTAGGAATTCACTTTTATCAGTGATAGGTTCCAGCAACAGTATATTAGGTTGTGGTAACAATCATTTGGATTATTTGCACATTTTGCATTATTTGCACAGGTACCATATTAGGAATTCACTACAGCAGGAAAGGGTTTAAAACACCCCAATATTAGAACAGCGCCACATCTACCCTTCTTTCCTCTATAAGGCTTTGAACAAGTTTCAAAAAATTCTGAAGCCTGCTAGCAGCTTGCTTAAAGGTGCATTCAATGCTCTCATTAGGATCTGTGTTCAACATTTACAAACTGGAGCTGGATGGTACTTTAAAAGCTTCAACAATGTTGTCTGAAACTCTGGAAATGCTTTGTCAAAGCTTGCTGTTCACACTGCTCTTATACAAGCTGAAGCCTGTGTGAAACAGCCCTAAAAGAGCAGTGTGAACAGCAAGATTTTACAAAGCATTTGCAGAGTTTTCAGCAAGCTTTTAAAGTATCATTCAGCTCCAGTTTTAAAATGCTGAACACAGATCCTAATAGGAGTGCTGATTGCCTCTTTAACCACTTCAGCCCCGGAAGGATTTTCCCCCTTTCTGACCAGGCCATTTTTTGTGATACGGCACTGCATCACTTTAACTGACAATTGCGTAATCGTTCACTGTTGTACCCAAACAAATTTTATGTCCTTTTTTTTCCCCCCACAAATAGAGCTTTCTTTTGGTGGTATTTGATCACCTCTGCGGTTTTTATTTTTTGCACTATAAACAAGTGACAATTTAAAAAAAAACACAATATTTTGTACTTTTTTTGCTATAATAAATATCCAAAAAATAAAAAAAATAAAAATTTCTTCATCAGTTTAGGCTGTGTGCCTGCTACAGCGTCTTAAAGAGCCGACGTACAGCTACGACAGCTCACGCAGGGGAGCCAACCTGCCACAGTATAACTGCGGCGGCTGGTCGGGAAGGGGTTAAACAGGCTTCAGCACTACACGAAGCTTACTAAAAGCAGTGGTAGCTGGTGGTTTTTTTTGGGGGGGGTGCGGCAAACAACCACCCCCCCCCCCCCCCGATTGGCCGGGAGAAGGTTCATTGTTACAAATAGTGAATATTCATTCGAAATTGTAACATACTTGGGTGGGCTCTGTTTGCATTCTCTATGCTCCGAGCCCACCCTAATTTGAAGCCTATTAGAGCCGCTGACTCTAATTAGGTGCTTAAAAAAAACACCCCTGTTGGAATTCATACGTCCGGCCTCCTGCATAGGGGCCAGACACATGGATAGGGGGACTGCTCCCGTGCATCCTTAATGCACAGGCTGCCCCTGGCTGAAAGCTTGCGGAAGTCTACTAGCAGCTTAAGTGACAGTCAGCTTTCCCATTAAGATTTGTGCATAACATTTCCAAAAAGTATCACTACTATTCAGTTCTGAACGAATAAAGAGTTATTTTTAGCATCACATCCCAATATTGAGAACAAAAAATTACTGAAAATTTTAGGGACTTTAAAGGTGCAAGTAGACATACAGTGGGGACGGAAAGTATTCAGACCCCCTTAAATTTTTCACTCTTTGTTATATTGCAGCCATTTGCTAAAATCATTTAAGTTAATTTTTTTCCTCATTAATGTACACACAGCACCCCATATTGACAGAAAAACACAGAATTGTTGACATTTTTGCAGATTTATTAAAAAAGAAAAACTGAAATATCACACGGTCGTAAGTATTCAGACCCTTTGCTGTGAAACTCATATATTTAACTCAGGTGCTGTCCATTTCTTCTGATCATCCTTGAGATGGTTCTACACCTTCATTTGAGTCCAGCTGTGTTTGATTATACTGATTGGACTTGATTAGGAAAGCCACACACCTGTCTATATAAGACCTTACAGCTCACAGTGCATGTCAGAGCAAACGAAAATCATGAGGTCAAAGGACCTGCATGAAGAGCTCAGAGACAGAATTGTGGCAAAGTACAGATCTGGCCAAGATTACAAAATAAATTTCTGCTGCACTTAAGGTTCCTAAGCAGTGGCGTATCTAAGGTATGGCAGATATGGCAAGTGCCATGGGCGCCATATGAAGGGGGCGCTCCTGAGTGGCTGGGCAGTAAGGCACTTAACATAGGGTGATCAGACGTACAGTCCCCAAACTAAGCACACTGTCCTACCCCGGCTTAAATTTGTCCCTGGCAGGGGCGGCGCCAGCCGCATGTCTTGCACAAACTGTAAAGCTCAATACACTTGTCAGCACCGTACATCCTGTGAATGGAAAAGCCGGAACTGTTCTTTCAGTGACAAAGTACACTGGGGACTGCTTTGGATGTTGCACACACAGCCACACCAATCCACATGCAGGAGATGCTGGAATTTGTTACCTGGAAAGTGGAAGAAAGAGTGCCAGAACTGTTAGGGCTGAACGCTGTGTAAATTAAGGGGGTTCTGAATACTCTTTCTCCTAGACAGGTGAGTCAGAGAAGATGGTGAATCGAGGCTGATAATATGTGTATAGTGCACCAGTAACATAGACAGACTATCAGGGTCAGCCATGTGTGTTTTCAGTGGGTAGTGCATCCACCCCTATCACTCAGGTATAAGCACTGTGGGTCTTCTTTTCTATGCTTATTGAAGTGGTGGGCTCCCACCAGACGTTTTTATTGGGATTGTTAATCAGAGCATTTATTTTAGAGCTGCCTATTTTATTCTCATTAGTATTAAAATAGTATCCCTGTGTGTATTTCTTTCCTGTTTCATTTGGTTTGTGTATAAGATGTGCAGTGGTTTCCCTAATGTGGAACTGAACCCCAAAACAGGAAAGGAATATATCAGTTTACCAATTATTAAAGCAAAAATAAAGTTCCACTGTAACTCAGTGGGAGCAGGCAGGCATTGATTGCAGAAAAGACAGGAAATGTGTCTTCTGCAATAAACGACACCTACCTACCTGATCACAGCAATCTCTGAAATATAGGATGAGCTGCGCAAGCCTACTGCGGCTGGCCTGATCCTGTGTGCTGGGATGACTAGCTCCCACGCATGCGAAGTAGTGACGTGATTCCAAACTGGCTACTGAAGAGGCCCAAAAACTGGCACAGAGGAGATTATGCCAGCACCAGAGGGACCGTTGGAAACGTGAGTATTACTTCCTCCATCCTAGGATGGACATGGATCAGTGTGCCAGCGCCATAGACCTGTCATCAATGCACACGAAGTGTCACCCCAGGATACAACTCCCACGGTGCACCATTGTCTCAGGCTGCAGCCTCTGTCTATGCATCAGTGACCTCAATAAAGTAGCACAGGAAGACATCCCGTTGCCATAGGAATGCTGTGCATGGCATGTTGCTGCAGACAGCCGGGAGAGAAAGAGGACTACACCGGGCTCCATGTTGGTTGTGGTAAAAGGGAAAAAAGAGAGGAGAGCTTCTGGTGGAGAGGTCGCAGCCGGTCTGAATGCGTGGTGACGGTGTCCATGCTGTGGTAGGAGGAATGTTCGGGGGGGATTGAAGGTGTCAGAGGCAGGCTGGTGTGCATGGATGGCTCTACTTAAAGGGGATCTCCAGGGAAATGTAAACAAACATATCCAGTGCTATGTTTAATCCAACTGGTGCTTTTTTTTTTTTTTTTCTTGTTAAGGTTATCTGAAAGATGGGTTTCAAATGTTTTGACAGGGGCGCAGTTTCAGTGCTTGCCATAGGCGCCATTTTCACTAGATACGCCTCTGTTCCTAAGAGCACAGTGGCCTCCATAATCCTTAAATGGAAGACGTTTGGGACGACCAGAACCCTTTCTAGAGCTGGCCGTCCAGCCAAACTGAGCTATCCGGGGAGAAGAGCCTTGGTGAGAGAGGTAAAGAAGAACCCAAAGATCACTGTGGCTGAGCTCCAGAGATGCAGGCGGGAGATGATAGAAAGTTGTAGAAAGTCAACCATCACTGCAGCCCTCCACCAGGGCTTTATGGCAGAGTGGCCCTACGGAAGCCTCTCCTCAGTGCAAGACACATGAAAGCCTGCATGGAGTTTGCTAAAAAACACCTGAAGGGCTCCAAGATGGTGAGAAATAAGATTCTCTGGTCTGATGAGACCAAGATAGAACTTTTTGGCCTTAATTCTAAGCGGTATGTGTGTAGAAAACCAGGCACTGCTCATCACCTGTCCAATACAGTCCCAACAGTGAAGCATGGTGGTGGCAGCATAATGCTGTGGGGGGGTGTTTTTCAGCTGCAGGGACAGGACGACTGGTTGCAATCGAGGGAAAGATGAATGCAGTACAGGGATATCCTGGACGAAAACCTTCTCCAGAGTGCTCAGGACCTCAGACTGGGCCGAAGGTTTACCTTCCAACAAGACAATGACCCTAAGCACACAGCTAAAATTATGAAGGAGTGGCTTCATGACAACCCTGTAACTGTTCTTGAATGGCCCAGCCAGAGCCCTGACTTAAACCCAATTGAGCATCTCTGGAGAGACCTAAAAATGGCTGTCCACCAACGTTTACCATCCAACCTGACAGAACTGGAGAGGATCTGCAAGGAGGAATGGCAGAAGATCCCCAAATCCAGATGTGAAAAACTTGTTGCATCTTTCCCAAAAAGACTCATGGCTGTATTAGATCAAAAGGTTGCTTCTACTAAATACTGAGCAACGGGTCTGAATACTTAGGACCGTGTGATATTTAAGTTTTTCTTTTCTAATAAATCTGCAAAAATGTCAACAATTCTGTGTTTTTCTGTCAATATGGGGTGCTGTGTGTACATTAATGAGGAAAAAAATGAACTTAAATGATTTTAGCAAATGGCTGCAATATAACAAAGAGTGAAAGATGTAAGGGGGTCTGAATACTTTCTGTCCCCACTGTACATAGTTGCCAACATTGTAAAAAAAATTTTAGGGACACTTTTTTGGCTGTAGGCGGAGTCTTATTATAATAAGGGGGCGGGGCATGCGTTTGTAGGTGCGGCACAGGGGGAATTAAAAATGTGGCGCGGCAAAGAATGGGCGTGGTTTACGCAAAATAGTGGGCATGTCTTAAATAAGCGTGGCTCAAAGGGGGTGTGGTTAGCGTCTGAGATGAACGAGGGATGGAGGGAGAGGGAGGAGGGATGGAGGGACAGCAGCCCCAGATCCTACACAACAATAGAAATATGTGTATTCCAGAAAGTTTAACAATCAGCAGATAAAGATACTCCAAACACCTGGTGTTAGCACTTCAATCATCCCGGCACCATGGTTGTTATGGTGTCAGGATGATTGAAGTGCATTATTTCTATTATTACATTGTAATATAAAATGAAATCATTCAACTCACCATAATGCCGAATCAGTGGGATCCCTGAGCTTGTCACCTGCCACGTCGCCTGCCACCAGCCGTCCATCCTTGCATCAGGTGTCCCCAGCAGAGTCCGTCCTTGCATCAGGTGTCCCCGCAGAGTCCGTCCTTACATCAGGTGTCCCAGCAGAGTCCGTCCTTGCATCAGGTGTCCCCAGCAGAGTCCGTCCTTGCATCAGGTGTTCCAGCAGAGTCCGTCCTTGCATCAGGTGTCCCAGCAGAGTCCGTCCTTGCATCGGGTGTCCCAGCAGAGTCCGTCCTTGCATCGGGTGTCCCAGCAGAGTCCATCCTTGCATCGGGTGCCCCAGCAGAGTCCGTCCTTGCATCAGGTGCCCCAGCAGAGTCCGTCCTTGCATCAGGTGCCCCAGCAGAGTCTGTCCTTGCATCAGGTGCCCCAGCAGAGTCCGTCCTTGCATCAGGTGTCCCAGCAGAGTCCATCCTTGCATCAGGTGCCCCCAGGGGAGCCCCCTTACATCAGATGTCCCCAGCGGCGCCCCCCCTTACATCAGATGTCCCCAGCAGGGCCCCCCTTACATCAGATGTCCCCAGCAGAGCCCCCCTTACATCAGATGTTCCCAGTGGAGCCCTCCTTACATCAGGTGCCCCCAGCGGAGCCCCCTTACATCAGATGCCCCCAGCGGCGCCCCCCCTTACATCAGATGTCCCCAGCAGGGCCCCCCTTACATCAGATGTCCCCAGCGGAGCCCCCCCTTACATCAGATGTCCCCAGCGGAGCCCCCCTTACATCAGATGTTCCCAGCGGAGCCCCCCTTACATCAGATGTCCCCAGCGGAGCCCCCCCTTACACCAGGTGTCCCTAGTGAAGCCCCCCTTACATCAGGTGTCCCCAGTGGAGCACCCCTTACATCAGATGTCCCCAGCGGAGCCCCCTTACATCAGGTGTCCCCAGTGGAGCCCCCCTTACATCAGGTGTCCCCAGCGGAGCCCCCTTACATCAGATGTCCCAAGCGGAGCCCCCCTTACATCAGATGTCCCCAGCGGAGCCCCCCCTTACATCAGATGTCCCCAGTGGTGCCCTGATTACATCAGGTGTCACCAGCGGAGCCCCCCTTACATCAGATGTCCCCAGCGGAGCCCCCTTACATCAGGTGTCCCCAGCAGAGCCCCCCTTACATCAGACGTCCCCAGCGGTGCCCTCCTTACATCAGGTGTCCCAAGCGGTGCCCCCCTTACATCAGGTTTCCCCAGCGGAGCCCCCCTTACATCAGGTTTCCCCAGCGGAGCCCCCCTTACATCAGGTTTCCCCAGCGGAGCCCCCCCTTACATCAAGTGTCCCCAGCGGTGCCCCCCTTACATCAGGTTTCCCCAGCGGAGCCCCCCTTACATCAGGTTTCCCCAGCGGAGCCCCCTTACATCAGATGTCCCCAGCGGAGCCCCCCCTTACATCAGGTGTCCCCAGCGGAGCCCCCCTTACATCAGATGTCCCCAGCAGAGCCCCCTTACATCAGGTGTCCCCAGCAGAGCCCCCCCTTACATCAGACGTCCCCAGCGGTGCCCTCCTTACATCAGGTGTCCCCAGCAGTGCCCCCCCTTACATCAGGTTTCCCCAGCAGAGCCCCCCTTACATCAGGTTTCCCCAGCGGCACCCCCTTACATCAGGTTTCCCCAGCGGAGCCCCCCCTTACATCAGGTGTCCCCAGCGGTTCCCCCTTACATCAGGTTTCCCCAACAGAGCCCCCCTTACATCAGGTTTCCCCAGTGGAGCCCCCCTTACATCAGGTTTCCCCGGCGGAGCCCCCCTTACATCAGGTTTCCCCAGTGGAGCCCCCCTTACATCAGGTTTCCCCAGCGGAGCCCCCCCTTACATCAGATGTCCCCGGCGGAGCCCCCCTTACATCAGGTTTCCCCAGCGGAGCCCCCCTTACATCAGGTTTCCCCAGCGGAGCCCCCCCTTACAACAGGTTTCCTAGTAGGTCTCCGACGGCCGCATGGTTACAATAGAACGGGGCGTGGTGGGGCGGGGGGTGGTGGCGGCGGAAAATCATGCAAAAAACGGATTTCTCTGGACATTTCCCGGGAAGCAATAAATTTGGGAAAATAGTCTAAATCCCGGAAATGTCCCAGGAAATTCAGGACAGTTGGTAAGTATGATTGTATATGTTCATAACATGACAATTCATACAAAATTATTAAATTATATTATACAAAAAAATAAAGAAAAAACAAATAGAATAAAACATTCCATCGCATTGTGCATTCAACTAAATCCACCCCCATACTTAAAAAGCCATCCTTGGACCCTACCAATCTTAACAACCTACGCCCTATCTCCTTGCTCCCCTTTTCCTCTAAACTCCTTGAATGCCTGGTTTACAACCAACTGAGTGACCACCTCATTAAAAACAACCTTCTTGATCCCCTTCAATCTGGATTTCGCCCTCAACACTCCACAGAAACTGCTCTTTTAAAACTCACAAATGACCTACTAACTGCAAAAACTAACGGACACTATTCTGTACTCCTACTTCTGGATCTTTCAGCTGCCTTTGACACGGTTGACCACCCCCTCCTCCTCAAAAATTTTTACTCCCTCGGTCTCCGTGACTGTGCTCTTCAGTGGCTCTCATCCTACCTATCCCAACGCACCTTCAGTGTCACTTACAATTCTACTTCCTCCACTCCTCTTCCCTTCTCTGTCGGGGTCCCCCAAGGTTCTGTTCTTGGACCTCTTTTATTTTCAATCTACACCTCTTCCCTGGGTCAGCTGATAGCCTCTCACGGCTTTCAATATCATTTCTATGCTGATGACACACAAATCTATCTCTCCACCCCTCAACTCACTCCATCAGTCTCCTCACGCATCACTAACTTACTAACCGACATATCTGTATGGATGTCACACCACTTCCTCAAACTCAACTTGTCCAAAACCGAGCTTATAATATTTCCTCCCCCACGTGCCTCTTCCCCTGGCTTGTCTGTCAAGAGCAATGGCAAAATCATCCATCCGTCCCCACATGTCAGGGTACTAGGTGTTATCCTGGACTCTGAACTCTCCTTTCAGCCCCACATCCAATCACTTTCCAAAGCTTGCCGCCTCAACCTCCGCAACATCTCTAAACTACGTCCCTTTCTAACCAATGAAACCACAAAGCTCCTGATTCACTCCCTGGTTATCTCTCGCCTTGACTACTGCAAATCACTCCTCATTGGCTTACCTTTAAATAGACTATCCCCCCTTCAGTCCATCATGAATGCTGCTGCCAGACTCATCCACAAACCGCTCAATTGTCTGCTACCCCTCTCTGCCAATCCCTCCATTGGCTGCCACTCGCCCAACGAATTAAATTCAAAATACTAACAATAAGTTACAAAGCCATCCACAACTCTGCCCCCAACTACATCACTAACCTAGTCTCAAAATACCAACCTAATTGCCATCTCTGTTCCTCCCAAGACCTCCTGCTCTCTAGTTCCCTCATTACCTCCTCCCATATCCGCCTCCAGGACTTCTCCCGAGCCTCGCCCATCCTCTGCAATTCCCTACCCCAATCTGTCAGACTGTCTCCAAATGTATCCACTTTTAGGCGATCCCTGAAAACTTTCCTCTTCAGAGAAGTCTATCCTGCCTCCATCTAACAACTGCACTATTTTGTCCATTAGCTCATCCCCCACAGCTATTACCCTTTTGTATAACTGGACCCTCCCTCCTAGATTGTAAGCTCTAATGAGCAGGGCCCTCTGATTCCTCCTGTATTGAATTGTATTGTACTTGTACTGTCTGCCCTAATGTTGTAAAGCGCTGCGTAAACTGTCTGCACTATATAAATCCTGTATAATAATAATAATATTGGCAACTTCATAGTCATTATTCGCTATAATTTTTGTTACATACCTGTTAAATTTTATATTTTCTGTAATTCCTTTGGTAGTTGACACCCATACAGTAATGGTCTGGACAACTGATTAGGCAGCCACAGAGGAGACAAAGGGTCCAAGCTATATAAGAAATATTCAAAATGTTATTTAAAGTATGTGTATAACCATACTCCATACTATTTGAACATGAATATATAGATGTTAACTTACAAGGAATCTTGAATTCCTAAATGAACCTCGGAAGCAAGCTGAGACTTGATTTAGATTTTTTGTCTGGATTATCCAAATCTGTAAGGTATGAGGATTCACAGACCTAAACAAAAATGTATTAACTATTAACAAAGATATAGGCTGCTCTTATTAGTGATTACCTTTTCATTTTTATAGATTTTTTATGTATATCTCTAATGGGGTAGCTAAGTTTACTATCAGCAACCTCAGTTACAAGGTACCCCCAGCACCACTACCCCCACCAAGACCAATATATCATTCCCTGGCTGAAGTTGTTTTAAACAGGCAATACAAAATCAAAAGTCTCTCAACTTACTGTGCTTAAATACTCTGTCCGCTCGCTTCTTCTTGGCTCCAGCAAAATGGCCGCCGGCTGGCCTATTTATCCCCTTCATGCCACTCGGCATGTGATATCAAGAGCGGCGTGCGGACGCTCGAGGTCCCATAGCGCATGAGCCCAAGAAATTACCAAGCCTCACTGTCAAAGCTATGACAGGAAGAGGCCACGTCCAGCTCAAAGGCTAAAGCCGCACCTCCACCTGTATGTCAATCTCACAAAGTAAAAAAGTAGCTGAGGGATGCTTTAAAGGCTTAGAGAAAGCTACTTGAAGCTTACTGACAGGTTTGCAAATGCTTGCTGAAAGGTTCATAAAAAAATGCGCTGTTCACACCGCTATTATACAAGCTAAAGCCCATGTGAAACAGGTCTCAGAGCTAAGTTGTAATGTGACAGTAAAATCAGTTTTGATAGGTTAGCCTTACTTGTCCTAACAGCATTTAAGCTGTGCTTCAGGGGACATGACTCTGAATATCACATATGGTGGTTTTGGCCTAAAATACAGTGTCAGAATGGAACTTATGAAATAATGAGCCAATACAATTGAAAATGTTTTTGACTGGGTCTCATTTGGGATAAACATAGTCACAGCAAGCAGCATGTACAAATCAACGACAGGCTGACTGATGCCACAATTATACAAAAGTGGCCTCACATCTGAGAGGTTACATGCATTCAGGGATAAATAATCGACCCTGGAAGCAAACTGTCTGCACCCTACGTGTTTATCCATACCTGTATGCATGCATCCTTTCAGTTGTGCAGTTACAGCATACAACTGCAGTCTGTCAGCCTGTCAATAATTTGTACAGGCTGCTGCCTGCAGCTGTTTTCAAAAACCTATGACTATTGAGTACAGAAATACGCTTCTTTTTTAACAGTGTATGGCCCTCTGCCACTGTGTGAATGAGACCTAAATCCACATAAGACACTGACAGCTTAAAACATGGCAGCAGAGTAGTAATCTGGTAGAAAAGCCTGCCTTCCTTCAGCTGCTCCCACTCTTTACAACTTTGCCTTAACCTGCATTCTGAAATGAATATTTGGACAAGACATCTCTGGAGAAAAGTAGGCTTTGATTTCTGCCAGACCGCTACTCTGCTGCCTTAGACGGAGCTATCAGAGTCTTATGTTGATACACAGCAAAGTACACAGCTGCATTCACCAGCAGGACTGAAATCTAAAACAAACCAAAGCCTGCCATTTTCAGCCACAGCAGAACTACTTTTCGGGGTATTGCAGCATACTGGAAAATAATGATTTTCAGTCCAGACCACAGCCCTGACCAAGCAGTCACATAGTCCACTGGTTGTGATTGTTTTGTGTGAGATACTTTTGAAAGTACTGCAGTTGGCTGGGGATTGCACAACTTAACTTACCTGCGTGTACAGGAAGATACCTAGGACAACCTGCTGCTATTGGAAGGGAACTACATGATGATGTCAAATGGAACAACTTGGATTATCTCCACAAGGGAACCATGTAAGTATAACATTATTTTTAATATTATAACCACTTCAGCCCCGGAAGGATTTACCCCCTTAATGACCAGGCCATTTTTTGTGATACGGCACTGTGTCGTTTTAACTAACAATTGCATGGGTGTGCAACATTGTACCCAAACAAAATTGATGATTTTTCCCCACAAATAGAGCTTTTATTTGATCACCTCTGCAGTTTTTATTTTTTTTCTATAAACAAAAAAAGACTGACAATTTTGGGAAAGAAAAAACTATATTTTTTACTTTCTGCTATAATACATATCAAAAACAAACATATAAAAAAAAAATGTATTCATCAGTTTAGGCCAATATGTATTCTTCTACATATTTTTGGTAAATAAAATTGCAACAAGTGTATATTGTTATAGCGTCTACAAAATAGGGCATAGATTTATGGACTTTTATCTATTTTCATTTTTTTCACTGGTAATGGTGGCGACCTGAAATTTTCTGTGGGACTGTGACATTGCGGCGGACAAATCTGACCCCAAGTGACACTTTTTGGGGACCAGTGACATTATTACAGTGATCAGTGCTAAAAAAAATGCACTGATCAATGTATAAATTACACTGGCAGGGAAAGAGTTAACACTAGGGGGCTATCAAGGGGTTAACTGTGTTCCCTGGGTGTGTCCTAACTGTGTTGGGGATGGGCTTACTGGGACTACACAGAGATCGCTGTTCCTGATCACTCGGAACAGCAGATCTCAATGTTGTCCCCTGTACGAACGGGTATGTGCCTTGTTTACATAGACAGATCCCCGTCTGTGTACCGCGATCATGGGTGGCCGGCGGACATCGAATGCCCTGGACCCATGGACGTGGTCCCACTGTATCTCATGCATGGACTGATGTACAGGTACAAAATATTTTACAGCGCACACATACAAGAATGACATTTCCTGCAGGGCTAGTTAAAAACACCTGCGTATATTCAAAAAATACGGGTGTTTGGTCACACTATATGGTCATATAGTGCTAAGCCCACTTACTGTGACAATGTACCCCGAATTAGTGGGTCCTACACTAGTAATAGAATGGAAGATCCTTTGTCTCAACCATGGGAACTGAACTCCTCTATGTGGGAGAACTGAAGGGGATACATCCTAAGCACTGGTGGCCACTAATAAGAGGTAATGAGGAGGGGGAGGGGTGCTCCAGCCCAAAAAACCTGGTCAGGGCCTATTACAATATACAAGAACATATTTGGGGGGCACACCATACAATGCATTTAAATTCAAGATGGTGCTGCTATAAGACCTACAAACAGTACAAAATATTTTACAGCACACACATACAAGAATGACATTTCCTGCAGGGCTAGTTAAAAACACCTGAACATATTCAAAAAAGACGTGGGTTTGGTCACACTATATGGTCATATAGTGCTAAGCCCACTTACTGCGACAAAGTACCCCGGGGGGGGGTACACATTGGGGGGGGCCGTGGCGTGCACCTGCAGATAATCTCCCATCCACACTGGACGGTAGTATAGTCCGGGTATGCTTTGTTCTCTGAACAAAGCACAATAAGGATTCACAAACAACGGTAAAAATGGGAGCCTTTGAATCATTGTGGTCGGGAACAGCATTCATGATCTCAAGCTTCCTTTGTGTAGCTGAAGATAGCTTACAGAGACAGGGGGCGGGAGGTCGTACACACTGCCCCTGCCCAGACACACTCATAAGACTCCCCTAGTTCATTGGTTGTTGTATAACCCCTCCTGTTTGAGGGAATGCATATGAGAAATAGAAATAGAAATGTATGAATTGTGATTATTACCTTTGTATGGGACCAAGACACATGTCCCCATAAGTATAAAAATATTTTTAAGTAAAGGATTTGTTTTGAAGTTGCTCTTGAAAATGCCTGCCGCATACTCAAGTGTCCATGCATTGCTGGAAGCTAGGCAACAGCATAGATGAGCTTCTTTGTTTTGAGATGAAAAGATCATGCATGCATTCATCGCTGTTTGTATTTCTTTTATTGTCTTGTTCTTGTTGAAGATGATGCCAGAGTTAAGTATATGATCTTTCTGTGGGAACAAGAGTGTAAGTTTGAATCCGTGTTATTTTGTGTTTTATGTAATGTTGGTGGTTAGGGATCTATTGTTTGATTGGATAGCCTGTGTCTACTGTTAAGTGTGCATTCTCAATAGTTTTAGTCAGTTTTTGTGGAGAAAGTGTTGGTATTTTAGTGAAGAAATCTTAATTTGTGCTGGTTTTGGCAGGATCTGCAACTGCATTTCATGTGTTGCTATCTACCATGTGGCCCTTTTGTCGTCGGCCATTTTGCTATCTACCATGTGGTCCAATTGTCGTCAGCCATTTTCGTCCGCCATTTTGACCATGTGGCCGTGGCTTGATTTTCATTTGTTGCAACTGCCATTTCATGTCTGCTGTGTTTTGGGTTTTGGGTGAGATTGCTCTGCTTTTGGGTCAGTTTTCTAAGTTTAGGGTGAGTTAAGTAATATGGTCTGTTTCTGTGTTAAAAATGTGATTTTGGTTTGTAGAGGTTTCGTTTTTATACTGTTTAGCCTGTAAATCATCCCAGAGTGGAAATTGCTCCAATTTCAGGGGTAAGACACTGAGGACTGAGAAACTGTTTTGTTTAAATGTTAAACTCACTGGTTTAAATTGTTTTTCCACTGTTGGATTTCGAAGACATTGTTTTGTTATTGCAAATAGTGTAGGCACCATTTTCTTTTAAGCGAATTCAATCTTTTCAGGTTTAGCTATTTTTGTACTTTTTACATACTTTTCAGTAAAACTATTGGTTTTTTTGTAATTAATTTGGGTTTTAAGTGAAATCTCTACTTACACTGCACTGAATTTACTAACTTTAACTGAGTTTTTGTACTTTTAGCAGTGTGTGTTATTTTTATTTTTAATTACTTGGGAGTTTTCAGAGGGCAATTCATGCCCCCACCCACCCATTGTTTTGGGTTTTATCGCTTTGGAAGTTCAGGGAAGATGAAACTAGGCTTCCCATCCCCCTCCCTCTTCCTGTCCCTTAATATGTAAATAAACCAGTTAGGTGAATGTCACGGGCATGGCCAGAGCGGAGGCTGTTGGAGAGGACTGTGTGCAAGCCTGTTGCCCATCGATTATGGGCCCTAGCATTTGAGGTGAATGAGAAATCCAGTCTGAACTGTATTAATCGGACTCAGTCATGTATATATTGTATGGGGTCTCCTTACTGTAGATTTGTGTCCCTGAAGAGGGAGGGGGGATTCCTCCAGCAGCCCCCTGCTGATAAGACTGATTCATTCTGCTGGGACACATCCTGTGAGGAGATGCTGGTGTTATCAACATGTGTTTATGTTAATTGAGAGAGCTGATCACATTAGCCACCAGCCCTGGCTAATAGACGAATGGTCTAGGCTGAGGAGGGGGGAGATTGTTGTTTGTATTGTTAATTGTATTAATGTGTGAAGCTCGGTGCCCACAAGACTGTCATCTGGTCTGGGTACATTTTGTAGTAAATTAGGTCATGTTAATTAGGTTAGCTTTGAGTCATCCTGCTGTATAAAGGTCTGTGAGATCTCAAAATAAAGGTAGTTCTGATGTACTCCAAGACTGGTGTTGTCTAGTTCTTGGGGTTCCTATAGCCAGATCCATTGGGCTCGTGTTCCAGAACTTAGGAAGCGGTATATGACGGAAGCACTCAAGCGGAGTGTGGGGCGTTCCGTGACATTGGTGGCAAGCAGCGGGAAAGCTTCCTGCAGTCTGGGACATCCAAACTTCCATCTGGATCCAAGGTCCAGATAGCAGAAGAGGAGAGGTACAGATACCAGCCGCCATGGATGAGGAATTCAGAAGGAGGTTGCGAGAGATGCAGATACAGCACAGAGGACCAGTATCGGAGCAGGTCCTGCTGGGATGGTGTGATTCTATTTGCTGCAAACTCTGGAAGGAAGCGCTAGCCCGTGAGCAGCGACACCAGGGAAAAGTTCTCCCCTCCATCGAGGAAAGGTACTGGTCGCAGTACGGACTGCGGGTGCGGTTTTTGGGAGAAAAACCACACAAGAAGCAGACAGATGAATTAAGCAGGCTGGTCTGGGCAGAGATGAAGCTGGATGAGAGCTACAGAGCCCTCCGGTGGCATGTATCCCAAGCATGTCCCTGGATAGCGGATGACAGCCCAACGGAAGGCTTAAGCTACGGCGGCTTGGGACTGTTGTTTGTGAAGCTGACAGGGGACCCTAACTTTGGGAGTGATTTGAAGCGGCGGGTGGACGAAATCATGGATTTCAGAGAAGGGCTACTAAACATTTCGGAAGTGCACTGGGCACAGGAAGATTTGGAGTTTCTGGCCGTTCAGGAATGGGAGCTAGAGATCGCCTACAGACGGCTGCTGGACATTGCTCAGTGCCAGGGCTGGGCTCCCTTTGCCTGGGACTATCAGGAAATACCAGCTGACAACCCTGAAATCCTGGCTGAAGAGTCTGCAATGTGGCAGAGCGATAGTGTGCTTTGCCAACCTGCCCCCACAGCTATGGAGGCGGAGGTCTTATGGCGGATGCAGCAAGTGCTGACTGACCTTGATGATCCTGTTTCTGCATGGGATGATCTTGGATGGAGGAATGTGCCTGTCCAGCAGCATGCCAGAGAATCTGCAGTGGAAAATCTGGAGATTGCCATCCCCAAAACTGAAGTGCTGACAACAGGGCAGAGCTCTGCTAACCTCTGCCCAGCACTGATAACATCTTCTGAGTTCCACGGACAGGAGATGGTGAACCTCTATCCACAGACACCAGTTATAGAGGTAGAGGATTTAATAGACTTTTCTGCTGAGGAAGAACAACCTGATGAGCCTCCAGCAGAAGAGCTGCTATCAGGGCCAAAGTTCACTGTGTTCTGCCCAGCACCAACAGTGGCTTCAGCCTTCCTGAGAGAAGAGGTAGTCAGCCTTTCTCCCACAACACTGACAGGGACATGTGATTTTCTGCCAGCAGCATCTATGGAGTTAAAACAAACTTCTCCAGCTGAAGATCTGGTAACTGAACAGAGGGTCCAAGACCTCTGTCCCACACTTTTACCAATTCCAGAGACTGGGGATTTAATAGACGTTTCTGTAGAGGAGGAACCACCTGGCAAACCCCCAGCAGAAGTGCTGGCAACCGGACAGAGGGTCCAAGACCTCTGCCCCACACCTGCAGCAATTGTGGAGGCCCAAGGTGAGGAGGTTGCAGTCTATCGCGAGCTGCAGATCAGGATCCAAGGAGAGAATGCAGTCATCACCTCACAACTGCAGCTTGATCTGGTGTCGGTTGATGGGGCTTCAGTCCCCACCTGTATACCCCAGGGATGCTGGGCAGTCGGCCCAGATCCCCAACAGCAGGATGGAGTGAGCCCAGTCCCCCTGTCTTCTCTCCAGCGGCAGAAAGGATTCCAGGGAGAAGGGCCAGTCCGGGCCTCTCCCCAGCGGCAGATATGTTCTCTGAGAGAGGCAGAGGATGGCTGGGTGAGTAATGCACTGTTTGGGATGATTTGTTTGGGGTACTGTGTGGGTACAGGCAGTAGAGGACTGGAGCTGTGGACTAACTTCGGAGTCAACCCGTCTGGGGTCTCCTCCTGTGTTAGTCTCCTGCCGAAAGGGGAGAAATGTCACGGGCATGGCCAGAGCGGAGGCTGTTGGAGAGGACTGTGTGCAAGCCTGTTGCCCACCGATTATGGGCCCTAGCATTTGAGGTGAATGAGAAATCCAGTCTGAACTGTATTAATCGGACTCAGTCATGTATATATTGTATGGTGACTCCTTACTGTAGATTTGTGTCCCTGAAGAGGGAGGGGGGATTCCTCCAGCAGCCCCCTGCTGATAAGACTGATTCATTCTGCTGGGACACATCCTGTGAGGAGATGCTGGTGTTATCAACATGTGTTTATGTTAATTGAGAGAGCTGATCACATTAGCCACCAGCCCTGGCTAATAGACGAATGGTCTAGGCTGAGGAGGGGGGAGATTGTTGTTTGTATTGTTAATTGTATTAATGTGTGAAGCTCGGTGCCCACAAGACTGTCATCTGGTCTGGGTACATTTTGTAGTAAATTAGGTCATGTTAATTAGGTTAGCTTTGAGTCATCCTGCTGTATAAAGGTCTGTGAGATCTCAAAATAAAGGTAGTTCTGATGTACTCCAAGACTGGTGTTGTCTAGTTCTTGGGGTTCCTATGGCCAGATCCATTGGACTCGTGTTCCAGAACTTAGGAAGCGGTATATGACGGAAGCACTCAAGCGGAGTGTGGGGCGTTCCGTGACAGGTGGGTTTTTTTAGAGCTGAGCAGACAGGAAGTTCTTTGCAGGTATGCAACAGAAAGTTGGTGGGAGGAGCTTGGGGTCTTTTGACTCATGTTTGGAAGTATGATGGAAACCATTTTGATTTTTAAATTTAATTCCAGTTCTTTTGTGAAGTTTTATACTGTAATACAGTTTTGGGTAGAGAGCAAACAGGAGGCATCCACATTATTGTTGTAACATCTAGGTACAGATAGAAGTCATAATATTGTTTTGAATAGTGGAGGATTTTATGGTGCTTTATAGTTTGTCTGACAAACATATTTATAGGGCTGCCGATAATCAGTTGGAGAGCATATAAATGTCAGGAGTAGATTCCAGCATACCGGGAGGGCGTGTATAAGTCCTCATGCCCGCAGATGTTTTCACAGCCGCTTTTTTGAGTGTTTGTTGCAGCTTAAAAACGCCTCTCCATGTTAGCCTATGGCCTCATGCCCACCATGGCATTTTTGAGCTGTAAATGGCATAGCCGTTTTTAAGCTGCAAAAAAAACCCCAAGACCAGTGCGTTCCGAGGCTCCAGTGCTAGAGCTTTAAAAACGTCAGATGCCAGCAAAAGGTGTTAAACGCAATTTAACACAGTGTTAAGCCTCATCCGGTGTTTCTGTCGCGAAAATTTTTTTTTAAATTGCATGCGGTCCCCCCTGAGATGATACCAGACCCTTCAGTCTGGTATGGATCTTAAGGGAAACCCCGACACCAAAAAAATGGTGTGGGGGTCCCCCCAAGATCCATACCAGACCCTCACCCAAGCACGCAGCCCAGCAGGTCAGGAAAGGGGGGGGTGACCGAGCACACCGCCTCCTGGACCATACCAAGCCACATGCCCTCAACATGGGGGGGTTGGTGCTTTGGGGCGGGGGGCCCTGTGCCCCCCACCCCAAAGCACCTTGTCCCCATGTTGATGAGGACAAAGGCCTCTTCCCAACAACTGGACGTTGGTTGTCGGGGTCTGTGGGCAGGGGGCTTATCAGAATCTGGGAGCCACCTTTAGTAAGGGGGCCCCCAGATCCCGCCCCCCACCCTATGTGAATGAGTATGGGGTACATCGTACCCCTACCCATTCACCTGGGGAAAAAAGTGTCAATAAAAAACGCACACTACACAGGTTTTTAAAGTAATTTATTAGGCAGCTCCGGTGTTCTCTTCCGACTTCCGAACACGTCATAAGTGTTTTGAATCATCATGGGTAATGTTGACCATCCATGCGTTGGAGAAAAAAATGAGGCTCCACACCAGACAGCTGCATAGTACATGAGGTCTGGGTTTGGGGCTCCGGACATGAGACCCCTTAAAGATTGGCAAATATGGTCAGAGGCAGTGGCGTAACTAGAACCTTCAGGGCCCTGGTGCAAGAAACCATAAAGGACCCCCCTGACCTCTGGCCAGGGCCCTTCCCACTGATCCGGGGGGCAGCAGGACCTGGATAGGAGGGGCGGCATATGGAGGAACAAATCCCCTCCATTTTCCTCCTGCAGCCACGCAATGCCTATTGGAGGGAGAGGAAGAGAAGCAGGCTTTTAGCGGCTGCAGGAGAAAAATGGAGGGGATTTGTTCCTCTATATGTTCCCCCATCCAGGTGTACATGGGCAACATGTGCGCCATTGCAATTGTGACCCCTGTAGTTATGCCCCTGGGATGAGTGGCAGCGGTGGTGGTGGGGGATGGGATCAGTGGCAGCAGTGGTGGTGATGGGGGATAGGATGAGAGGCAGCGGTGAGGGGGGATGGGAACAGTGGCAAGGGTGGTGGTTGAGGGAGGTGGGATCAGTGGGAGGGGGGATTGAATGGGATGAGTGGCAGAGGTGGTGGGGGGAATGGGATCAATGACAAAGGTGGTGGTTGGGGGATGGGATGAGTGGAAGCGGTGGGGGGCATTGGATGAAATTAGTGGCAGTGGGGGTGTGAGGATGGGATCAGTGGCGAAGGTGGCGGTTGGGGGGGATGGGATGGGTTGAGTGGTAGTGGAAGGGGGGATTGGATGGGATGTGTGGCAGTGGTGGGGAGGGAATGGGATCAGTGGCAAGGATGGTGGTTGCGGGATGGGATCAGTGGCCGTGGGGGTGTGGGTCGCTTAGTGGCAGCAGTGGTCATGGTGGTGTGGGGGGCGGATCAGTGGCAGCAATGGTCGTGGTGGTGTGTGTGGGGGGAAATCAGTGGCAGTGGTGGTGTGGTGGGGGGGTCAGTGGCAGTAGTGGTGGTGGGGGGTATCAGTGGCAGTAGTGGTGGTGGTGGTGGGGAATCAGTGGCAGTAGTGGTGGTGGTGTGGGGGGGATCAGTGGCAGTAGTGGTGGTGGTGTGGGGGGGATCAGTGGCAGTAGTGGTGTGGGGGGAATCAGTGGCAGTAGTGGTGGTGGGAGGTATCAGTGGCAGCAATGGTAGTGGTGTGGCGGGGAATCAGTAGCACTAGCAATGTTGATATGAGGGATGAATACAGTGCCACTCACTTGCAGATTACTCGCAGATCACTTGCTTCCCCCTCCTTGCTAGGTCTTGCTTGGGCGGGCAGAGATGATGGGCAGGGTCTGTGTGTACCCATGAGGATGGGCAGAGCGGGTGGAGAGGATGGGTGGAGCAGGCGGGAACTGTGCCGTGAGTGAGGGCGGAGCAGGCAGGAACTGTGCAGTCTGCCCGTGAGTGCGGGCAGGGAGGATAGGCGGAGCGGGCGAAGAGGATGGGCAGAGCAGGCGGGGACTGTGCCCGTGCGGGAGGGTGAAGAGGATGGGCGGGGACTGTGCCCGTGCAGGAGGGAGGAGAGATAGGCAGAGCGAGCAGGGGACTGTGCAGTGTGCCTGTGAGTGCGGGCAGAAAGGATAGGCGGAGCAGGCGAAGAGGATGGGCGGAGAGGGAGGGGACTGTGCAGTGTGCCCGTAAGTGTGGGCGGAGAGGATGGGCGGAGAGGAGCGGGAAGGAAGGGTGGAGCGGGCGGGGACTGTGTGCCCATGAATGACCAGTGAGTGTACTATCTCCCGGGCGGTGGCGGGCCCCCCTACAGTGGCAGAACTCAAGGGCCCAGTCGCAAGTGCGACTGCTGCGACCCTGGAAATTTTGCCACTGGTCAGAGGGTAGAGTAAAGTGTATCCCTTTGGAGGGTACTTTTGATGTCTGGAGGTATTAGACCCCAGAATAAAAATACCTTGGAAATAGTTCAGCTGTGGCTTCAGAAATCTGTAATGATGAGTGGGTTGATGCATGTGTAGTACATGCTTGTGTGATTAAAGCTCTCATGCCTGTATCTGAACTTTGTGTGGCTGGCCCATGGAAGATTTCGAGCTGCTCTCGTGTTTTTCCCATTGTATTTTTTTCTATTGCTAAAAGAGTGAGTGTGTCATGAGTCGCTCCTGGACCCTGACACAATAACCGGTTTACATTCTTTCCAACCAGGTGACTGGGTCGTTGTAAAGAAGCTTGAAGGATGAGACATCTGGATCCATGCCAGCCACTGCAAGAAGCTGCTCAACTACACCAAAGGATGAGGAGTATCTTTGTTTATATATTTTAGTTTAGTATATTTCGGCAAGGGTAACGATGAAGAGCATCCCAACTTATTGTTTAAAGTGTAATCTTCACCTAGCTAAGAAAGCAAGCAGGACCAATTGCTGAGTCTACTCTGAATCTCCACCAAGCTTTAGTACCCCATCGATGACAGCGTTACATGCTATATATGATGTTCATATTGGTATCAGGAGTTTTGACAAACTAGTAAAAACTCCAAACAATAGAATTTAATGATACATTTCTAGAGGGTAAAATTAGTTATAATTTTAACAATAGCTCTGGTTCTTGCCAGATTTGGTATTGGAACAACTAGGTAGCCCACAAGTGTGCTTCAACTTTAGTTTGGTATTAATGTGAATCTACAGCTTATAAGGTAATTCCCCTAATGCAAGAGGTTCATGCGTGCTGGTGAAACTCGTCCCAGCATCTTATGTCGCGGCCGATCGTGAGGATCTGATGACGTGAAAGAGGGTAAGAACGGCAGGGACAGCTAGGAGGAAATTGTTCAGCAAACCCCGACCAGGTCTGGGTATGGTTTCCTGGTTGTACACAGTGAGGGCTTGAGCTTATGAAACGATTGAACAATTTCTCATCCATTGTGGATGGGATGTTCAATGTAACTGTTGAATCCACAAGTAAGATCCCACAGTCCAAGGGGGGATTCTGTGAATTCATAGGTAAAGATTGTTGTACCTGGATCGGGGATAATGGTGATAAAGTTCAGGCCCATATGGATAAGGTTTAGATCCCTGCAAGGCAAAGCCAGAGCTATAGCTAGTGAAGGTTGAAGTCCTTTTAAGGGTCGGGAATCTTTGGGGATTTTATTTTTTTCTTGTTCAGCAGATCATGGTTGAAGGAAGTAGGGGTATATATACTCATGATGTTTTTGTTTCTATTCCTTCTATATGCCGTGATGAGGTGCTACTGTTGCCTGATTGGACGAGTGAACAGAGCCCGAGCAGACGACCACATCTTCCTCTGAGATGAGACGCCCCAAAGCCCAACCCACGTACAAGACACAGAGGATCCCAGACCCAACAAGCCTTCATGTCCTCCTCTAAGTCATCCCTCCTGAAGAACAGAGTCTACAAGTCAAGCCGTGTTTTCCTTTTTATGGACTTAAGGACTGATTAAGAAGAAGATCAAAATTCATCGAGGGACACATGGAAGCATATGACAAGAGGAGGAACTGTTGTGGAAATTTTATGAAGAAGTATTTAATATGTATTGTCATAGTGTCTCCCAGTGTTAGTTCTCCCGCAACCCGCTCTAAAGAGCTGACTGGGGCAGACTGACGCTGGTTCATATCCATTTGGTAGTGAAAAGCTCCTTGGGGATGTAGAGAAGTGTTTGCAGAGTGGGGATATGTCCTCCAGAGAAGGGCCCCTGTGCGATGCACAGAACGATCGTCTGGGGGGGACATGTTCGATCTGCAAAGACATTATCGGTTTAGCGGATGTACGCTCGTGTCACCCCTGTGTGCCTGATCAACACATTGAGGGGGGCCGTGGCGTGCACCTGCAGATAATCTCCCATCCACATGGGACGGTAGTATAGCCCGGGTATGCTTTGCTCTCTGAACAAAGCAGAATAAGGATTCACGAACAACGGTAAAAACGTGAGTATTTGAATCATTGTGGTCGGGAACAGCGTTCATGATCTCAAGCTTCCTTTGTGTAGCTGAAGATAGCTTACAGAGACAGGGGGCGGGAGATCGTACACACTGCCCCCGCCCAGACACACCCATAAGACTCCTCTAGTCATTGTTCATTGGTTGTTGTATAACCCCTCCTGTTTGACGGAATGCCTGTGCTTGATTGGTCGATTGTGAAACCATGAGGCTCTGTTTGTTATATGAATAAAATTTGCTCAGAGGATCAGTCAGTTGGTTTGAGCGATGGAGCTAACAACATCAGAAAGGTGAATATGTCTGTTTATTGGGGAAATGTGGAAGACAAGGGTTGTTTAAAGATGAATTATACTGAAAAGCTGGAAGGGCGCTTAATAGCGCAAAAGAGTATGGTGGTTTATCCACGACAACGGCTACTAGTTTAGAGCTACAGAGGAGGTATAGTGCTAGAATTATTACTCTCACTCTAACAATTGTGTGTGGTTCGAGCACTGTTTACATTTGTGGGTGCAACTTACATATGCGTTTGCTTCTGTGTGCGAGCACAGAGGGATGGGGTGCTTTAAAGGACCTGTATGTTAATCTAAACACATGCCAAATCCAATAACTATGTGATGCACAAGCTTCATAAAATAAACAGAAAACTTAATTTGCCTTCCCTTACTGAGACTAAAGCCTAGTACACAGGGGCCAAATTACATTCAACCCCTGTGTACTGCATACAGTCGGTCCGACAGAAGCCGACCGAAAAAGGTCTGGTAATCAGCTCCCGATGGCTGATAGCACTAACCTGAGTTTCCTGGTTGGGGGGGGCATTCAATAGAATAGCAGGAGAGAGCGCTGTACCAACGTCAGATAGTTAGTGGCTCCCCCTGAGCTGACAGTTTTTTTTGTTCAGCCCTAGTGGGTTGAGCAAAAAAAACTACTGGTGTACACTAAACTTTAGCTTTCATCCAACTGTAGCGCAAGCAAGGACATCCAGCAGGACCGTGACAACTCTGCTCTGACATTAGGAGCAGTGTAACATTGTTGTCACACCAACACAGAAATTTGCATTAAAAAGGTAGTAAACTTTCACAAAAAAACCCTCCTATTGTTTTCAGCCAAGGAAGCTGCCATCTTTGCCTCTGTTTAATCTACAACTGCCATGATGCTACACATGTGATCAGTTATGACACCAGCCATTGGATGGTTTGACAGTTTGGTTGAGAGCACAACCAATGGGACTGTTACATTTCTGGCACGCGCCGGAAATGAAACCTGTTTTATGGATGGGTTTACTTACGCTTTAAGTCCTGCAGCACATATTTTTAACGTAAATCCATAGTTTTATTTTAAAGAAAAAAATGCATAATGTAAATATTTCGTTTTTATTAAGTCAGGTATCTGTAAAATGCTTCAAATTCATATTTTATATTTAAAATTTTATTCAGTGGTGGCATTTTAGGCTCCTTTGATATGTCTACCAGGCTTTGCCTAGCTGAGTTACTAAAAAGTATGCTGTTTATAGAGATCAATAGATCAAGCTCAAATTTTCACAGACAGTTGAATTTGTGAGAAGAGTTACTCACCCCCCCCCCCCCCCTTCTGTCGATCCCTGCTTGTTCATAGTTAAATGTTTATGTGTGCAAACCGATTCTTTTTCTTTCAAATACCCTATTTAAAGATATTTTGTTTAAAAAATTATATATAACAAAGCCATAAAAATGTAATTATACGCTTGTGTGTTTTTTATACCTATAGAGTAACTCCACATGTTTGGGGGGAAAAATCCCCTCTGGGTTATCTGTGTACATTGCAACTAATTTAAAAAAATATTGTGTCACATTCCTACCTGTTTCTGCTCCGAAGAAAAAGCTGTTTAGTTGACAAAAGCCTGTCAATGTGCAAAGTGAATTTGAATGGGAGTGACTTTTCATTAACAATCAGCTGATGCACTTGCAGTGTGAAATTGCAGGGCCTGCATCCCTTTACAAGCAATTAACCCTTTGGGAGTATGTTGCAGAGGATGCTTAAAATCTGATGTGTATTTTATTGCAGACTACTGGGAAAATCAGTGAGCCAATCGCACAAGCAGGAAATGACATGTCCAGAGGCATACTGTACATCAACTATATACAGAATGCCTCCAGGTTTCCATATTGCATTTAACTTTAAAAATGACAGTGTTGCAGATTGAAAATGAAAGGTAATTTTTAATACCATTCAACTGCAATATTATAATTGTATATGCTATATTATTTTTAATTTTCTATTTTTCCAACAAAAAATATTATACTTCCTAGTTAAATTTTTGCAATTACTGTATGAATCAAAGTAGGAAATTATATATAGATTACCGTATATACTCGAGTATAGGTCGATCCGAGTATAAGTCGAGGCCCTAATTTACCACAAAAAACTGGGAAAAACTTATTGACCCGAGTATAAGACAAGGGAGAGAAATGCAGCAGCTACTGTAAGTGGAAAAAGAGGGTCAACAATGCCCATCTGCAGCTGTATACCTCCCTGTGTATGTGTCCTGTGTATATGTGCATGTGTCATGTGTATATGTGCATGTGTCCTGTACCTATGTCCTGTGTATGTGTCCTGTGTATGTGTCCTGTGTATGTGTGCATCCTACCTGTATCCTGTGCATGCCTCTGTGTGCCACTCTGCACCGATCAGCATGTGCTATTACTATTCAGCGGCCATTCACTGTTCAAAAGCCGCGCCTCCTCCTCGTCCGTGATAGGCAGAAAACTCCATTTCCCAGTAGTCAACGGTCAGCCTATCACGGACATTCTCTCATCCTCATACCACAGACGAGGATGAGAGAATGTCTGTGATAGGCTGTACACTGACTGCTGGGAAATGGAGTTTTCTGCCTATCACAGATGAGGAGGAGGCGCGGCTTTTGAACAGTGAATGGCCGCCGAATAGTAATAGCACATGCTGATCATGTAGGCAGACGGCGGTGACTCAAGTATAAGTCGAGGGGGGCACTTTCAGGCTGAAAATCTCGACTTATACTCGAGTATATACGGTAAGTTACTAATCTCCTAAATATACAGTGGGGCAAAAAAGTATTTAGTCAGCCACCAATTGTGCAAGTTCTCCCACTTAAAAAAGATGAGAGAGGCCTATAATTGTCATCATAGGTATACCTCAAATATGAGAGACAAAATGTGGAAACAAATCCAGACAATCCCATTGTCTGATTTTTGAAAGAATTTTTTTGCAAATTATGGTGGAAAATAAGTATTTGGTCACCTACAAACAAGCAAGATTTCTGACTCTCACAGACCTGTATCTTCTTCTTTAAGAGGCTCCTCTGTCCTCCACTCATTACCTGTATTAATGGCACCTGTTTGAACTTATCAATATAAAAGACACCTGTCCACAACCTCAAACAGTCATACTCCAAACTCCACTATGGTGAAGACCAAAGAGCTGTCGAAGACACCAGAAACAAAATTGTAGATCTGCACCAGGCTGGGAAGACTGAATCTGCAATAGGCAAGCAGCTTGGTGTGAAGAAATCAACTGTGGGAGCAATAATTAGAAAATGGAAGACATAGAAGACCACTGATAATCTCCCTCGATCTGGGGCTCCACGCAAGATCTCACCCTGTGGGGTCAAAATGATCACAAGAACGGTGAGCAAAAATCCCAGAACCACACGGGGGGACCTAGTGAATGACCTGCAGAGAGCTGGGACCAACGTAACAAAGGCTACCATCAGTAACACACTACGCCGCCAGGGACTCAGATCCTGCAGTGCCAGACATGTGCCCCTGCTTAAGCCAGTACATGTCCGGGCCCGTCTGAGGTTTGCTAGAGAGCATTTGGATGACCCAGAAGAGGACTGGGAGAATGTCATATGGTCAGATGAAACCAAAGTAGAACTGTTTGGTAGAAACACAACTCGTCATGTTTGGAGGAGAGAGAATGCTGAGTTGCATCCAAAGAACACCATACCTACTGTTAAGCATGGGAGTAGCAACATCATGCTTTGGGGCTGTTTCTCTGCAAAGGGAACAGGACGACTGATCCGTGTACATGAAAGAATGAATGGGACCATGTATCGTGAGATTTTGAGTGCAAACCTGCTCCCATCAGCAAGGGCATTGAAGATGAAACATGGCTGGGTCTTTCAGCATGACAATGATCCCAAACACACTGGAGTGGCTTCGTAAGAAGCATTTCAAGGTCCTGGAGTGTCCTAGCCTAGTCTCCAGATCTCAACCCCATAGAAAACCTTTGGAGGGAGTTGAAAGTCCGTGTTGCTCAGCGACAGCCTCAAAACATCACTGCTCTAAGGGGATCTGCATGGAGGAATGGGCCAACATACCAGCAACAGTGTGTGACAACCTTGTGAAGACTTACAGAAAATGTTTGACCTCTGTCATTGCCAACAAAGGATATATAACAAAGTATTGAGATGAACTTTTGATATTGACTTATTGACTTACTTATTTTCCACCATAATTTGCAAATAAATTCTTTCACAAATCAGACAGTGTGATTGTCTGGATTTGTTTCCACATTTTGTCTCTCATAGTTGAGGTATACCTATGATGACAATTACAGGCCTTTCTCATCTTTTTTAAGTGAGAGAACTTGTACAATTGGTGGCTGACTAAATTTTTTTAGTCGGCAGTAATTTTTTTGCCCCACGGAATGTGTATATATGGAAAAGAAACTCAACTAATGAGAGAAGAAAAATATGAAACTTAATGTGGGGGGGCAGGAGGCGGAGCCTAGCGGAGCAGACATGCATTGTTAGAGCTCCACACCGCTGAGGAGAGAAGAGAAGGACAAAGCGGAGCCTGCAGGCTCAAAAGGTATCCATTTGAACCTTTTTGCCCCAGGGAACAAACTGTGAAAGTTTGGGCAGGAAATATGGTACTGGGAGGAAACCGTGGCAGAAATAAAAATCACCTCACAAAGAGCTCACAGGCACTCACTGCAGCTGAAGCAGCTCCAGTCACCTCACAAGATACAGCATCAGGGCGCTCTCACAGACAGAAAATGTCACAGCAAGACTCTCCATTTGAGTCAGATACAGAACAAATCCTCTCACAAACTTCTCCACAAGCCTCCTCAGTATCCCCAGTAATATTATTACAATTTGAAAAGATGCTTCATAAGGCTTTAAAACAAACCTCAGACCAAATAACAAACAGCCTAACCAAAGAAATAAGAGAGCTGGGAAACTGCACCGCAGCCTTAGAAATAAAAATGGATGAAATTGAAATTACAACCCAATAAAATATAACAGAATTGGAACTATTAAAAAAAGAGAATTTAATACTTCAAACTAAGCTTGAAGATTACGAAAATAGAGCCAGACGTTCAAACTTGCGCATAAGGGGAATACCTGAAACTGTGACAGACCTGCAATCTACTATTACTGCTCTATTACAAGAACTAAAGCCAGATATCCCTATTGAACGTTTAGAACTGGACAGAGTACACAGAGCCCTCACAGCCAAAAAGAAAGATGGACCCCCACGTGATATAATCACAAAATTTCATTATTACAGAACGAAAGAACAAATACTAATTGCTGCAAGAGAAAAAAAGGAACTTAATTTTCAAGGACACAATTATCAAATTTTTGCTGACCTATCCCAACTTACTATTACTAAAAGACGATCCATGAAACCCCAACTAATGGAACTGCAACGCCACAACATTATGTATCAATGGGGCTTCCCCTTTTCAGTCAGATTTAACTACCAAGGTACAATTTACAGAAGCAGATCAGCAGATGAACTACAACAAACCCTTTTAAAATTAAATCTGACAGAACCCACAAGCAGCAACACTCCCACATGCAGAAGAATGGCATCATCTTCACCTTCAGGCAGCACCCAGAAAATTTCAGAACAAAATGGGAATCATCATTCTCACAAAAGAGGCCGTTATGCCACATCATCCATGGACCAAGAAGATTCAATGGACTGACATCCTAATTCCTGATATCTCTTCATTTATTATACTAAGAGATGGTTCTCTATAAAAAACCTGTATTTATAACTGAATGTGACTGCATTCTGATAGTCACACACTGTGTGGGATCATGTTACATTCCAGTTATATTTCTTATTACTTCTGATTCATATAGCCTTGGAATATATAAGTGAAATAAGGAAATTCTTGTTCAGTTATATATTTTCAGGTAATAACAATAGATGTATTACTTTTTAGGACAAATATGTTCAATAATCCAGAAGTAATGGAAGCTTTTTCTTTCTTTTCTTAAAACAAATATATTATTACCTAACTAGTTCCTAGAATTATGTTTTTGTTTATTCTAATCTGAAGCAATACAACCTCAATTTTATGAGTTAACATATCTAAACAGTTACATATGAATAAAATATGTAATTGTTTACTCTAAAAGGGTTAAAATCCCAAAATAATTCAAACTATCTTCATCAATACCAAAGTTATTAACAGTACCTTTCTAACTGAATTATTTAGCCTAGGGCAAGACTAACCATATACAACCACCCTGGAATAAATAATTTCAACAAAAACTATATTCTGCACTCCAATTAATGAAACATCATTTTGATGTCTTTTGACATAGCACTTCTCTCCTGTAAGCGGAAGATCCGTGTACCCCCATTAGCCCTCCTCATTCTCCCAACCATATTATGTGGGAGTGTGACGAAGGCACTTATTCCCCTGATAGAGATATTTATTCTCTTTCACGGGTAAATTGTGATTACTTGCAAAAAATAATTTATACAATGTATCATCTAATCTCATATGTTTTTTGTTTACTCTTTACTCCAGCATTCACTGGTTTCTTTTCTATCTATTCATCTCTTCAGTCCACACAGGTTGATCTGCGCAGTCAGCTCTGCATAACAAAAAGTAAGTCAAAACTATTTGATCTATTGCCATGGCACCACTGAATATACTTTCCCTGAATGTTCAGGGAATAAATGTCCCTCAAAAAAGGACCAAAGCCTTCCGTACTTTCCATAACAAGAAGGCTCACATAGTATGCCTCCAAGAAACACACTTCACCAAAGATTCTACTCCAAAATATATTTCTCCTTTTTCAACAAATTTACACGGCTTCTGCCTGTACCAAGCAAAGGGGAACTCTAATTGCATTTCACCGATCCACACCATTCACCTTATCATCAGAAATTAAAGACCCAGAAGGTAGATACCTGATACTCATGGGTTATATAATGGATACAGCAATCACGGTGATTTCCTACTACGCTCCTAACAAACAACCTACACCATTCCTCTCACATATATTACAAGTGATTAATACACACAAAATAGGAACAGTGATAATGTGTGGGGATTCGAACCAGGTCCTCCTCCCATTTCTAGATAAATCACCTTTTACACCATCCAAAATAACCTCTAGATTACCTTTTTCTCAACTTCTTTCCAAATACAATCTGGTAGATTCATGGAGAGAAAGTAACCCAATGAAAAAGAAATTCACTTATTTCTCGCACCCTCATCAAACCTTCACCAGAATAGATCATATTTTTCTAACAATAGGAATGATACCAGAAATTATTGCATCAGATATAATTCCGATTCCGTGGTCTGACCATAATGCAGTATACACTACTATAGCCTCAGCCATACCAAAAGCGCATGACCCAACGTGGTACTTACCGGACATAATGCTCAAATACCCACTACATCAGATGGCCATTGAACAAGCTTTAAAGGAATACATATCAATTAATAATACAACAGACATCTCCCCAATAACACTGTGGAAAGCTCATAAGCCTGTCTTGCGTGGTACAATACAAAGACAAATGGCACTATTTAAACGGGAACGCAAAAATCTAGCAAAAAAACTAGAACTCAATTTTAATGCAGCCTACATATCATTTCAAGATAATCCATCTCAGAGTACAAAGTCTCATCTGGAAAAATCTAGATTGGAATACGATCTATTTCTCACTGAGTCAGTTGATAAATCCTTCAAACGCTCCAAACACAATTTCTACATGAATACAAACAAACCAGGTACATATTTGGCTCGGGCATTAAATTCAACTAACAAATCTTTCAAACCAATACGTTTGAAATTATCAAAAAATGTTTACACTTGTAATCCAGTTAAAATAGTCCATAAATTTCACTCACATCTCGCAACTTTATACAAGACAAACAATGAATTTAATCCTACAGAGGCTGAATCCTTCTTCTCAAAAATAACCTTACCTGAGTTATCTCAGAATCAAAAAAGCAGTTTGGATGAGCCTATAACTATAGACGAAGTTGCTAACGCCATAAAAGACCTAAAACTTAACAAAAGACCAGGCCCAGACGCCTACTCGGCTTTATACTACAAAACATTCTCAGAAATACTCTCTCCCATTCTCACTGAAACTTTTAACAAACTTCTAGATGGACATTCTTTTCGGCAAGAAACACTAATGGCAATTGTTTGTATGATCCCAAAACCCCTTTCTGATGATACTTCCTGTGTGAATTATCGGCCTATCTCTCTGTTAAACCTCAATATTAAATTATTAGCAAAAATAATAGCAAAACGCCTCAATAGCATTATAGGAAAATTAATACATAGAGATCAAGTAGGCTTCATGCCAAATAGACAGGCAGGCGATAATATACGCAGGGCAGTGTTATTGGCACATATTGCTACAAAACGGAAAATCCCTTTATGTTTTCTATCTCTCGATATTAAGAGGGCATTTGACACAGTATCCTGGCAATATATGCAATATTCATTACAAAAATGGGGTTTTGGACCCCACTTTTTAACATGGATCAAAGCATTATATAATAAACCCAAAGCCTATATAAAATATGCTGGATATAAATCTGAAGCCTTTAATATCGAAAGAGGTACCCGACAGGGTTGCCCATTATCTCCCTTATTTTTTGCCCTTATACTCGAACCCATGGCCCAATACATCAGAACAAACCAAACTATAACTGGCATTGAAGTAGGAGGTATTACACACAAATTATGTATATTTTCAGACGATATATTACTTTTTCTATCATCACCACAGGTCTCTGGTCCTAACTTAATACCAGCTCTTGATGGATTTGCAGCCCTATCCGGCCTTATGATTAATCCTAAGAAATGCCTAGTGCTTAATATTTCACTCACAAACATGGAATTGATCCCGGCTAGGGCTGCACTCCCATTCACATGGGCAGAAAAATCAATCCCATATCTTGGAATTTATTTAACAGCATCTCATTCTGACTTATTCTCAACCAATTATCCTCCTGTATTAAGACAGATCACAAATCTAATAAAACAATGGTCGCAACTTCCTTTATCCTGGATGGGGAAGATTAACGCAATCAAAATGACTATTCTACCCAAATTGCTTTATCTATTCAGAGTCCTCCCTATTCCAATTCCTTCCTATTTTTTGAGAATAGTACAAAAAAGAGCAACTTCGTTTATATGGGGCTCTTCTAAACCACGTATACCTATACACACACTACATCTTTCCAAAAATAAAGGAGGCCTGGGATACCCTAATTTTACTAACTACTACAGAGCAGCACATTTGGCCAGTCTGTCCAAATACCATGCAAAACAGGAAATCCCATTATGGGTATTTATAGAGGCTTCAGAAAATGACCCTCTATTAATATTAAATTTATTATGGCTTGATCCTAAAGACCGCTTTAAAATTCATAATCCCATAACTAAACACTTCTTATCTCTCTGTGATAAACTAAAAACCAAATATCAGTTACAATCTCCACACAATCCTCTCCTTTCTTTTATCAGAAATCCGGCCTTTTATCCGGCATGGATCTACCCAAATTCTTTTAAAGCTTGGACAACATCAGGCATTCAGACACTAAATGACTTCATAGCATCTAAATCATTCCTTTCATTCCCATCGCTTAGAGAAAAATATGATCTACCAAACTCTGAGATATTTAGATATCTCCAAATCAAAAATTTCTATACACCATTCCTAAAGGGGGATACACCATTATCCCAATTATCCATTTTTGAATCAATCTGTACAAAAGATCCATTTGCTAAAGGTACAATTTCATCACTTTATAATCAATTATATGGAGTAGCAAATCTTAATAGACCCTCTTACGTTCAGAGGTGGGAGGAGGACCTGGGACGAACTTTAGAAGACACGGACTGGTCTAACATATGGCTCACATCTAAGTCATCTTCACCCAACATCTTAGCACTGGAAACAAATTATAAAGTCCTAACTCGCTGGTACCTTGTACCCGCTAGAGTGGCAAAATATTCACCTAATACCTCAGCTCTTTGTTTTCGAGGATGCCCAGAAATAGGCACATATTTACACATATGGTGGACGTGCCCAGTAATCCAAACCTTCTGGAAGGAAGTCTTTGTGATTGCATCTAAAATATTTAAAAAAATAATACAACCAGATCCATATTTAACTTTACTTAATCTAAAACCGGAATGGTTAACACTCTCTCAATTCAAACTTATGATCCAACTAATAACGGCTGCAAAACAAACAGTGGCCAAGGCATGGAAATCTCCTACATTGGTACTAGCAGAAACAATTCACAGAATGAATAATACAATGTCCCATGCTAAGATGGTAGCCATCGATCAAAATCAAATTCCAAAATTTGAAAAACTTTGGCATCCTTGGATAAAACAACAGTTCCTGTCAAACTTCAATGACTCTGTCCTGTTACCATGGTAACAGATTAAATGACTTACAGAGACACCCATTCTAAGGCTTCAAAGAGAACTAAAAAGAATAATAAACTGACGAGCGGGACAACCTTGTGGACCATACCTCTACCTTTCAACCCTTTTTCTTCTTTCTCTTTCCTTTTCTCCACCTTACGATTAAAGCTTATTATCAGAATTTATTTGACCTATATACACTCTACTTGTAAACAATATGTATAGTAGGTATAAATCATTTAAATACCTACAAAAGTAACTAAGGAAATGATATATATCTTTAATTTAGGTTTACGTGAACCCAATGTTTAATATTTGAAATTTCATGATATTTACCTATATAAACCCTACTGTAAAACAATGAGCTTACTTTATAGATCCTTGTAAACTTACTTTATGTATCTTTATAACATTGTATACTCAATAAACTTCTTTTGACAAGGAAACTTAATGTGAACCCTAAAGGAAATTGTAAATATTTTGGGTCATTTATATATGCTGTATATATTACTGTGAAAACATTTTAGGCAGGTTTGAAAAAATACTGTCAATTAAGAATGCTTTTAGAAATAGAAGTGTTAATAGTTTATTCATTAACAAAGTGGAAAGTAAATGAACAACAGCGAAATCCAAATGAGTATTTGGTGTGACCACCCTTTGCTTTCAAAACAGCATAATTTTTTCTAGGTACAAGTACACACATCTTGGAGAAATAAGCACAGATCTTCTGTGGATGTAGGCTGCCTCACATCCTTCTGTCTCTTCATGTAATCCCAGACAAACTCAATGATGTTGAGATCAGGGCTATGTGGGGGCCAAACCATCACTTCCAGGACTCCTTGTTCCTCTTTACGCTGAAGATAATCCTTATTGACATTGGCTGTATGTTTGGGGTTGATGTCCTGCTGCAGATTAAATTTGGGGCCAATCACTCGCCTCCCTAATGGTATGGCATGATGGATAAGTATCTGCCTGTGTTTCTCAGCATTGAGAACACCATTGATCCTGACAAAATCTCTAACTCCATTTGCATAAATGCAGCCCCAAACCTCCACCATGCTTCACTGTTGTCTGCAGACACTCATTATTGTACCGCTTTCCAGCCTTTCGGCGAACAAACTGCCTTCCGCTGCAGCCAAATAATTCAGATCTTGACTTATCAGTCCAGAGCACCTGCTGCCATTTTTCTGCACCCCAATTCCCATGTTTTGCCTTGTTTACTCGTCTGAGATATTTTTTTTTGGCTGCAATTCTGGCATGGAGACCACTTTTGGCCAGACTTCTCTGGACAGTAGATAGGTGTACCTGGGTCCCACTGGTTTCCACAAGTTCTGTACTGATGGTACTGCTGGACATCTTCCGATAGCGAAGGGACATAAACATGATGTGTCTCTTTCATCTGCTGCATTAAGTTTCCTTGGCCGACCAATTCGTCTATGGTCCTCAAAGATGCCCATTTCTTTGCGTTTCTTTGAAAGAGCTTGAACAGCACATCTTGAAACCCCAGTCTGCTTTCTTTTCCTGGGAGATACCTAGTTGATGCAGTATAACTACTTTGTGTCTTGTTGCTGTGCTCAGTTTTGCCATGGTGTGTGACCTGTAACATGAAACTGTCTTCCACAACCTCACCTTAGGAGCAACATGACTGTTCCTCACCTAGTTTTAAGCCTCCTACACAGCTTTTTCTGTTTCAGTAAATTACTATGTTTCAACCTTTTAACCTACATATGAAATTGATAATCATTAGCACCTGCTTGGTATAATTGGTTATTTTTTTTTCTTTGCCACTTCAGTGAACTCTTTTGAGAGACTTATTTCAACTTTTTCACATCATTGTGGCATTTATCCATTATTTTTGAGGATTCATTTAGAAAATTTCATTTACTTTTATACAAAACTTCAATGTTCCCCCCTTTTCCACACCTAACTTTACCCTCCCTCCCTCCTCTAACTCCGCCTCCTGCTCCCCTATTTGGTTTGTTTCATTCTTGCCCCACTGTTCCTAGCTCAGGGCCCTATGCCTTCCAACATCTTCTGCCAATATTTGTCCGAGGTTTTATATTTTTTCCACACACCCCAAATACTGTTATATTTTTCTATTTGACCTTTATCCCTGCTGCTTAGGAATTCCATTTTGCTGTAATAATCTATTTGTTTAAACCATTCTCTTATGTCTGGTTTTTCACTGTTTAACCATTTTTTTGTGATCAATCCCTTTGCAGCATTCAAAAGTTTTGGGATTACGTTTTCATATATTGTTTCTTTGGAGTTTTGGAGTCATGGAATAAACATGTCTGCATGTTGTTATCTATCTTCTCACCGGTTATCTCCTTTATATGGCCTACTATTTCCTGCCAGTATTCTTTTATTTTCTGACATTCCCACCATATATGTGCCATAGTAGCCCTTTGTTTACAATTTCTCCAACACCATGGTGATTCATCCAGTTGATATTTCTGGGTTCTGTCTGGGGTCAGGTACCACCTTGCCAAAAATTTATAGTTCATCTCGATAGTATTCATATCCCAAGCATGGTTGTATCCTGCTCCTATCATCCTCTCAACTTGCTGTTCTTCAAATTTTATATCCAGTTCTTTTTCCCACTTTTCTATGTAGGAGGGTCTTCCTTGTCCTTCTAGATCTGTCAAAATACCATAAATTTTCGATATTCCGTTTTTCAGTGGCATTTGTGTTACACAGAGTTTTTCCAACAGGCTTAGTTCCCCTCTGTCTCTAATTGGGTGCGGTAATGAATTTACTAAGTGATTTAACGGAAAAAATTCCCATTTACTTAACTTCCATCCATTCAATACCTTTGATTTTGTGGATTCCTTATTCCAACTCTAAGAAATATTTCTTTTCCGGGTATGAAAAAATTTGTTCCAGTGAGAGACATTAAAGGTGAGTTGTATACCCAGTTTTCCTTCCGGCGAAATGCATCCCATACTTTAAATACATTTTTAGTCAATTCGTGAGATTCTGAATCCAGTGTTCTAAACTTACTTGGTATCCAAATGTTTTCGTGCAGTGTGGTCCTAATTAAAGCGTTTTCTATCTCAACCCACTTTTTTCCCCTATTTTCTTTTGTCCACTTTACCATACGTGCTATTATTAGCGCTTTATAATACCTTATTATATCCGGAGTTGCCAAACCACCATGCTTTCTTTTCCTGGTAATTAGTGCAAATTTTATTCTAAGCCTTTTACTTTGCCAGATATACTTTATCAGCATTTTTTTATTATTTTGAAAAAGCTCTGATGAATCCCAATTGGTAAAATCTGGACATTATACATTATTTTTGGTAATATCACCATTTTAAAAGTGTTTATTCTTCCAATCCATGATATTGGTTGTATACTTATCTTCTTTATTTCTGCCTTGATCTCATTTATTAATGGGATATAATTTGCCAAATATATTTTCTCATACGTTGATGTCAATTTGATTCCCAAGTATGATAGTTCTCCTTTTACCCACATAAATGGGAATTCTCTTTGAAGGGCAAGTACTTTGTTTTTCCCCAACCCAATATTTAGTATTTCTGTTTTTATAATATTTATTTTAAAATTTGAGAGTTCACCATAATTTTTTACTTCTTTAATTATATTTGGCAAAGTCACCCTTGGGTTAATCAGGTACATTAAGATGTCATCGGCATACGACCCAACTTTATATTCTTTTTCCCCCACTCTCACCCCCCATCCCCTGATTATTTCGCAGGGTCACCAGAAAAGGTTCCAATGACAGGACATATAGGAGTGGCGAGAGCGGGCAGCCTTGACGCCTTTCGTTAAACATCTCGAACACTGGTGACAATCTCCCATTGACCCTTACCGTTGCTGTAGGCCCATTATATAGATTTTTGATCCACTTCATGATTTTTGGACCCAGTCCCAGATGCTGCAGGGTGTCCATCATGAATCCCCAGTCTACCCTGTCAAATGCTTTTTCTGCATCAATTGACAGGAGCAGTACTGGGGATCCACTCTTTTTTTCGCAACATCCATATTGTTTTTATACTGTTGTCTCTTCCTTCTCTGCCCAGGATGAATCCAGTCTGATCCGGATTTATCCAAAGTGACATTAATTTTTTTAATCTGGTGACTAAGATTTTTGCGTAGATTTTTGTATCTGCGTTTAATAAGGCAATAGGCTTATAGCTTGAGCAATTGATTTTGTCTTTTCCCTCTTTAGGAATTATTGTGATGTATGCTAAAAGTGACTCTCTTCTTACTTCTTCGTGTTCTCCTATCTTATTCAGATATTCACAAAACCTTGGGATCAGCTATTCTTGGAATTTTTTTATAATATTTGATCGTAAACCCATCTGGCCCAGGACTTTTTCCTGAGGGGGTGTCTTTCAGAGCCGTTTTGATTTCGTCTTGCGTTATTCTAACTCTCTCAATTGTTCAGGTTGGATTTTTGGTAATTCATATAGTTTAAGGTCTTCTTTTTTCTTAACATGTTTGCAAGATATTTGCCCAGTTTATTTCCCCTATTATATCTCTTGCAGTACCCTGTTGAACTGCTTTCTCTCTTCATGTTCCAGCAGATCTTTTAGTTGGTCTCTTTTTAGAATTAGGTTCTGGTAGATTTCTTTTTCAGATTGCTTTTTATTCCTTTGTTCCAGATTATGGATTTCTTTTATGATTCTCATCATATTTTTTCCTCTTTCCTTCTTTTTTCCTGTCCCAATCGATATTAGTTTACCCCTGATGGCAGATTTGTGTGCCTCCCATAAAGTTGCTTTTGACAGTTCTGGGGTGTCATTCTCCAGGAAGTATTTTTCGAACTCTCTTCTGTTATAATTTTTTCGGTTTCACTATCCGCTAATAAATCTTCATTAATTCTCCATGTGCCTCGCCCCATAAACTCCCCCTGCAATTTCATCTTCAACATTACTGGGGAGTGACCTGAGACTGTTGTTACTCCTATTGTTTCTGTTACTTCCTCCAAACTTCTATGGTCCACCATAATATAGTCCAATCTAGAGTACGTTCCATGAACTGTTGAGTAATATGTGTAGACTTTTATATTCGGTTGCTGCACACACCATGCGTCTACTAATTGATGTTCAAATAGTTTCTTTTTGATCTTCCTTAGTTGCGTTGTCTCTCTGTCCGGTGCGACTGACGTGCTGTCTAATCTATGGTCCATAGAAAAGTTGAAATCTCCTGCCAGAATTAATTTACCTTGTTTAAACTCTAGCAGGTCTTTCAACACTTCCACCAGATACTTTTGGGGGTTTATATTGGGGCAGTAAATGTTAGCTAACGTATACTTCGTACCCAGTATTGTCCCTGTAAGGAAGAGGAAACGTCCTTCTGGGTCGACTTTTCTCTTTTCTATTACAAAACAAATATTTTTCCCAAATCCAGATGCGACTCCCTTTGCCCTTCTAATTAGGGGATCTCCATAGTACCACATTTGGGATATTTCTTGAATATAATTTGACATTTGAGTCCTGAGTGATATGTGTCTCCTGTAGGAAAATAATTCCGGCCATACTTCTTTCTAGTTCTCGTAGTATTACCCGTCTCCTTTCAGGTGAGTTTAAACCTTGAACATTATAAGTCAGAATTTTGACATTATTCATGTCCTCCATTCCACTCTATCTCCCGCGTGTCCCCCCCGGGACATCTCCCCCCCAATCCATATAGGGACCATGGGGGGGCCCACACACATGGGGCGACATATGGGGACACTTCAATTTTTAAAAAGGCGTAAAGGTCCCTAGGTCTTCCTGATTAAACAAACCTTGTCTCTCCCAGGCCCTCCCTCCTACTTCCCTCCCCTCCCCCCCTACTCTCCCCCCTCCCTGCTCCCATTCCCTTGGACTTTTGACCTCTTGGTCATGAGCAGGTGCCCTATTTTCTTTTTTTTTTTTTCCTTTTCCTTTTTCTTTCCCTGTTCTTTAGGAGATCTCAAACCCTACTCCTGTATTTGAGGTGGAATTCTGCTTGGCGCTTTGAACCTACCTCTCCTTGACACTTGGGGTGGTAGCCTCGGAGCACGCCTCGCATCCAGGTCTCCCCCTCGCAAAAACCTCTTCCCCTTTTTTTTTTTCTTTTCTCTTTCCCTTTCTTATCGTTCCAATCTAATTACTTTCCCACCCACTTATCCCCCTACCATCGTTTCCTGGGCATCAACTGCCATTGTGCTTCTTCATCTGTCTGTCTATCTGGTCTTCTGGTTGCCTCTTCCATATTTTCTGGTAGTGGGATTTCCAGTGCTTTACAAAAATCAGGAATTTCTTCTATGAATCTCAATTTAGTAGATCTTCCGTTTCTCTTTACAATCAAGCATGATGGAAAGACCCAGTTGTATTGAATTTCTCGCTCCTGACAAGTTTTTAATAAAGGTTTTAATGTCCTTCTCCTTCTTAGGGTTTCCTGCGAGAGATCTTGGAAGATTTGAATTTCCTTTCCCTCATATTCGATTGGTGATTTTCCCTTCAGATTTCTCCAAATTTGGCTTTTTTCTTCCCAGCTTTCAAATCTAACTATTATGTCTCTTGGGGTTTTGCTCGGCAGTCCTTGCGGCCTTCTTGTTCTATGAACTCTTTCAATCTTTATTTCATTTGTTTCTTCCTTGGTAATAATTGGATTAAAGACCCAACTAATTACTTCTTTTAAATTTTCTGTCTGGGAAGATTCAGGGAGTCCTCGGATTTTTAAATTCTTCCTCTGTTCCCTGTTCTCCTGATCTTCTGATCTATACGCTTGCTCCTGTTGTTCTAATTTCAGTGTTTTAATTTCTCCTTTCAATTCCTTTATCATTTTTGTGTGTATATCTGTTTTTTTTTCCACTTCTTCTACTCTAGCAAGCATATGTCCCATATCTTTATCGAGTACTGCCATTTCTGTTTTTAATGAATTTTCCAGGGCCGCAAACATTCTTTCCATATCTGTCTTTGTTGGTAATTGGACCATATTCGGTTGTTCACCCTCAGTTCTAATAGATGTTTCTGATTCAGGGTCTTGGTTTATTCTAATTTCTGATGTTGTACTACTGTCCATCAGTGTTTTATTATGTCCCTTTTTTCTTTCTTTTCCTTATTCTCTAATTGTCACCCTTTTGTGTTTTGATATTTTTCTGAAACCATTGCTGCCCCTTCTCCATCTCCTCCCTGGGTCACATATTTGTTCATTGGGCCAGAAGTGGGACATGGGGATTTGGCCGCTACTCCACCTCCCCTTCCAGACTTACCCCTCATTTCCCACCTTACACACCAAAAAAAAAACAAATGGGGGGGTGGCAGGGGGAAGGGGGAAAGTCAAGTAAACGACAATGCACGTATGTCCTGCTCCTCGAATCACAGAAGTATCATATTGAGCCCACAGCAGTTCAACCAGATAAATGATCTAATATTCAGATTGAGTGACTCTATGCATCATCCGTAATTTTCTCACTTGTAAGCAGTCTGTGCTATAATTAAACAGTGTACAACAGTAAGAAGCAGTAATTGGCAGTGTCCCCTGTCTCTGCTTTTCAGTTCCCAGTGTCACATTTCCTGTGTGTGTATCTTAACATTATATTATTTGTAGTATTTGAATACTTATTTTACTTATCTGAGGGGGGGTTTCGGTCTGTTCCCCGATCTCCTGCACAAACTTTCCCACACCTGCCTTGGCTTCTGCTCTCCTCTTGGATGTCCACTAGGCTTCGGGGGTTCGGCGTCCTATTCAGGCTTTTCCCTTTCCCGTTTCCAGACACCAGGAAGCCTCTTCCCTCTTACCTGTCTCCTCTCCCCGCAGGGAGTCTCAGCTCCAGCCTCCCAGATGCTCTGGCTCAGTAGGGGGGAAAAAGAAACTTCCCTCGGCAATCTACCCGTTCTTCCCTCTCCCTCAGCCGTCCGCCCGGTGCGGCGTCTTGTGTCTCCAAGCGAGGGTGAAGGGAGGGAGAAAATAGCATCAGCGGTGTTTCACACAGCGGCGGAGATGCTGTTATGTATTTTCCATCGTCGATATGGCTTCACCCGTCTAACGCCATCCGCATGTGAGGAACACAGATTCTAGCCTGCTCGTGAATGCTCCGGTACAGGGAGTTATTAGTTTAACGGGACAAGAGGTGCCAATAGCAAATCTTTAAGCGAGGTTTCATGGGGTTGGAGACCTGGCGCTCCTACGGCGTGCTCCTACTCAATGCCATTGCTAGACTCCTCCCTCCCCCCCGGGCCTGAGCCATGCAGATTGGTATAATTGGTTAATAATACACCTGACTCTAATTCTACTAAATTCCTGACTATGTGCAAGTGTATAAAGTGTGCAAGTATACGAATTAGTGCTTTTTTGAAGCCAAAGCATTGTCACACCAAATGTTTTTTGATTTAGATTTTTCTTCTGTTCAGTCACTGCATTTTGTAACTTGATGAAAGTAAACAATTAAAATATATATTGTTTAAAGCATTCTTACATTACAGTATTTCTTCTAACTTGTCTAAACCTTTTGCACAGCACTATATATATATTTTTTCCCGTTTTCTGCAAACTGGGATTTTGCATTTGTATTAACCATTTCTAGTATTCAGTCACCTCTTTGATTTGTGATCATACATCTTTAAAAAACCTATTTATTTTTTGTGACTGATTTGGGTCATCTTGACCAATCTGGACTTGTGTGGTATTCTGCATTTTTTATCCCTATCAGACATGCCAGATCCAATGTGCATCTCAGCCTTTTCATTTTGAAAGCCATAGCAACATTTAGACTAAGACCCCATACACACTATTAGATTTTCTGCAGATTTTTGTCTTCAGATTTACCAAAATCAGGCAGGCCCTTGCTCTACATGGTTTTGGTAAATCTGAAGACAAAAATCTGCAGAAAATCTAAGAGTGTGTATGGGGTGTTACCTGCAGTTGGTTAAAACTATTCAAACCATATTTACACAAAACTATTTACTGCTCCAGGCCTTTTGGGTTTTTGGAAATTTCCTAAAACAAATGATAGGTACTAAATGCAGGCCAGTAGAAATACTTTCACACAAGCTAAAAGCTTTTTTTTTTTTTTTTACATTACCTCTACCATAAATTCTGCATTCAACATCTGGGGATTCAAAATGCCACTGCTGTACATTTGAACATAAAGCTACCTAATAATTTAACATAAACTTTAAAAAAGTGACACTGGAGGCTTTTAATTCATTTCTCAGTAAAAATACATGAATGTCATATCTCTACATTTGAACTAAATCCACAACAGCATTTTACACTTAAGGAACCCCAAGGTATTTTTTAAAGCTTAGGTTATGGAGTGACCATTTTAAAAACAAATAAAATGAGTGGAATGGAAGGATTTATTCCAAGACAAAGTCTGGGACAACACCTGTTTAGCTTACAATGCACCGAGCATTTATGTGAAAGATACTGCAGCAATTCCACACCCTCCATACACACATGAATAAAGGGGGAACACAGGGTGTCTTATTAAAGTGACACTGACCTTGCAGCTCTGAAAGCACACACTAGTGATGTGACAGTGGTGGATGTTAGGCTTCATGTACACAGGATGTTTAAAAACCTCTTCTGAATGCTGGAAACGTGACAGCTAGTAACTGACATTTAAAAGCGTCCATTTTCTCGCTTATCATACCGCATTTATGCACGTTTAGTGGCATTTGCATTGAGAAGCATTTTTTAAAGATAACCTAAAGAGACCCATTCAAATGCCCACAATGCAGGAACAACAAGTATTATTAAGTATTTCAGCCTTTCTGTGAGAGAAGAGAGATCAGCAGCAGAGAGAGAGCAGTGTGCTTTAACTATGGATCCCATTTCTCTCTCCTCCTCTCTCTCTCTCTCCCCCCTCTCCCTCTCTCCCTGCACTCTCTCTTCCTCTAGCCCCTCTCCATCTCTCTCTCTCCTCTATCTCCCTTTCTCCCTCCCTCTCTCTCCCCCTATCTCTCTCTCTCCCTTTCTCTCTCTTCCTCCCTCTCCCCTCTCTCTCCCCCTCTCCCTTTCTCCCTCTCCCTCATTCCTCTCCCTCTCTCCCTTTCTCCCTCTCCCTCTCTCCTGCTCCCTCTCCCTCTACTTCTCCCTCTCCCCCTTCTCTCTCTCTCTCTCCCCCCTCTATCTCCCTCCCCCACGCCATCTCTCTCTCCCTCTCCCCCCTCTTCCCCATCTCTCTCCATTTCCCCTCTCTCCATCTCTCTCTCTCTCTCCTCTCTCTCCCTTTCTCCCTACCCTCATCTCTGTCTCTCCTCTCTCTTCCCCTCTCTCTCCCTCTCCCTTCCCCGCTCTCCCCACTCTGTCTCTCCTCTCTTCCTTTCTCCTTCCCCCTCTCTCCCTTTCTCCCTTCTCTCTCTCCCTCAACCCCCCTCTCTCCCTCTCCCCTTCTCCATCTCTCCCTCTCTCCCCTCTCACAATCTATCCTATCTCTCTCTGTCTCTCCCTCTCTCCCTGTCTCTCTCCTGTTCTCCCCCTCTCTCTCTTCTTCCTTCTCCCTGTCTCTCCCCCTCTCTCTCTTTTTCCCTCTCCCTCTTTCTCTTCCCCTCTCTTTCTCTTCCCCTCTCTTTCCCTCTCCACCCTCTCTCCTTCCCTTCTCCCTCTCTCCCCCCCTCTCTCTCCCTCTCCCCCTCTTTCCATCTCTCTCTACCTTTCTCCCTCCCACTCTCTCTCCTCTCTCTCTTCTCTCTCTCTCTCCCTCTCTCCCTTTCTCCCCCCTCTCTCCCTCTCTCTCTCTCCCCCTCTATCTCTACCTCCCTCTCTCCCCCTCTTTCTCCTCTTTCTCCCTCCCCCTCCCTCCCTTTCTCCCTCCCCTCTCTCCCTCTCTCCCCCCCTCTCTCTCCCTCTCCCCCTCTTTCCATCTCTCTCTACCTTCTCCCTCCCACTCTCTCTTCCCCTCTCTCTTCTCTCTCTCTCTCCCTCTCTCCCTTTCTCCCCCCTCTCTCTCCCCCATCTATCTCTACCTCCCTCTCTCCCCCTCTTTCTCCTCTTTCTCCCTCCCCCTCCCTCCTTTCTCCCTCCCCTCTCTCTCTCTCTCTCTCCCCCCTCTCTCTATCTCCCCCTTCACTCCTTACCCACTTCTCTCTCTCTTCTCTCCCCCTTTCTCCCTCTCTCTATCCCCCTTTCTCCCTCTCCTTCCCCTCTCTCACCTTTCTCCCTCCCCTCTCTCTCTCTCTCCCTCCCCCTCTCTCTCTCCTCTTTCTCCCTCCCCCCTTCTCTCCCTCTCTCCCTTTCTCTCTTCTCTCTCTCCCCTCTCCCTATCTCCCCCCGTCTCCGCCTCTCTCTCTCTCCTTTCTCTCTATCTCCCCCTTCTCTCTCTCTCTATCCCTCTCTCTCTCCCCCTTTCTCTCTCTCTATCCCTTCTCTCTCCCCCCTCTCTCCCCCCTCTCTCCCCCTCTCTCCCTTTCTCCCTCCCCTCTCTCTCTCCCCCTCACCCTCTTTCTATCTTCCCCTCTCTCACCCCTCTCTCCCCCTCTCTCTCCCTTTCTCCCTCCCCTCTCTCTCTCTCCCCCTCACCCCCTCTCTATCTCCCCCTTCACTCTCCCCCCTCTCTGTCTCTCTCCTCTCTCCCCCCTTTCTCCCTCCCCCTCTCTCCCTTTCTCCCTCCCCTCTCTATCTCCCTCCCCCCCTCTACTCTCCCTCCTCTCTCCTCTTTCTCCTCCCTCTCTCTCTCTTGCTCCCCCTCTCTCTCTCCTCTTTCTCCCTCCCCTCACCCTCCCCTCACCCCCTCTCTCTATCTTCCCCTGCTCCCCTCTCTCTCCTTTCTCTCTTTCTCCCCCTTCTCTCTCTCTATCCCTTCTCTCCTCCCCCTCTCTCTCTCTACCCTCTCTCTCTCTTCCCCTCTCTCTCCCCTTTCTCCTCCCCCTCTCTCCCTTTCTCCCTCCCCTCTCTCTCTCTCTCACTCCCTCTCCCCCTCTTCTATTTCCCCCTCTCTCTATCTCCCCTCTCTCCCTCTCCCTCTCTCTCTCCCCCTCTCCACCCCTCTCTCTCTCCACCCTCTCCCCCTCTCTCCCTCCCCCTCTCTCCCTTTCTCCCTCTCCCCCACTCTCCCTTTCTCCCTCTCCCCCTCTATCTCTCCCTCCCTCTCCCCCTCTCTCTCTCCTATTTCTCCTTCCCCCTCTCTCCCTTTTTCCCCCATCTCTCTCCTCTCCCCCTCTATCTTCCCCTCTCTCTATCTCCCCCTTCTCTCTCTCCTCTCCTCTCTCCCCCCCTCTCTCTCTGTCTCCCCCTCTCTCTCTCCCTTTCTCCCTCCCCCTCTCTCCCTTTCTCCCTTTCTCCCTCCCCTTTCTCTCCCTCTCCCCCTCTCTCTCTCCTCTTTCTCCCTCTCCCTTCTCTCCCTCTCTCCCTTTCTCCATCCCCTCTCTCTCCCTCTCCCCCTTCTCTCCCTCTCTCCCTTATCCCCTCTCTCCATCTCTCTCTCTCCCTTTCTCCCTCCCCCATCTTTCTGTCTCTCCCTCTCTCCTGCTCTCCCCCTCTCTCTCCCCCTCTCCTTTCTCCCTGTCTCTCTCGTGGTCTCCCTCTCTCTTCTTCCCTCTCCCCTGTCTCTACCCCTCTCTTTCTCTTCCCCCTCTCTCTCCCTCTCCCCCTCTCCTTCCCCTTCTCCCTCTCTCTCCCCCCTCTCTCTCTCCTCTCCCCTTCTCTCATCTCTCTCCTCACTCCCTTCTCCCTCCCCCTCTCTCTCCCCCTCTCTCTTCTCTCTCTCTCCTCTCTCTCTCCCCCTCTCCCCTCTATCTCTTCCTCCCTCTCTCTCTCACTCTCTCTCTCTCTCCCCTCTCCCTCCCTCTCCCTCTCTATCTCCTTCTTTCTCTCTCTCTCTCCCCCTCTATCCCTTCACTCTCTCCCCCTCTCTCTGCCCTCTCTCCCCCCTCTCTCTCCCTCTCTCTCTCCTCTTTCTTCCTCCCATCTCTCCTCTTCTCCCTCCCCTCTCTCTCCCCCCTCTTTCTATCTCCCCTCGCTCACTCTCTCCCTCTCTCTATCTCCCCCTTCACACTCTCCCCTCTCTCTCTCTTCTCCCCCCCTCTCTCCCTCTCCCCTCTACCTTTCTCCCTCCCCCTCCCACTCTCTCTCCCTCTCTCTCACTCCATCTCCCCCTCTCTCTCCCTTTCTCCCCCCTCTCTCTCTCCCTCACCCCCTCTATCTCTACCTCCCTCCCCCCCTCTCTCCCTTTCTCCCTCCCCTCTCTCTCTCTCTCTCTCTCTCTCTCTCTCTCTCTCTCTCTCTCTATCTCGCCCTCTCTCACTCTCTCTATCTCCCCCTTCACTCCTTACCCACTTCTCACTCTTCTCTCCCCTTTCTCCCTCTCTCCCTCCTACTCTCTCCTTTCTCCCTCCTCACTCTCTCTCCCTCTCTCTCTCTCTCCTCCCCCTCTCTCCCCTTCTCTTTCTCCCTCCCCCTCTCTCCCTCTCTCCCTTTCTCCCTCCTCTCTCTCTCTCTCTCCCCCTCTCCCTCCCTATCTCCCCTGTCTCCGCCTCTCTCTCCTCCTTTCTCTCTCTCTCCCCCTTTCTCTCTCTCACTATCCCTTCTCTCTCTCCCCCTCTCTCCCTGCCATCTCTCTCTCCCTCTCTCTCACTCCCTCTCTCCCCCCTCTCTCCCCCTCTCTCTCCCTTTCTCCCTCCCTTTCTCCCTCCCTCTCTCTCCCTTTCTCCCTCCCCTCTCTCTCTCTCCCCTCATCCTCTTTCTATCTCCCACTCTCTCCCTCTCTCTATCTCCCCCTTCACTCTCTCCCCTCTCTGTCTTTCTCCTCTCACCCCCCTCTCTCCCTCTTCTCCCTCTCCCTTTCTCCCTCCCCTCTCTATCTCGCCCCCTCTATCTTTCCCTCCCTCCTCTTTCTCCTCCCCTCTCTCTCTCCCTCTCTCTCTCCCCCTCTCTCTCTCTCTTCCTCCCCCTCTCTCCTCTTTCTCCCTCCCCTTCTCTCCCTTTCTCCCTCCCCTCTCTCTCTCCCCCCTCTCCCTCTCTCTCTATCTTCCACCGCTCCCCTCTCTCTCCTTTCTCTCTTTCTCCCCCTTTCTCTCTCTCTATCCCTTCTCTCTCTCCCCCTCTCTCTCTGCCCTCTCTCCCTCTCTCTTCCCCTCTCTCTCCCCTTTCTCCCTCCCCCTCTCTCCATTTCTCCCTCCCCTCTCCCTTTCTCCCTCCCCTCTCCCTTTCTCCCTCCCCCCTCTCTCTCTCCCTCTCCCCCTTTTTCTATCTCCCCCTCTCTCACTCTCCCCCTCTCTCTATCTCCCCTCTCTCCCTCTCTCTCTCTCTAACCCCACTCCACTCTCTCTCTCTCTCTCTCTCTCTCTCTCTCTCCCCACCCTCTCTCCCTCTCCCCCTCTCCCTTTCTCCCTCCCCCTTTCTCCCCCCCCTCTTTCTCTCTCCTCTCCCCCTCTATCTTTCCCTCCCTCTCCCCCTCTCTCTCCTCGTTCTCCTTCCCCCCTCTCTCCCTTTTTCTCCCATCTCTCTCTCCCCCTCACTCTATCTCCCCCTTCTCTCTTTCTCTCCTCCCCCCTCTCTCCCTCTGTCTCCTCCTCTCTCTCTCTCCCTTTCTCCTCCCCCTCTCTCCCTTTCTCCCTTTCTCCCTCCCCTTTCTCTCCTTTCCCCCCTCTCTCTCCTCTTTCTCCCTCTCCCCTTCTCTCCCTCTCTCCCTTTCTCCCCTCTCTCCATCCTCTCTCCTCTCTCTCCCTTTCTCCCTCCCCATCTCTCTGTCTCTCCCTCTCTCCTGCTCTCCCCTCTCTCTTACTCTCTCTCCCCCTCTCCTTTTCTCCCTCTCCCTCTCTCCCTGTCTCTCTCCGGTCTCCCTCTCTCTCTCTCTTCTTCCTTCTCCCCTGTCTCTACCCTCTCCCTCTCTCCCTTTTTCCCTCTCCCTCTCTCCCTTCTCTCCTTCTCTCTTTCTCTTCCCCCTCTCTCTCCCTCTCTCCTTCCCTTTCTCCCTCTCTCTCCCCCCTCTCTCGCCGTCTCCCCCTCTCTCTCCCTTTCTCCCTCCCCCTCTCTCTCCCCCTCTCCTCCCCTCTCTCTCCCTATCTCCCCTCTCTCACTCTCTTCCTCTCTCTCTATCTCCCCCTTCACTCCCTCCCCACTCTCTCTCTCCTTTCCCCCCTTTCTTCCTCTCTCTCTCCCCCTTTCTCCCTCCCCCTCTCTCTCCTCTCCCCTCTCTATCTCCTTCTTTCTCTCTCTCTCCCCTTCTATCCCTTCTCTCTCTCCCCCTCTCTCTGCCCCCCTCTCTCCCTTCTCTTTCTCCCTCCCCCTTCTCTCCCTCTCTCCCTTTCTCCCTCCTCTCTCTCTCTCTCCCCCTCTCCTCCCTATCTCCCCCTGTCTCCGCCTCTCTCTCCTCCTTTCTCTCTCTCTCCCCCTTTCTCTCTCTCTCTATCCCTTCTCTCTCTCCCCCTCTCTCCCTGCCATCTCTCTCTCCCTCTCTCTCACTCCCTCTCTCCCCCCTCTCTCCCCCTCTCTCTCCCTTTCTCCCTCCCTTTCTCCCTCCCCTCTCTCTCCCTTTCTCCCTCCCCTCTCTCTCTCTCGCCCCTCATCCTCTT